>NC_141913.1:47168863-47471893 GCF_057802395.1 Ceratotherium simum simum
GACCCTGTGGCTCCAGTGAGACTGAGAAATGGAGACAGTGTGGGCCTGAGGAATTCCCATTCCCTTATGATCCAGCATAGAATCTGCACTTCATTTCCATGACAGTCCCCTGATCTTTTCAATAATAAAACGGCTTTCTACCTGAGCTACTTGGAGGGGATCTGTTTCTTATAACAATGAGCTCTGACCAGAATCCCAGTGTTGTTCCCCCATCCACACAGAGCCAGCTCTGGCCCAGGGGCTAAGAGTACCCTACACAGCTACCGCCCTGCCCCTCCTCCAGGACCACTGAGAACTCAGCTGTTCCTACTTCAACAGCCTTCACCCTGAGAAGGTGTGGAAAGCCTTTTGGTGCTGTGGTCACATCTCCGTGGGCAGCGCTTTGTGTCATCACTGAGCCCGCCGTGAAGTCTTCTTAGATGTTTTAACCTAGTCTCAGCTATGTTGTTTCTGCTTCCCTAACCAAGCAGCAGTGTTCAAGGAAAGAGGTCTTCCATAAGATCAACTGTATGGATTGCTTAGGCTTAAAACAAAGACAAAACTGTTGGCATGCTTACGGGAATATTTACATATTTTATTCTCTAGTGATCTGTGTCCATGAGTAGGCCAGGGTGGTGGAGGGGAGCAGGGCCCCTCATGGCAGCAGAGCCACAGGTGACAACTGGAGAGGTGTATGCCTGACGAAGCATGGACTGATCCAGAGCACACAAAATGCTGCTTTGTCTTGTTTCCAATATAAATCCCAACCACGTGTGTGTGTGTGTGTGTGTGTGTGTGTGTGTGTGTGTGTGTGTGTGTGAGAGGGGGAGAGGGAGAGCGGGAGGGAGGGAGAGAGGGAGAGCGGGAGGGAGGGAGGAGGGAGAGAGGGAGAGCGGGAGGGAGGGAGGGAGGGAGAGGGAGAGAGGGAGAGCGGGAGGAGGGAGAAATGAGCAAGAAGAGAGTGAGATGAGGAGAATCAACCTGCTGAAATAAACATGATCAGCTGTTTGATTCTTTCCAATAATATCTGTTTGCTACTTGTGCATTCATTCAGCCATGTGACCAACACTCATAAGCAATCAGTACCAAACATCAAGAGTTATTCAAAAATTATAGGAAAAATACAAATTGAGAAAATCCTGCCTTACCTTCCCCCCCCATGAATTAGGAAAATAATGCCACCATTTGATTTTGGCTGTGGACCTCCTCATACCGGCTCAAAGGGCACAGAGCCTTGAGAAGCACTGGCTCTCACAGGGTGAGGCCTCTTCAATGGTTGGTTGGCTGGTTCACAGGATGAACCAATTTTAATGGATGCTTGGAACCTAAGCTCTCTGGGCTTTAATTCAGTCACCAAGTCCTTGTTGAATGCCTACTAGCTGCACAGAACTCTCATGCTACTGAGGACACGAAAGATGATTAAAACCCAGTTCTTGCCAACAAGGAAGTTCAAAATTTACGAGTCAGTAAAACACGTGTGACAGTTCCATAAAGGTACAAGGTTGCTCACATTGTAACCCCTGTCAGTGGGACCTCAGCATTTAGAGAAGAAACAGCAGTGGCTGGGGAACCTGGGGCAGGGAATGTGCTTCACAGCAGGTTTGAGTAAGTGAAGAGGAGGAAGTGAGGTTTTTCAGGAAGAGAGAGGAGCATGAACAATGGCACAGGGATGGAATAACCGTCTGGAGTGAAGAACCTGTGTTGGCTGACGTGGAGAGTTCCAGAAGGTTGGGTAAGCAGAGGTGTGCAAAGACCAAAAGCAGGACAAACCTGACATGGCTGGATGTTCCCCTAAGAGCATTCTGACTCCAGGAGCCACATGGGGAGACGATCTTTATAACAACCTGAATTCTTCTAACACTTGCCTTTTGAAAATGCTTCATTTTTAATAACAAATATAGTACAAGGTTATACAAAATTCAAACTATAGAAACACATAATGGACAAGGGTAAATTCCCCTTAATCCTATCCAGCAGAGACAATCATGATCATTCATTTGCCACAATTTCCCCAACTTTATTATTTCCTATGTATAGACTAACCTAGGTAATTATTTATACATACGAAATCTTCTGTGTTCTTTTTCACTTAGTCTATCTTTTATATGTTCCAATATCAGTACATACAGACCCATCAACTATTTGAAATGGCTGCATTGTATTCCACTGTACGGCTATATCATGGTTTAATCATTTCTATATCTGGGTTGTTTCCAGTTTTCTCATGATATGTGACAGTGCTTCCAGCGCTTACTCCCTCTGTACCCTCCATAAGGGACCTATTACTAGCTGCCTTGTATTTCACTGGTGATCTCACCAACTACATTATGAAGTCTTTGGGACCTGTCTGAAGCATCTTTGTTTCCTTCGTGGGACTCAGCACAGCTTCCTACACAGCGAGCATGTTCAAATCCTGCAGTCGAAATGAAGGGCAATGAACACCGAGGCCAGAGGAGGTTGACTGGAGAGATGAGGAACCAGAGACCACTTAGAAAGGCTTTGCCTTTAAGAACGCAAGGACAAAGTGATCAAGGCCTGGGCTAGGTGGGTGGTAGTGGAAGCAGAAAGCAAACAACAGGCCTAGGAGCAATTTAAAAGCAGGTAACAAGGGGACTTCAAAATGTATGTTCCAGTGTCAGTCACAGGAATCACAGCGAAAACCCACAAACATGTTGGCTTCGACAATCCAGCATGACCACTGTAACAGAACTGAAGAGTCAGCTCTGTTCCTTTATTGATGACAGGCTTGGCTAACGCAGGCCTCTACAGGAGAAGAGAGATAAAGGGGAGTCAGGCGGGGGGCTAGGGAGATCCACTGGGGGAGCAGCAGCAGCCTAGTGGAGTTTGTCAAGATGGTGGCCATCTCGGGTTGACTCAGGGTCAGAATGTAGGGAGGTGAGAGAAGTAGGGGAAAAGAAAAGAGGAGGGCTGGGGTTGGCATTTAGTCAAGTGAGGGGCTATGTCCGAGTTCCAGGAAGTCTATTTTTTTCAGCACAGGATCCCAGCCAATGGCAAAGGCCTGGGGCGAGGGGCAAGATCCAGCTTCCAAGGAGAGCAGCTGAGAAGGGCTGTCACAGACTGTGTCAGGGCCACAGCAGGGAACACAGGCCATCACCCAGTCGTGCAGGCTGAGCAAACCCTGAGGGGTGAGGGGCAGGCTAGGCCGCAATGCCTAGAACTCACTCTATATACCAACCCTGTAACACGAGGCTACAGCAGGAAGACTGACGGCAGAGACCCCTGAAGGCCTAATACATGCCTCCTGAGCCAGAAATCAGGATTGGGCAGAGACTGCAGGGCAGGGCCAACTACATAATCCACCAGGCCCAGTGCAAGATAAAAATGTGGGGCCCTTATTCAAAAATCATGAAGACTTCTCAAGATGATGACAGCAGAGCATTAAGCTAAGCACAGGGCCCTTCTGAGTGTGGGCTCCTGTGCAAATGCAGAGGTCACATGGCCATGAAGCCAGCCCCGCCGCTAAGTGAAGGACAAACCCAGACCCTGCAGCTAAGAGGGAAAGACGAGTTGTCAACACTAGATAATTTTTTTTTTTTTTCTTTTTTAACAGCACAAAGAGCCTGTTAAATTCTCAAACACACTGTTGGGTTTTCAAAGTTTTTCCTCCCCAAAGAAAATCAGATGCAAAACCCAACCTAATGCATAAGATAGTCTAAGGCAGAGCCTTTCGGGCTGTTACTTCGGGACTCTTGTCCACAGCCCCGTGCCCCCCATCACTCATCATGCCACCTAAGACCCCTGAGTCACCACCCCTGACCTCTGAGCTCCAGAAGGCACTGGAGCTCCACTTTAAGCTCCACTTTAAGTCCACTGCCATGGGCTGAACCATGCTCCACGTCTCTAACCTAGCACACATCTCTAAGAGGACTTTGATAGCGAAATATCCAGGACACGTACTGCAACAGCAGTTATAGCTACCAGGTGCCACAGAAGCAGCAAAGTCAGCAAGTCATTCCATCCGTAGAAGTATAGTTTTTCCCACTCACATGGAAGCATTCAGTGCCTTTTCTAGGCCCACTCATAACACGTCCGTTTTCCATTATAAAAAAAGCCCGAGTCAATCATTTGCCTCTTGTGACCATTTTGAGAGGCAATTTCCAGGGGGAGAGAGGGGACACTTTAATACTGAACATGCTTGCTTAAGGCTCATATGCATAATTTATAAGTAACTCTAATTAAACTTGTCTGTAGAAATATTGTAAAATTTAAGCAAAACAAAAAATTAACCTATGAGGATGGAATACTATGTTATTAAACAATCGTAACTTTAAATAGCCAGTTAAATCCTTAGTACAGACTCTTCAGGCACGTGTTTGGGAAAAGCCCTGATAACAGGATACATAGGCAAGACCCGCTGGACTGTCATGAGAACGATCAGAATTGTTCCACTCTGCTGTACGTTGCCAAAGATCATACTTGCTGATGCTGCTAATCTTATCTGAACATATTAATAAAATCCCTAAATTCCCTTATTAAGAAATACCATCTCTGACATATGTCTGGCAAACATTCGCTTCTTAAGAAATATCCCTCTCTCTCCCCCGGCCCTTTTTTTTCCAAGAAAAAATGATAGCGGCTTCCTGGAATGTCTAGATACCAAAAAATCTTTAAAGCCTCATAAGACATTAAGAACAAAGATGAAAGTCAGGGTAAAACGAGCAATTAAGATAAACTAAGTGGATTTCTTTCTTTTTAAGACAAGCTTCCTAAGGCTACCACGTTACCACCACAAATCATTTTGCAAATTGTTTCGTGTCTCTAAAGTGAAGAGGTGAGAGGAACAGGTCATTTCCAAGGTCTCTCCCTGTTCCAACGTTCTGCCTTTATTGAAAAAGATAGTAGAAACATTTTCTTTCATTCACTATCTTATTTCATAAACATTTCTTGCTTGTGTGCATCTTTGAGGACACCTACACGTCAGTTAGCTAATACGGAAACAAACATAGGAGGTGGTGGTGGGGAAGCAAATGATGGAGATCATGTTTTTTCCTTGACTCCATCCTAAGATCATCCCAAACTGCCGCCCAAGTGGATCCTGTGATAATGTAGTGATTCTATCCGTGATCAATGTCTCTGCTGGTAACTGACGCCCCTTCTAGGTGCTAGTTCCCAGGGCTGATGTTGTCCTATGCTTTGCCTAGAACTATCTGAAACTGTATCCAAGACTTGCCAACGAAGTATTTTGCTCAACAACACTGTTCTGCTTCTGACGGGGATAAAAGACATTGTCAATAATGTGCAGATTTAAAGCAGACCCAACTCACTCCAGGTTTTATCAACGGACTCATATTTCACGCACCAGAGAATCGATCCAAGATGTCCCTTCCTAATGCTATTTTTAAATTGTTTATTTAAAAAAATTTGTAACTTGCTTTGAACTTTAGTTTTGTCTACTTACTCATAGGCTTTGAAAAAATGGCTGTTGTGGCTATTATTTTTCTAATTTTTGAAATTTGAATTCGCACAGAAAGAACCACAGTGAGGAAAATCCATCTTGGGGCAAAAGTGGGTCCCTGCAGGGGGTCCTTCCAGCACTTTCCAAATCTGAACCCTCAGGCTGCCATAACAAAATACCACAGGCTGGGTGGCTTAAACAGCAGAAATTTATTTTCTCATAGTTCTGGAGACTAGAAGTCCAAGATCAAGGTGCCAGCCTGGCTCGTGTCTGGTATGAGCTCTCTCCTTGGGTTGCAGATGGCTGCCTTCTGTGTCCTCACCCGGCCTTTCCTCAGTGCTTTGCATGTGGAGAGAGGGCGAGCTCTCTTGTCTCTTCTTACAAGGACACTAATCCTACTGGATCAGAACTCTACCCTTATGACCTTATTTTACCTTAATCACCCTCATAAAGGGCCTTTCTCCAAATATAGTCACACTGGAGGTTAAGCCTTCAACATGTGAACTTTGGAAAGACACATTCAATCCATAAAACCTCCCAATCTTGACATCTCGATTAAATTATCTGGTAGAAACAAGAAGCCAAGATTTTCTGCAGAATAATGCTAAATTCTGCCCTGCTGTCACAGTGCTGTCTTCTTACAAGCTATTCAGTTGGTTTATACGGAGAGAGTTGATCCAGAATTCCTGCCTCCACTCTGTGCAATGATTGGTTACCACACAGGCCATGCACACGGGGACCAGTACAGCCAGAGAGATGTGGGTGAGAAGTTTAATACGAATGTGGCTGAAAGCAAAGTGTCACTTCTCAAAAGACTTCTTGAAAGGAACTCACACAGAGCATTGTGACGAGTCCTGAGCTCCTTTTTCTCCCAGCTGGTCTCCAACAAAATCAATCGACTATTTACTTTTCTTCTCAGTAGGGTTTCAATTGAATCTCTAACAACGTAAGCCTTCCAATTTCTCTGTTTCTTCACCACGAGAATTAAGGTGAAGATGTCTAAACTTCTAAACTGGTCTTTTAGAAGCCAGGCGGCATCTGGCTAGTTTACCTGCACAGAAAAAAAAAACAAAAACAGTGCACATGGTAGGCAGCCCAGCCCACCTGCTCAGGGCTGCAGAATGCCCTCAGATGGGCATGCACCTCATTCCTGACTGCAGGCCTCAGCCTCTCAAGATGGATTCACTGAGCCTGGGGAGCACCTGCACACCTCTGCCCACCTGCAAAAAGTGGACAGGATGCTTGCTGCTGGGGCAGGCTGGAGTCGCAGAGCAAGCCGACTGACATACAGGACATGGGTGGGGTATGAATTCTCCTGATCCAGTGACATCCTCAACAACTAACCCTCTCACTTGCCACCTCCCTCACAAGGACCCACCCGAGTGGGCTCTCATCCACTTCATTCACAAACCTCCTCCACTCACTGGCTGTTTCCACGTGCTTTCACAACTGCTCCCCCTTCAAATTCCCCCTCTGCAGAGAGGTTCATCTCCAGCTGTCTGTCAACAGCGTTTGATTGCCCGTCCCCCCATCTATTCCATATGCAATTCTCCTCACTGGAGTGGCTCCCCCACAATCCAGCTCTCCCTCTGACAACCTGGTCTAGAAAGCTGTAGAATCCACCATAATGGGAAGGGCTGGCCTGGCCACACCCCCATTAAAAAGGTATTAAGCCCCTCACTGCCACCAGCTTGTCAGGAAGTTCAAGACTCCCTCCAGTCTCTCCGCTGCTTCACCTTATGACTTTACTGGCATTTTACCTTAAAATGGTACATCCAACAATAATACCAATACCAATAATATAAAAAGCAGATATTGTTCTCTGAGCACTTACTACGTTTCAGGTGCCAGACTCTCCATTAGTTGATTTATCTTTTGCACATATCTATTGTCTAATTTTTGCAAAATCCCTGCCAAGTAGATATAATTCCAATTTTACAGACAAGAAAACAGAATATCAGAAAGAGAAATTAACCAAAATCACACTAGTAAACTGAAAAGTCAAAATGAGGCAAAAAGCCCAAATTCGTATTTACAGAATGTTGTCAACAGGTAGTATTTTTAGCAATTGAGCTCCCTTTTGGTAGGCAGATATCACCACCAGAAAAATGTCCAATTCTAAACCCTCCTCTCATTCTTAAACAGGGTAGGCAAGGTCATTTTCTACTTCTTTTAAAAATCTGTTGCTATTCAGTTATTCTTCCATTCAACAAGCACTTACTGAATACCTGTCACCAGCTCGGACTGGGTGTGGTGGGAGATACCGAAGGGTCAAGTGTAATAGCTTCCTTTGGGAGCTTAGTCTGGGCTAGTGAGAGGGAGCTTTCCCCGGTGGCCCTGAGAGAAGAATTACCTAGGAAGCTGTGTGCTACCATCACTGCAATCCACTGCGACTCATGAGGGAGAGGAACAATAGAGTGTGCTGGGGGGACGTGAGCCCACACAAAGGAGAGACAAAACGTTCAGCGAGGCCAAGGGGAGCCGCCCTCTGAAACACAGACTAGGTGGTTGGTGGGGAGGGGCTTTGAAAGCCAGGCTTCTAAGCAACAACTTAAAACAGTCGGCAGTAGGTTTTGATCAGGTGAGTGCAACAGCGTTTAAGGAACGTGTGTCTGGCCCCGGGGTCCACTGGCTGTAACATCTCTGGCTTCTGCGGGACTTTGTATAGATTCTCTTGGATCTGACTTAGCCCCCAAACAGCTGGGAGCAAGAGTAGTTGCTAGGGCAGGGTCCCCAAGATCACAGCCAGGGGAGAAGAGTCCTGTGTGATGTGGCCAGGGCAGTAACCTCCCAGAAAATGAAAGGGAAGTCACCCTCAGGGATGTGCTGGAGGGCCAGGATCTCCCAGGGGCCAGGGCAGTTCATCAACAGGATATTAAAAGCGCTCTGTGTGTGAGGTTTCCAGAAAGGACAAAGGGCAGAACTGCTGCTGGGCAAAGGAATCGGAGCAGAATGCCAGCACAGCGGCTCCAAGAGAGCCGGACGCCCACTCGGCTGCCCACCAACCAGGATGAAAATCAAGGCATCAGAGCCTCTGTCATTCATGCAGTCCCCTAGCAGCGCCCTGGGCCTGAATCCCACAAAGCTGGTCCTTCAGCTGGCAGGCCATATTGCTTCAATTTCATGCTCCATCAGAGGAATAAGTTGACTGCTGAGTTGAAATATATGAGCTTGAGCCAGAAATTCACCCTACCACTTCTGATTTCAGTAACAGTCAACCCCCAAAAGTGAAATGTGCTCCTTTTTGGGTTGTTATTCCACAGTGGAGCAAGCCAAGACTAATTTATTTCCTTTTAAAGGTCAGCTTGTTAAGGCCTTCAGGAAAGGCTGAAGCATTTGGCAAATAATATTTTGCTTTGCCTTATCACATGACTTTTCCTTATGTGTTTCTTTTTGCTCTCTTTTTAAAAAAAATAGTTGTAAGGTCATTGATGACAATGATTTTTTAAAACATCTATCCATATAGTAGTCCCACTAAATACTAAAATAAATAAATATATAGATGAGATGGACAATGAGTAGAAATATCTGAGGGTTATAACAAGGTTGATTTAACCCCATATATTTTCTCTCTGATACACATAGAAGAGTGATTCTCAAAGTGTGGTCTGGATCTGGGAATTTGTTAGAAATGCACGTTCTCAGGCCCCACTCCGGACCTACTGAATCAAATTCTGACGGTGAGGCCTGGCAAACTGAGTGGGCTCTAAATGTTGTCTAAAGACACTGGACAGAGCTCACTCTTTCGACTAGTGGAGAGTCCAGTCTGGACTTTAGTCTATGTATCCTGTATCTTCTTCAGAATAATCTAAGAAGGATGCCAAAACAGATCTCTGCAGTGGTTATTTTGGCAGAGCTGGTATCTGGGGAAGTAAACAAAAATGATAAGAATGTATTATTTGATGCCATCTTGGCATTCGTCAGCATTTTCATAGTTACCATGCGTGAAAAGAAATAAACCGTGCAGCCTGTAACAGTGAGTGAATGCATGTTTTTTAAAAAACGTCTCGCAGCATCAAATCAATCCCCTGATCAGCTTGCTATCGAGTTTAATCAAGCTAAGGCAGTATTATTGTAGCTGTCACAAACCTTATGTTTTTTTCCCTTGCCCTGTGAAGCTGGAACCAATTGTTGTTAAAAGGAGACTAAATAAAAGAGGTCCCGGATTTCCTGTTATTCCAGATCAATTTTTTGAGATGTTAGAATAATATTATATGGGTGTTTGGGGTTTTTTTGTGTGTAACATAATTAAATCCATGTGAAATGGCACTGCACGGTGCCATGGATTGTTTTGACAATGTTTCCAAATGAAATACTTCAAGGAAGAAAAATGACTACAACCATTTCTTCCCGTTAACATCTTCTATCACGGTTTTATATCATTGATTGTTTGGGAAAAAATCTGCTTTATGTGAAATGTTAAAATGCGTAAATCAGTCAAGATAATTTATATTGCTTGGGTAAGCTCAGTTGGATTAACTTCCTTTACTTTCAAACTTCAGCAAATACAGATAAGCAGGGTGACCCCGTGTTCTTGGGACAGCCCTCAGCCGGCAGGAAGTTGAGGCTGAATCCTGGTACAGTTTAAGAGAATGAACTAGGACCTCTTTGAACACTTGTGCTTCAATCAGGACGCAATGTCTTGAGGACACTGAAGACTATAATAGATATTTGTGCCTCTGAGATGGTTAATTTTATGTGTCAATTTGGCTAGACTACAGTGAACAGTTGTTGGGTCAAACACTAGTCTGGATATTGCTGTGAAGTTATTTTTTAGATGTGATTAACATTTAAATCAGTTGACTTGGAGTAAAGCAGAATATCCTGCATAATGTTAGTAGGCCTCATCCAATGATTGGAAGAACTTAAGAGCAAAGACTGAGGTTTCCTGAAGGTGGAGGAATTCTGTCTCAAGACTGCAACATGGAAAACCTGTCTGAGTTTCCAGCCTTCAGACTCAACACTGCAACATCAACTCTTACCTGAATCTCCAGACGGCTGGCCTGTCCTACAGATTTCAGACTTTCTAGCCGCTGAAATTGCATGAGCCAAGTAACTTCAAATAACTCTCTCTCTATATATATAGATCCTATTGGTTCTGTTTATCTGGGGAATTCTGACTAATATAGCCCTAAACCCTAGTCTCCATAACATTTACACTATTCTTCTGTTACCATCTTAGTAGACACAATTTGGTCAAATGTGCAGGGAAGAATCAAGGAACTTCCAAGAGTTATTTTAAACCCAAGTGCCACACCTTCCCAGGTAGAAAATGAAGTTATTGCTGTACTATGGTTACTACAAATTGGAGGAACCGCCATAACCATCTGAAATCCTACAGAACTTTGTCTATACTTTCATTATTTCATTTACTATATAACATAATTCATCTATTTTCATGCTTGGCTTCCCCATTTCATTGTGAGCATCTTGAGGACAGGGAATGTCTGAATTTTTAAAAAATCTTCACACACTAGGTGTTAAATATATTTTTTTGCTAAATGAATGGTCAAAATCTTCAAACTAAATACCACTCTAATGCTTCTCTGCTCCTTCACAGCTCCCCCCACCCCTCAGGTGGAACATGCTCTATCTATGCTGGGCGCAACTGGAACAGCAGCTGGCGTTAAAACATTACACGGGTGCCAAACAACTCCCGAATCACCTCCGAGTTTAGTCATCACTAGTTCACACCAGTGCTGCTCATGTGATCGGATCATAGTCATGTCAGATGACACTTGCAGTGAATCTAGATTAGACCACAGTGTTTTTGAGACTGACCCCAGGTGTGATGCTTTCAAAGAATTTATGGTATGGTGATTTGGCCAAAGGCTTTTTGCTTTATACTTTTGCAACCTGAGTTGAAGTCAACTGATGATCTGAAATCGAAGCTCACAGTCACGCCATAAAATATACCCTTACTCAATAAATCACACTTACAGGAAATGAATTGCTAATGCTTCGCGTTAGAGAAAGGAGGTCTACATTTAAAACATCGCAGTAGAAATTCCACTGCCCAAAAAGGGCTGGTTAAAAACTGGTCAAAACCGCTGACTGAATTCACAAACTTCTTCCAAATGGTATCTCATTTTAGCTCTACACATAGATTCCAAGAAAATGTACCTTTAAACTTCTATGCTCTATTTTTGAAAAAGAAAGGTTAAATCAAAAGTCTGCTTCTTCATGTAGCTTCCATGAAACACATTCACAGCAACATCCTCTATTAGGTATACTGTAGCCTGGTAAAATGTTTAACTTTGTTACATAGGTCTTGTGGCATCCTTGTGTTCACCCAACTCCAGGTGAGGAGAGACTTTTCAGCTTATACCTCTAGGTAGTTGATTCTTCCTCCTGCCAAAAAGCATCAGTTAATACACTCTGCGATGTGTTGAATTGTGTCCCCTGAAAATTCATATGGTGAAGTCCTAACCCCCAGAACCTCAGAATGAGATCTTCTTTAACAATAGGGTCATTGCAGATGTAATTAGTTAAGATGAGGTCATACTGAAGTAAGGTGGGCCACTTACCCAATATACTGGTATCCTTTATATCCTTATAAAAAGGAGGAAATTTGGGCACAGACACATACACAGGGAGAACGTCATGTGAAGAAGCTAGAGATCAGGGTGATGCACTTACAAGCACAGGAATACCAAAGGTTGCCAGCAAACCTCCAGAAGCTAGAGGGAGAGGCAGGGAACAAATTCTCCTTCACATCCCTCAGAAAGAACCAATCCTGCTAACACCTTGATCTTGGACTTATAGCCTTGAGAACTGTGAAACAATATATGTTTCTTCTTTTTTTGGGTGAGGAAGATCAGCCCTGAGCTAACATCTGATGCCAATCCTCCTCTTTTTTTTGTTGAGGAACATTGGCTCTGAGCTAACATCCTGTCCATCTTCCTCTACTTTATATGGGACGCCGCCACAGTATGGCCTGACAAGCGGTGCGTCGGTGCACACCCGGGATCCAAACCTGGGAACCCTGGGCTGCCGAAGCAGAGCACGCGCACTTAACCGCTATGCCACAGGGCGGCCCCAATATATGTCTCTTCTATGAGCAACCCAGTTTGTGGTACTTTGTTATGGCAGCCCTAGCAATCTAATCCACAATCCTACACCTGCAGTGCCACAGAATTCATGTAAGACACGCACAGGGGCAGATTGCACAAGGTACAGATCACAGTGCAAGAGGTTAAACAGCAGAACAAGGCCAAAATAAGAGTGCACACCTTCCCAAGGTTATACATAAAGGTGGCAGCTGTTATGTTACTGAATACATTTGGGACAACTAACCTTGAGGGATAACGATTATACATTTTCATAAAAGTGACCTCAGAGACTGAGAATGTTCAACAAATGATCAGGATTTTGATACTAGGAATTAGTATCTAATACAGCTAGCACAATACGATCAAGGTAGACAAAAGACAGCAGAATTTGAAAGTGAAGAGAAATGGAACAGAGACCAGACAATCTTTGTAGAGTCTTGTTGTATATGCGATGCTTGAGTTAACTGCATAGTTCTCATTTCATTCACGTGCCTTCAGTCTTTGTTAACTGACGCTTTGTTAGTCATTCATAGAATCCTAAGTTCAAGTAGTTGGAGGTAATCTGGAAACCTGGACCCCATCCACTTTGGGAGCCACAATTCTGAAGCCCCAGATGGGCAGTACTGGGCAAGAGCCCCTCCCCACTCACAGGTGGTTTTGTCTCCCCGCCCTCATTGTTTTCTTTGTATATATTAAGGCATAAATTACATACAGTAAAATTCATCTTTTTAGGTGTACAGTTCTGCAAGATTTGATAAATGTATACAAACTACCATCACAATCAAGATATAGTACAGTCCCATCACCCCCAAATCCTCCAATACCCCTTTAGTTAACCCCTTCCCCTCCAGCCCCAAGCAATCATTGATCTCTTTTCTCTTCCTATAACTCTGCCTTTTCACGAGTGACCTATAAATGGAATCATACAGGAGGTTACAGCATTTTTGCCTTTGGCTTTTTCCACTTAGCATAATGCATCTGAGATCCATTCATATTCCTGCATGCATCAGTAGTTCATCTCTTCATTGCTGAGTAGTATTCCATGGTACGGACACATCACAGCTTTATGCCTTTCCCTGATGAAAGCCATTTGGCTTGTTTCCAGTTTTCGGAGATTACAACTAAAGCCACTTTAAACATTTGTACACATTTTTGTGTGAACACAAGTTTTCATTTCACTTGGGTCAATACTCAGGAGTGGAATTTCTGGTTCATATGATGAATGTATGTTTAACTTTAAGAAAACGTCAAACTGTTTTCCAAGATGACTGTACCATCCAGATGGTTGTTTTTAAAGTAGCTTTGTTTTAAAACTACATGGGCTCCACATTACACTTGACATTCAGGAAAAGATTAAAGGAAATAAGTAAATGTGTTTTTGCCAGTGAGCAGCTTCATTAGAAACATCCATTTTCAATGGGGTAGATGTCTAAGACCTACCAAAAACCTTGCTATTTGTGACTAAGGCAAAACACAGAGCAAAACTGTGAGGGGACAGAGGTATAAGTGAAGACTAAAAGCTACTTCTTTCTGCCTCTATTTTGCTTCTGATTCAATGTGGGATTAAATCGCTTTTGCCCTCTCCCTTGCAGTGATGAGCTGTGTGTAGAGCCAGGACGCAGTTTCTTCCCTGCCGTTCTGTCTACTCATCCTCCCATCATGGCACCTCATCAAGGCTTCTGTGTTGTGCCAAACAAATTAACAATCACTGCAAAAGTACTGAGGAGGTGAAATGAACCTGTTTGTTCCACGTGTGTGTGTCTCTCACCAGACTGCATCTTCCCCTGAGATTGGTCTGCCGTCTTTTGAAGCGAGGATGCCAGCAAGTCTGCAGAGTGGGTTCTGCTTACCTGAAAGAGATCTTTTTTCCTGCCTTTTTTCTCTCTGAACTTGATGCCAGTCGCAGATGTGCCTCTATGCACAGGACCAAGAGAAATCCTGGTAGTAAGTCTGAAGGCCAGCTGGCTCACACATAAAGGAAATCCAATACCCTAGTTCCTTCTCTGAAGGGTCCTCGTACAAACCTGTGTTTGTGGGGAAGCAGGAGCATCTGCGAGTATTTAGATATCCTGGATCTGGACATAGATGGGAAAGGGATGGCGGAGTTTGAGAAACGCATGAACATTAACCACACACTTGCGCCAACGCACACTTAGGGAGAGAGGAGTTTATGGGGTCACTGGGGCGACAGCTCTATCTGAGAGGCTGCTTTCAGTCTCCAGGCAACGGCTCCAGCTGGAGCTGGTTTTCTCGCCAACAAAAGTCTGGCAGCGCAGTGGGAGTTGGAAGATTAATTTAATAAAAGGAAAACCCCCTGGAAAGACACGGGGGACTCGCTTAAGCTGCCCCGATTGACAGCACTTCTCTTATTGCCCAAGTTCTAAAGCTAAATCTTCAGAAAGTCTACCCCAGATGTCTTAGATCACATTTGATGAAAATATGCTCAAGTCTGTTTGCCACATAGAAAGATGTGTTAATAAGATTTGTGGACTTTTAAGAATTCTATAAGTATCTAAGAATAAACGAGCGCATAAGTTATATAGTATACAAACCTGTGCCCACACACATCCTATATCTTATTGGGAAAACACGCAACAAAGACAGGAGCTGTAGAGTTACTGTATCAAATTAATTTTGAACAGATGTAAAGAGAAAAAAGTCAACAATGTGATTTATTTGACTGAAGTGGTGACACAGCAAAGAGCCAATCTCCAGAGCTGAAATAGGCTTAAATAGACGATGCTTGCCTTTATTAAGAACAAGAAGAAAATCACAATACAAACATGGAGGTTGGTCATGTTGCCAGCTTCAAGACATTAATTTCAGCCTCATTGATTGGTCTAATCACTAGACTCTCAGAGACAGAATATTAGAGGATTTCTTATTCAACTTCTCTCAAAACACAAGAATCCCCTTGACAAAAGCCTGACAGATGATTCATCTTTTTTGACAACTTTTGAATCTTTTTTGACAACTGCTATAACCGTACATCTCGCAAATACACTTATTAGCCTCTTGATTTGTTAAAATCAGCTAGACAAGCAAAAGGAAACAGAACAGGAAGATGAAATAAGCAACACTTTACAGTTCCATAAATGTACAAATAAGACTAGCATCTGATAAACATTTCCCAAGAACAGCTGTCTCAACCTCAGCTGCTCACTGGAATCCCACGGGAATCAAAAAAAAGATGGGATTCCTGCGTCCCACTCGCAGAGATGTTAATTCAAACACTGTGGTGTGTCGCCTGGACACCGGGTGCTTAAAAAGCTCCTCTCTTAATGCACCGCAGAAGTTGAACATTATCATCATTATTGTGGTTCCAGTCAAGGACAATTTTAATTGAATCACCGTTCATAACACGTTTGCCCACATTGTGACAAAGTAACTCCACCATTGAGAATACTTAATTCTAGAGGACCCTCATTGTTCCCCACATTGTGTGTGATGGTGTCCACCTGCCTGGAGCATGCCTACAGAGGAAGTATTTGGGCTCTTACTGCATTAGCACCCCTCTCAGTGAGATCTGCCCGGACTCTCCCTGAACAGCAAGGTTTTATTCCCTGTCCAGGTCACACACTGACCTAGCTCTCCCCTGAGCACGCCTTCAGTGTGCTGAGCTACCAGCATCCGCCTTCACTGCCTTTACTAGAACAACTGGTGACGCTGAGCATACGAAGAGGAAAAAGATGCCGCCGGGATCTGAAGACAGGAGAATAACAACATAAAAAAAGAAATTCCTGAAGCTCCTCATTTTCCATAATTCAAGGAGAGTAAATCACATCTCATTTGAATAGAACTTATTTTCCAAGGAAAACCCTTTGGGTGAAGCCAGTTGTTGGTCTAGTACAGAAAGTCTTCGAGTTAGAAAAACCTGGAAATAATTTAGTTCCACATTTTCACCTATGATAGGCCATGGTGTCCCAAACTGTAGGGACTCGTCCAAGGTACGGGGATGAGGGCCCTCTGACTCAGTCTGTGCTTTTCCATCAGACTATTTACTTGCTTCCAACTTCTAGTCCTTGCTGCGATGCTGTGCGATCAGTTAGGGACCAGAGAACACTGAAGCGTCTGCTACGTGCTGGCCAGACTCAGGGCCTGACCACGATTTAATCCGCCTCTGCGTGCGTTTCACCTGAGGCTGCCTTAGGGCAGATGAGAAAAGGCACCAGAGCTCTGCGCTATTTCCTTTGGTTAGTTTTATTTATTTCCTTTAATTTGAGCAACAGTGCCAACATATTTGAAACCCAAGTGACAACCTTTCATACTGTGCTAAACACTGAGAAGGAGCCAAGCAGAATATACGTCGACAGGAGAAATATAAACTTACTTGACAGGCTTTCTAGTTCTTGTGGAATATGTTCAAGGCACTCCCACTCGTGTCTCCTCAACTTTCTTGAAAAGAAAAGCCCCAAAGTAACCGATTTTCGATAGTAGGAGTAAGAGTTATGCCAAAGGGTAACTAACAGCCCCCAGCTTGGACGTACCCAGATTCACTGGGTTACAAAGCACACTGTCTTCCTATGCTTAGAAATGTCCCATGGTTGCTACCATTTGGGGCATTTCGACCTCAATACTGATATTTGGGGCCAGATACTTCCTTGTTGGGGGGCAGGGAGGGAGGGTGTCCCATGCATTGTAGGTAATTTAGCAGCACCCCTGGTCTCTACCCATTAGATGCCAGTA
The DNA here is from genome assembly GCF_057802395.1 of Ceratotherium simum simum. Lineage (NCBI taxonomy): Eukaryota > Metazoa > Chordata > Mammalia > Perissodactyla > Rhinocerotidae > Ceratotherium > Ceratotherium simum. Next base: position 47,185,997 of record NC_141913.1, read on the forward strand.
GCACCCACTCTCCATTGTGACAACCAAAAATGTGTCCAGACATTGCTACAAGTCCCCACCACCCAGTTGAGAACCATTGCACTCAAGTGTCTTATCCAACCCCATCTGCAGTGCATTTAACGTTTTGGGTTTTCTACCTTATTTTATTGCTAATAATAATAACCCTCCTTGTCACATGTGCTAAGCATGAAGATTAAATGAGACAGTGAGGAAAATTAGGGGTAATTACTTGACCCTAACACACCTTTCAGGTTCAGGGCTCCCCTTCCTCTCACAAAACCTCTGCACCCACTTAACTGGCCTGCCTCTGCTCCTCTTGCTATGCACTTCCCTTGTCTCCACCAAAACAAATCCTACCCATCCTTTAAGGTCCAAGTCAAAGGCAACTTTGCCATGAGGCCTTTCTTCACCATCTCTCCTTCCTTTAACTTTCTTATACTTTCTGCTGAACTTACACTCTCGTGAAAAACAAAAAAGAAAGCAGGCTATGTCATGACCCAATACAATGCAGGCTCCATTGACTTTCCATTAGAGGATCTTAGGGCATTATAACTCAGAGCCTATGTGGCTTTACTCAGCTGGGCAGGTACCAGCCTTATTGTAATCACCAGACGACTGCTAATGCCACGTTATTTGATAAGAAAAGGCTGGAATTTAAATATGTTTTGTGCAAACAGACCTTGAGAGTTGGTTTGGAGGCTCTCAGGGGAGACTGAGGCAAGACGGACTCTTTGCTTAAGAAGCCAGGCTGTTCTCAGCACCATGGATGCCGTGGAGCCGTGAGGGAGGAAGGGGGCACCTGCTGAGCCACAGAGCAGCAAGGTCAGCCCCCAACAACCAAGGGGTGGCCAACAGCGCTGTAGCCAGACATCCCCACACTCACGGCCTGGATTAGGACTCTCCTCAGGCTTATTTTCTATCCTGTTCATCAGAGAAAGTGAATTCTCTTTTACAACCAAGTAAAAACTAATACTAAACTTGCTAGCTGTAAAGTGGCTATGTATTTTTATAAAAGGGAGAAGTCAAGCATTAAAGGGCACACTAACCATTTTTTAGGCTAAATTTTAACCCTGTGTTGGGTTTATCACTTGAACTCAGCACACAGGTGAGTTCTTCCAATAAAGTATCTTTACTAATTTGAAATTTATGCTTTCAACTTTAATTCTAAGTCCACGTGAAAAAATAAAATACATGAAGAACTTTTCCTAAACTTACTAAAGATAAAATTTGAGGTTCTCACGGATAAAAGGCAACTTCAAGGCAACTCTCTAGCTGTCCATTTGAATGCTCACTCTTTCTTTTCTTTTTTTTTCCTTTTTCTCCCCAAAGCTCCAGTAGATAGTTGTATGTCATAGCTGCACATCCTTCTAGTTGCTGTATGTGGGATGCCGCCTCAGCATGGCCGGACAAGTGATGCGTCGGTGCGCGCCCGGGATCCGAACCCAGGCCGCCAGCAGCGGAGCGTGCGCACTTAACCAACAAGCCACGGGGCCGGCCCCAAATGCTCACTCTTTCTGAAATTTCTTCATATCTAACCAAACTTGTCTCCCGTAGGGGTAGAGGGAAAAACTGTCCCCAGATGAGAATCACAGGAAGACGAGAATGTGCTCTCTCCTTTGGTTTGGTTTTTCATTATCCATCAAACAGCCAATGCCTTTTCTAAAGAGCCAGGTAACAAATTTCCCTTGGGATTTCCCGCGGCTGGGGCGGGAGGGGGGGGCGGACAGGGGTCTCTCCTATAAATAACAGCCAAAAGCCTCGCTCCCTCACTGCTCTTTGTGTGTCTTGGACTACTGAGTTGAAACAGAGATCTTCTCACACAGAGAAGGACCAATTTTTGGTCCCAAGTGTGCGACTGGCCTCCTGCTCCTCTGGAACCTTCAAACAAGCTCAGAGCCCTCTGTACATAGCCTGAGAGAATCCACTCCAGAGACAACTTGGATTCTATTACTCTCCTGCTTAAGATCAGCACGTTAATGGTTTCCTATCACTGCAAGGCAAGGGATCAAAACAACACACACATTCTGCCCTCTGCCTGTCTTGCATGTTCCTTCTACCACAGGGCCTTTCAACATGCTGTTCCCTCCACATAGGACACCCCTACTCACTCTTCATGTCTCATCAATGTCACCCCTCCAGGAAACCTTCTCTGATGCTCACTCCACTCTCGGTACCCAAGTATTTCTTGTCAATACTCTCATCCCCAGTAACCTTCTTCCTAGCACTTCCCACAATGGTAATTTTACACTTATTTGGTGATTATTTGATTATTATTTGCCCCTAACCTACACACTCCTGAAAACAAGGAGCCACATGGATCATGTTGGGAACAAAGACCATGTTGGGTTTTGCTACAACTAAATCCCCAACGCCAAGCTCAGAGCCTAACACATCCTGGAAGCTCAGAAAATAACTGGTGGATGAGTGAACCCTGATTCAAATCCAGGAAAATTTGCAGACAACCACTCTCAGACACCTCAAACTCTAGCTTCCCTGATCACAGGTGGAAAAGTGGCAAAATGTCTTATTTTGTTAAGTATCAGCAAAACAACTTTTTAGCTATCATAAACCCACCGGGAGGTAAAACTATAAATAAACACTGAACATGCCTGGCACCTTAATCCACTCCTCACCTAGTATCACATTCCTCATTGTGTGTGTCATGCACATACCTTTTTGTTAGGTTTGTACAAACAGCTTACACCAGACACGTAGGCATCAACATTCTTTAAAACTTGGGGCAGCAGGAGTCGCTTACTAAAAGCAGCACACACTATTTAGGTAATTATATCTTAACCACACACGTGTATTTCAACTACTACTTCTAATCCCACTGCCATGATTCTGAATGTACAGCAATAAAATTTTAGGTAAGAGGAGTAAACTTTGAGTCTTGAAAAGTATTTGCTACAAAGTTGATATCAAAATGAAGGAAATTCTGTCTCTCCCTCAATATTGACCTTTTAGTAATAAGCAACTCAAAATTTGATATGCTTTTTTATATCTAAAATGGCACACAAAAATTAATTTTGTGGAAAAGGAAGTGCTCACCCTAACTTTAGAGTAATGTTCTACTTCAATCATAAATGGTTTATTATTATAGTTTAGAGTCCAACAAAAAACCAGAAAGTTTACAAAGAAAACTCACATGATAGTCATTGGTAAGAAGAGGGACTAAGCTCTGAATCCTCCTCCTTCCATTGAAAACATTCAGGGAGGCTAGATAGCATATAAATATTGGGGGTGGGGGGGTGGCAGGGGAGTCAAATCTATATGAGCGCACTTGAAAACTAAGAAAATCTCCATGTCTGGGAATGGAGAGAAAAGCATAGTGGTGAGTGGTCCATGGAAAGTGGTCCCCCCTAGATTTAGGAAATGCAGCCAAGCATGCCTCACAAGCATGCTGTGGGGTATGACCAGAACCAAACTTCCTAGGGGAAGTGATGGGCTTGCACTAGGATGACATTAGGCCTAAAATGCTTCTGCACCAAATCCTAGATATGTTCAGAAATGCAATATTCTCCTATGACCAAGGAGGAAAGAGCATCAGCTATGTTAAGGAGAACTTGCCCAGCACTGCAAGTGAGTGCAGCATCCGGAATAGATCTCTTTTTGAGTGGCAAACCATACACTTTACAGAAGTTCAAGACCTGTTCATTGCTTTGCAACCCTAGTGGACAGGCTGAGACAACCATGAGAGCACATAAGATGAGTTCACATAAAAGTTACAAAGCTTAGCAGGAAACCCAATAAGATACATGTGGCAGACACAACAAAGGGTGAATTCAGCTGATGAAACATGATGAGAAAGAAATAACAAAGCATTCTGAAATGGACTTGAAAATAAAGTATTCTTTATTCTTAAAGAGAAAAAATAGCAAGCTTCCAATGAGTCTGGAGATTAGAAAAAACAAAAGGCAGATATGAAACAGAAGCAAATGTAAACTTTGAACACAGTTAAACAGACATTCATTTAAATAAAAAAATAGATATTCATTTCATCTGAAATAACTTGGTGAACTGGAAAAACTGAAGATGGCTTCACTGACAAATTCTACCAAATACGGACAGAATAATTTCAATTTTACAAACTCTTACAGAGTATAGGAAAAAGATAAACTTCCCAATTCACTTTATAAACCTTAATAACAAAGCCCAGTAAGGAAAGTATAAGAAAAGAAGCTAATCTCAGTCATGAACATCACTGTGAAAATCAAAACTAAATATTAGCATTCCAAACACAGCAACAACTACAAGGAATAATATGTTATGACCAGTTTGTATTATTTCGGGAATGGTAGTTTGTCATAACATTGGAAACAATGAATATAACTGGGTACATTAACACATTAAAGAAGAAAATTATATAATCATCCCAATGGATGCCAAAAAAACATTTGAGCATCAACACTCGTGTATGTAAAATCTTTCCGCAAACTAGGATTTGAAGAGAATTGCTTTAATCTGACTGTATTAGTCAGAACAGGATATGCCATAGGAACTAACAAACTCAACATTTTTGGTAGCATAACACATTAAAGTATATTTCTTGCTCACAAAAAATCTGCTTACGGTCTATAGGAATTTCAAGGCAGTTCTCTTCCAAGAAGTGACTCAGATCTAGGATGGGTCTGCCTTATGGCTCTTCTCATTTCCATTCAGCGTTCTCCTGCAAGTCTCAGTCTGCTACTGAGTTAGGCAAGAAATAAAAGATGTGAGGATTGAAAAAGAAATAAAACTTTTCTTAATTGTCGAAAAGATTACAAAACAAAATCTGAAAGAATCTTCAGATTAATTTCTAGCATAAGGAATTTATCAAGTTTGCTAGATATAAATTTATAATTGAAATCAACTTTACTAAAGAGGTAAAAAAATTAAATTTTTTAAAGATCATTTTTAATAGCATTAAAATGTCAAGTAACTAGCAATAAATTGAAGAAAAAAACTCTACAAAGAAAATACAAAACTGAGATATGCTAAAGAAGGCTAAAAGAAATGAGCTCATAATAATGAGCTGGAAGATATAAAGATGTCAGTTCTCAAATTCATATATAGATTTAATGAAATCCTAACAGATTTTTTTGGTGGAATTTGACAATGTTTCTGAAATTTATATAGAACACCAAAGGGCCAAGCATAGCCAAGATTACCTTTTTTTTGAGGTATGACATATATACAGTAAAGTCTATACTTTGCATTAATCTAAATGTACAGCCCAAATATTTTCTACATGCAGATCTCATGTAACCACCGCTCAGATTTAGATGTAAACGTTTCCAGCACTTAGTAAGGCTTCTTTGTGCCCTTTTCACATTATAATCCCCTACCAAGAGGTAATCATAATCCTGACTTCAAGCACTATTGATTAGCTTTGTCTAATCGTGATCCTCATATAACTGGAACCAGGCAGCAAGTTCTAAGTGGTTTAAAACATGTGAAGAACAACAGGCAATTTTTCTACCAGACAGCAAGAAGTACTTTTCTGCTTGGTTCTGGTGTGCTCCTCTGGCTAGGATACTGCAGTACATGGTAGTTCTAGCAATGGGTACAAGCAATGGCAGCATGCTGCTTCTCTAGCATCAGGTCCTGCAGTGATCTGCTTCTCAGCACCAAGCTCCTGAGGCACTAAGCGACCATCAGTGCCCAGCATCCATCATCTTCCCGCAGCATCCCCTCCAGAAGCTGTGCAGTAGAAGGCCACCTGTGAGGCACCTTAGAAACATTTCCCTGATACCTCCTCACGACGCTTTGCAGCAGAGTGCTCCTAGCAAGGAACCGCCCCCCCCCACTACCTTCTTGGGGTGACTTTGCAGTGATTTCCAAGGTATGGTGCTTCCTGATGGATGACTTCCCCCAGGACTCCAGAGGGAGGATTTCCAGCAAGTTCTACTGGTACAGCATCTTAGCAACTTGTCCACCACCCACTGAGCCACAGCCATGCCCTTTTCAGCAAGGTCTGCATCTCACCTTAGGGGAGCCTGGAGACAGACTGCTCAGGGAAGAGAGCCCCGCTTCTATCTCAGCCCTAGGTCTAGCAGCTACTCCTTCTGTTGTCAATTCGCAAACCTATATGAAACGTCTAATTTTCTAGGAAAGTACAGTTCATCAACATGGACCACATGAGTGATACAAAGCTTAAACAGACCAATTTCATATAAGAAATCGAGAAAGTTACCCTTCACAAAATGGTTTTACTGAGGTATGCTACCAAACCATTAAAGACCAGATAGGCTATTTATCTAACATTGGACCTATCATTGACAGCCCCCCAAAAAAGAGTGTAAGAAGACTGATATAAAATTCCAAAAGAGAAGAGCAAATAGAATCTAACATCTCATTAAAAAATAATATACCATGGCCAACTGTATTTAGGAAATCCCAACTGGAATATACTTCAGGAATGCATGTTAGGTTCAATAGTAGAAAATGCATCAATAAACATATCTTAACAGATCTAGGAAGAAGAACCATAAAATTATTTCTATAATGCTAAAAAAAAAGTACGACAAAATTCAACACCCATTCTTGATTTAAACACACACACATGTACACATGCACACTCAAGAAAATAGGAATTGGTGGATATATACCTTAGTCCTAAAGCCAGCATCTTACTTATTTGCTATTCTTAACTGAGAAACTTTAGAGGCATTTCCACCATGGTCAGGAACAAAATACAGATGTTATCTCCACTACTATTTAACCTTATTCCATTGAGTCAACTGAGACAAGAGAAATCAATTAGAGGCATAAAAATTGAAAAAGAAAGAAAATTCTATGTGCAGATGATATGATAGGATACCTAGAAAGACTAAGAGAAACAATGAAAAAATCTCTCCACAGTAAAAGAATTTACTAAGGTAGCATGTAACGTAGCAACATAGAAGATATAATACTTGGGCCGGCCCTGTGGCTTAGCAGTTCAGCGCACGCGCTCCACTGCTGATGGCCCGGGGTTCGGATCCCGGGCGCTCACCGACGCACTGCTTCTCCCGCCATGCCAAGGCCGCGTCCCACATACAGCAACTAGAGGGATGTGCAGCTATGACATACAACTATCTACTGGGGCTTTGGGGGAAAAATAAATAAACAAAATTATATAAAAAAAAAAAAAGAAGATAAAATACTTAAAAATAAGCTTAAGAAACTTGCAAAACCTATATGAAGAATATTTTAAAACATTCCTGAAACAAAAAGGTAGACTAGAACAAATAGACATCTCTTGTTCTTGGCTAGGATGACTCATAAAGATGTCAGTTCTTCTTAAATTAATTTAAAAGTTGCAGTAAAATTACCAACTCCAATGAAAATATCAACAAACTTTTTGCTTTTTATGGAGCTAGACAAGATGACACTGAGGTTTATATGGAAAGACAAACATGCAAGAATAGTTAAGAAAGTAGTAAAAAACAAAAGCTGGGGCAGGGATGAGGCGGAAATAGCCCTGCCAGATATTCAACATACAGCAAAGCCTTTCAGAATTAAAACAGGGTGGTCCTGACACACAGAGAGGACAGACAAACCAACGGACTAGAACAGAAAATCCAGAAACAGACCCAACTACTTTGGAAATTTAGTTCATGAAATGTGGTATCTCAAATCACTGGGATAAAATGCCCTCTTTAATAAACTGTACCAGGACAACTGGATAGCTATCTGCAAAAAAATAAAATTGGATCCAGACCTCACTCCATACACAAGAATAAACTTGAAATGGATCTGAGATGTAAAAACTGAAACCACGAAAATGCAAGAAGAAAACATGGTCAAGTTCCTCTATAATGTGGGTGCAAAAAGCAGCTAATTACTGGCAAATTTCAGATACAATTTAAAAAATATTGATAAATTTGATTACATAACAATAAAAAGCCTTTTCATAGTGAAAAGTACCATAAGCAAAGTCAAAAGACAAATGACAAACTGGGAGAAAATGTTTGCAACACATACCACAAATAAAAGGCTAATATTATTTACATATATATTGAACACATATATTCAAAAATTGAGAGGGGGTAAAAGCCCAATAGAAAAATGGACAAAACTCATGAACAGATAATTCATAAGATATAAAAATGTCCCTTGAATGTATGACAAGATGTCCAAGTTTACTCATAAGAGAAAAGCAATTTAAAATTACAATGAGATACCATCTTCTATCTACCAGATTGGCCAAAATTAAAGAGCTTGAAAGCACACTCTGTTGCCAAGGCTTGGGGAAAAGGTGCTCAGACATTGCTGGTGGGCATGCAGACCGGTACACCCCTCATGGAGGGGAATTCAGCAATACCTAAAACAACAACGGATGGGTCAAAACCTATATAAGCATTAACCTTTTGACTTTAGCAATCTCACTTTTAGGAATTTGTCTCTCAAATAAAATGAATGTACATGTGCACAAGTCTATCCATTGCAGGATTATCTATAATTACAAAATAACGGAAAGAGTAAATACTCATATAAGAGACAAGTTGAATGAACTATGGTATATCCACATAATGGAATATTCTGCGGCTGAAGAAAAATAAAAGGAATGAAAAAGATCTCTATAAACTGACATGGAGTGATCACCACAATATATTGATAAGTGAAGAAAGCAAAATGCAAAAGAACATGTACAGTATACTAACTTTCATATATAATAAAGAAGGGGATGGAACTATATATTTACATATATGTGCATGTATCTATTTCTGCAAAAAGAAACATAAGGATAAACTAATGCAATTGTTGGGTGAAAATGGAGTAAACGGATAAGGGTGAGACAAGACACTGCTGAGTATACTATTTTGCATAGTTTTGTCTTCTGGAACCATGTTAATCTTTCACGTACTCAAAAAACGCCTCGATAAGGATGAGTGTGCAATCAGCAAAAGCTAGACTATGGGAAACTCTACAAACAAAGGGCCCAGGATCTTTCCTTCAGCAAACTGTAAGGAAAAGAAAGGGATAGAGGGAAACCTGTAGATTCAAAAAGGTTTAAAAGACAGTTTTGAATTGGAAAATGGGCAAATTCTAGGGTTCAGGGATGCACATGTGGGTGATAAAACTATGAAGAAATGCAAGAAAGTATTGGTCAGGAGAGCGGTTATTTCTGAAGGGAGGGGAAGTTTGTGTTTTAGGACACGGCACATGAAGAGACTTCTCTGTGGCTGACAAAGTTTTATTTCTTGACCTGGGTGGTGGATACAAGAGTGTCTGCCTTATATTAAGCTGCACAATTGTTTTGAGTGGTATTCTATATCTGTATTTCATTTTACAATGAAAAGCTTTTCAGAAAGACTAAATGCCTGGCCATTTCTCAGTTGTCCATGTGATGCTTATCTGCAGGCATCCTTAAATCTTTACTTAGCATTTTTTTGCCCCTTAGTACAATTCTGTAATATATTCCTTCCATTAGATGCTGCATGATCAGAGAACGTATTCTAATTTTTAGATTAGCTTAAGAAAAACATAAATAACAGCCTTTAAGTATTGCCAACAATAACTTTTGTAATGCATTCCAGTATCAACTATAAATTTTAAACTGTTTGCTCTATCAGCTGTTTTAGATTATCTGCATTGCCATCCTCCCTCAATAGCATAGATAATGAAAAAATAAAAATTTACCCTATTTTCTTAAGAAAAATCTAAGAAAAGGTAAAAGAAGTCTAGTGTTCTTATATAAGACATGGCCTGAAATTTTGTGAACTCGCTGGACACATTAATCTCTACAATCCTGACTGCAGGCAGTTTTGGCTTAAGTATTCCCAAGATTCTTGATCTGTTCTGACATTTGAACATTTTGGGGAAATTCGGAAAAAAAGCAAAATCAAGGCTGTTCACATAGTCCAACTTCTATCAGTTGTGCAAACTGTAACTGATTAAGTCTGGTACATGGGCCGATAATTCATTGATCACCAGAGGTAGCAGCCTCTGGTCTAGAAAAGAAAAGCCACATGACTTAATGGGTACCGGCGTGGGCTCCATTTCCCAAAGGGGGGGCCCTCCCATTCCAGTGGCCACATCATATTCACCTTCACCTTGCACATTCAAGAACCGTCTTCCCGTCATAAAGCCAGGTAGAACTGCACAGTCTCCCACTATCCTCAATGTCCCAAAAGTCTAGATGAAGACACAGGAACTGTTTGCTTCAGCAGAGATCAGCAAGCTAGGATGACCCTGTGGAAAACAGATTCTCCCTCCCTTCGTGCTCCCATCACCGTGGGCCCCAAACAAAGGCAAGTTTGATTCCCTATCCTCTTCCTCGAGGATAAAACAGACATTTAAAAATTATCCCAATGTCTTCCCTATGTGATTCTTCTATTTCTCCAAGTGAAGACCCTACAAATGGGTTCCTGAAAATTTGAGTGCTCAACTGTTAAAAAGTTTCCCACTTCTGAGTATTCATCCAAAAGAACTGAAATCAGGATCTTGACGAGACAGCAGCACTCCTATATTCACTGAAGCACGATTCAGAATAGCCAAGATGTAGAAACAAACCTCAATGTCCGTGAGAGATGACCAGATAAAGAAAATGTGGTATATACATACAATGGACTACTATTCAGCCTCAAAAAAGAAGGAAATTCTGTAATATGTGACAATATGGATGAACCCTGAAGACATTATGCCAAGTAAAATTAGCCAGTCACAGAATAACAAATACTACAATGATTCCACTTATAGGAGGTATCTAAAATAGTCAAATTCAGAGAATCAAAGAGTGGAATTGTGGTTGCACGGGCTGGGGGTGGAGGAAATGAGGAGTTACTAATCAATGGGTATAAAGTTTCAGTCAAGCAAGATGAAGAAGCTCTAGAGATCTGCTGTACAAGATTGTGCCTATAGTTAACAATACTGTACTGTACACTTACTTCATTAAGATATATCTCATGTGTTTTTTCGTCACAATAAAAAAAAAAAAAAAGGAACACAAAAAGCCTGTAAGATCTAGTTACAATACTAAAAAGAACATGGCAGGGCTAGAGTAGTCAAATTCAGAGACAAAAAGCAGAATGTGGGGCGGGGGGGGGGGGAGTGGGGACTTAGTACTCAGTAAGTACAGAGTTCCAGTTGGGGAAAATGGAAAAGTTCTGGATGGTGGTGATGGTTGCACAATAACGTGAATGTACTCAATGCTACTGAATTGCACACTTGAAAATAGTTAAAAGAGTAAATTTTATGTTATAGTTTACCACAATTTTTTTTAAAAGGAAAAGACACGCAAGTATCCTTAGACAAAACAAAATTCTTTTGTGAATTTAATAATTATCCTTTAATTATTCTGTTTAGAAAGTCGGAATTTTCTTAAGGGGAACAGATCTTCAACTAGCTAGCCTAACATCTAACTCCTTTCCCCGGTGCTGCTCACTGTGTCAATGGTTCATTTTAACCCGAGCCTGCCCCACGGACAGGTATGGGAGGCTGCCCACTATGTGCAATCGCAGAGGCAGCACCCCGGAAATGATTAAGATCATTGGTTCTCAAAGTTGGGTTATTGGGAAGCTTAAAGAAGCTGAAGCTTCCAGATTCCTCCCTTGCACAGGCACTGCTGATACCTAGCATTTTGTTCGAAATTTTGTTTTTTTCCTTAAAAGGGACCCATCCCTTCCCCAGGCAATTTTATAAATTTCCACAAAATTGGGCTCACCCCTGTGGGTCCCAGCATCAGAAAGACCTGATTTTGATCCCAATCCTGACCCTTACTAGCTGTGTAATAACAGGCAAGTTACCTAACCTTTTTTTAAAATCATATTTAAAGACTTGAGAGAAGTTTTAGACTAACAGCACAACTGAGAGGAAGGTACAGAGAGTTCCCATACACCTCCTGCCCCCACACACGCTCAGCCTCCCCCACTGTCAACATCCTCCACCAGAGTGGTACATTCGTTCAACTGATGAATCTACACTGACACATCATAATCACTCAAAGTCCGTCGTTTACATTAGGGTTCACTCTTTGTGTGGTACATTCTACAGGTTTGGACAAATGTATAAATGACTTGTATCCACCATTATAGTATCATACAATCTATTTCGACTGCCCTAAAAATCCTCTGTGCTCTGCCTATTTGTCCCTCCCCACTCCCCAACCTCTGGCAACCAGTGATCTTTTTACTATCTCCACACTTGCGCCTTTTCCAGAATGTCATATAGTTGGGATCATACAGTATGTAGCCTTTTCAGATTGGCTTCTTTCACTTAGTCATAGGCATTTAAGTCTCCTCCAATCTTTTCATGGTTTGATATCTCATTTCTTTTTAGCTCTGAATAATTTTCCATCGTCTGGATGTTATTCACCTATTGAAGGACATCTTGGTTGCTTCCAAGTTGAAGCAATTATAAATAAAGCTGTTATATACATCCATGTGCAGGTTTTTGCGTGGACATAAGTTTTCAGCTCCTTTGGGTAAATACCAAGGAGCTTGTGATGGCTCATATGGTAAGAGTATGTTTAGTCTTACAAGAAACCGCCATCTATCTTCCAAAGTGGCTGTACCATTTTGCATTCCCACCAGCAATGAATGAGAGTTCCTGTTGCCCCACGTCCTCCCCAGCATCTGGTGGTGTCAGTGTTCCAGATTTTGGCCATTCTAGTAGCTGTATAAGGGTATCCTGTCGTTCTTGTAACACCTTTGTTTTTCTCAGGTTCCTCATCTGAGAAATGGAAATAATTAGAGAACTGATCTCATCATGTCATTAGAAGGATTAACTATAATGATGCAGGGAAAATCACTTAGCACTGAGCATGCTCATTGTAAATTCTCACTAAATGTTTTCTATTCTTATCATTGTCATCACCTGAGTTCCTCCAGAAACTAGGGTAAGTTCCTTTGACCAACAGTATTTTTCCCTCTCTCCTGCCTGTATTGCCTTCAATTCTGACCACTGGTGACTACTATTGGCTCTCAAATTTCATAGCATAAATAAAAACTTAAAAGATAAATGTTATGTGTAAATATAGTGTAAAACATTTCCAAACATTAAACTGTTTTCCACACCTCAGTGTAATGAATATGTCAGTTCCTTGGCAGGGAGAACAAATGTACTGAGAAAGACACAAGACTATTATATGTTAATACCAGGACAAAGCAATTTGGGTTTTATCAGTAGGGTCCCACAGTGGTGGCCCTCTCCATTGGCTACCCCAAGGGCTTTGTCACCTCCAAGAAATGACTGAAAAGTGAAGTTCAGGTGAAAGGAGACTTGTCATAGATTTTCTATAAATGTTATCCATTAAAATCTACACATTTTAATTTAAAAGTATCTACAAAGTGGTCTACATGGTAATGGTGTGCCTGTTCTTGAGGACTTAGAATTCTATAACAAACGCCCATGTGAACATTTTGTTTAAAATAAATGGCAAAAGGATGGGGTAAATAAACAAAAATTCTGAATATAGTGGCTATTTGCCCTATAACTTTCCTTCCATTTCTATAAGGGAAGCAAAGTCTCCTTCTCAAAAGTATAGCTCAAAACATTTCAGTGTTTTACATTAAGAAGGGAGTCGGGAGAGAAAGATGCTTAGACAGAAGGTCCAAATGTCTGGGTCCACTCACCCTAGGCCAGCTGAGAACAGATCACAATGAAGAAGTCTACTTTTCAAAAATAATTTTACCAAATAATTATTAGTTTTCCTTGTTTAACACTACAATAAGATGTACATGGAATCATTTATGTGAAATGACCCTTTCTGAAATGTTTCAGTTTCAATATCTGGATCATTTTCAAGAGTTTTAGATGGAGGAATATATTTCAGAAGCATACGAGGTCTAAGTTGACAGGAAATCATTCTTGGCAATGATATATGACAAGGGGGAAGAAAGCTCCAAGTAGCAAACACCTTCAGTTTCACTACTGAAGCTAAGCTCCTGTGTCCAATTTCCCCTCCCAAGGCCTGGTTTTCACAGTTGATAGCTGAGGAGCGTGCGCAGATCCATGTCTTCTACTGTTTTACACTATCGAGACAGCAAGCATTTGCCTGTTTGTTTCTGTCAAGTAGCGATGGTTTAACTGTGAGCCAACCATTGATGAAGCATTGAATTGAGAAGGCAGTGTGGCTCTTTTGGTTAATACAGGACTCAAGTGAAATCAAAGCTATAGTTTCGGGCCGGCCCTGTGGCTTGGTGGTTAAGTGCGCGCGCTGCGATGCTGGTGCCCCGGGTTCGGATCCCGGGTGCGCATCGAGGCACCACTTCTCCGTTCATCCTGAGGCCGAGTCCCACATACAGCGACTAGAAGGATGTGCAGCTACGACATACAACTATCCACTGGGGCTTTGGGGGGAAAAAGTAAAATAAATAAAATCTTTAAAAAAAAAAAAAAAAAAAAAAAAAGCTATAGTTTCGATGTCTATGGAGACCAACAGTATCACGTGGGAAAAACCTCTGCTCCATAGCCAAAGGACACACCCAGTTACAACCTCATAAACGTAAATCAGTAGTTACAAAGAAGGCCACAGAAGAGCACGTGGATATCTCAATGCAAATACATCAGCAGAGCACGATAAGAAATATGAGTTCTGAAAATAGGTTAATGGAATCATCTTCAAAAAGGAAGGGCAGTACATTTTATTCAATTATTAAAGGCTTTCACATTCATTTAATATTTTGTGCTGGCCAGGGTGCTAGGATTAAAACAACAGTCCAGTCAGTGGTTATGAGTTGGGCTTTGGAGTCAGACTGGTGGCTTTAAATCTCAGATCTACCACTCACTAGCTGTGCAAACTCAGGCAAGTTACATAATCCCTCTGGCCTCCATTTCCTTATCTGTAAACTCAGGACAATCAAAGCACCTGTGTCATGAGGTTGTTGTGAGGCTTAAATGAGATATTCATATAACATGGCTGGGCATACAATAAGTGTTCAATTAATGTAAGCTATCGTTCAATGTAATGTGGAGTCAGAAAAAACCGATGGGGAAGAACAAGGCTTAAGGAAGAAAGAGGCATTTACTGGAGCATTCACTGAGTGAAACATTTACACACAGTCTAGTATTTAATCCTTACAGCAAATCCATGACATCGTATTACTATCCATTTACAGACAAGAGAATTTAGCCTTGGAGACATTGGACACAGTTACCCAAGGCCACATAACTAGTCAATAGAGAACCTGGGATATGAACCCAAATCTGACTTCCAAGTCCATGATGTTTCCACTAACACTCTTTCATTAGGAAACGTCCAGAAGGGCACAGATAAGTAAGCTTAGAAGGGACTTTAAGAGTCTTACTAGTTCACTCCCTCATCTGTATAGATTTCACTCAAGCACCTTAGAAATAAACTATCTACCCTTTTCTTCAAGATTGTTGGGAAGGATAAATATTTTAGAAACTTTCTTGAGGAACACAACTTGGAACCTCAAAGCCTGAATTTTAAGAGAATGGAAAGAAGTGAAAAGAAAATGGAGAAAGGGAAGAGAAAGGCAGGAGGGAAATGAAGGTTAGGGACCCTGGTGGACATGGATTGTGCAGCTCCCCCAGTATCTACGCCCTCATCTTCCAGGGATAGCACCGTATCAATTAGGGATCACTGAAGACAAACAGAAACCACGCTAGCTAGTTTAAGCAGAAAAGGATTTATTACTAGGTATTAAGTGATTTACAAAACTAGTGATTTACAAAGCCTGAATAGCAGGCTCTAGGTTGAGTTGCCAAAAAATGTCCCCTACCCTGCAGAATCACACTGCCTCTGCCATGACACAGAAAGTCACCCATCACTGCGGGAAGCTGCCATATTATGAAGTTGTTGAACACTGAGTCACACTGCCACGGATATGATCTGTGCCAGCCAAATGCACTGCTTCTTTACCTGTCTAACCTGGTTCTGAATTCAGGTTTCACTTGAGTGCCAGTGACTGGCAGGACCTAAATCACAGCCAGAATCCCAGGTACAAGGAATGTGAGAATGCTATTTCTAGCTCTCCACCCTATGAAGTGTGTGAAGGCACAGCAGGTGGAGGTCGGAAAGGCTGTTGAGGTAACCAATCCATAGTACCAGCTCCATGCCCCAGTTCTCTTTGAACAATCACTCCCCCCACTGTTCATCCATGTGGCTGAGGTAGAGATGGCCCCACACCTCCAGCCAAGGATAGGCACATGATCCAGACCTGGCCAATCCGAGTCCTACATTCCCATGGCCTGAGTGATTGGTTCTTGGGTGGGCACATGAGCCAAGCCAGAGATCAGGCTCAACTCCATGGTCTTTTTGAAACCATTGAGAAGGAAAATATCTTCTGATAGATCTGAAGCTACAAGGATGTGAGCCTGGCATTCCTGGAGGCTGTTAAATCAGCACATGCCAAAGTGTGCCTGAGAAAGAAGCCAATGCTGGAGTGAGCAGCATGAAAGATGGAGAAACATCAGGTCCTCGTGACACTGACTGGGTCCCTGAGTCCAGCCATGGCTGATGTCAGACCCGCTCCTCTGTACATTTTACTACTATTTCTATTACTACTTCTCGTCCTTCTCCTCCTTTGTTAACCAACCTACTTTTCTTCTTGTACTTTCACTTCTACTACTTTTAAGTTATATTTCTTCCCTCTGCAACCAAGTGAGTTCTGAGTTATACAGAGAGGATGGGAGGAAGCAAGAAGGAAAGAGATGAGGAAAGAGGGACAGACAAAAGCTGGGTGGGTGACAGATTTACGTTATATTATGAAGATTTATAAATTATATTACATGCCAGGCACCATGCTGGATGCTTTTAATTCCATTATCTCATTTAGAACTAATTTAAGAGATAATATATGTGACAAGTACTCAATTGAGAAAATATGCAGTTCAAGATCCAGCAGGCATCTAAAACTAATATAATTACCAGACCTGGATAGAACACAAGCAGCACTGAATCACATCAAGATTAAAATTGAAA
This sequence comes from Ceratotherium simum simum, assembly GCF_057802395.1. Lineage (NCBI taxonomy): Eukaryota > Metazoa > Chordata > Mammalia > Perissodactyla > Rhinocerotidae > Ceratotherium > Ceratotherium simum. The sequence goes on from NC_141913.1 coordinate 47,202,849, forward strand.
TAACTATTCTGTTGAAGTTCATTTCCTTAATTCTCGTCACTACAGTGTAGTAAACAGAGTTAGCTAAATATGGTTTGTTCATACAAGTCACATTATCCCTGGGCATTACTGAAGTATTATATCACCGTGATAGTATGCCTTACGGCACGCAGGCTCAGAGCTCAAAATCTGGAGTCAGATCTGGGTTCAAAGGCCAGCTCCATTTCTTCCCGATTGTGAGATCTGAGCAGGTTACTCTGTGCCTTAACGTTTTCACATGTACCACTGGTATAATAATTCCTGCCTGCAGAATTAATGTAGGCAAGTCACATAGTCTCCAGTCCATAGACAAGAAAGGCTTCCAAACGGAATAAGGCATTTCTAGAAAATGGACACTGTAGTTAGTGGCAATTAAATCAAATTCTTGGTTAAAAAAAGACACTGTGTCACTCTTGGCTTGTTCCTATTCCATCCACCATTTGAGAACAAAAATTTCTTCTTCATTGTTGAAGAGCAAAAATTCATCCTAACCCCACAGAGTGATGGTGTTGCCCAGTAAAACAGGTCATTCCAGAGTGAGAGCCTGTAGTCTCCAAGCTGTTTTGGTTTTTTGTACGTCAGAAGAGATGTCAGGCATTTTTGTTTATTTAAATGAATAATGTAGGTTTCACAGAGGGATATGTGGGAAGAGGAAGGAGAAGATTACAATACACCCTGGTCAGCCAAGTCCCCTCCATATCCTAAGAGTCCTCTCTCAAAGGCAGTTGCTTTATAGCTTTCTCTTTCCAGCTGCCCCCATCGCTTCCAACCAGAGGGCTGGTGACCACCAACTCCTCCCCACATAGATTCTTCCCCTCTGAGCAGCTCACTCCCTTTTTTTTTTTTTTTTTTTTAATGTAGAGCAATTTGTCCTCTCTGGATTTCTCCGGTGAGCATCCTTGTCCCTCACCCCCAAGTCTTGGAACTGATATTCCTCTTAAAAGATTTCAAGTTTGGTGGGGGGTGGCAGAGAAGAAAGTATAAATAATAGCTTTCCCTTATTAAACTTCACTAAACCCATTTCCCCTGCTTGCAGGCAAGAAAAAGGGGCCTACGTTCTGCTTTAAACAGGAGCCTGTTTATTAGCAGTGTCTCAGTTTTCTTTTAATTGCATTCATTACCTATCGTCCAACAGCAAAACTTGTATTGAGAAAGTATGTGTAGCCCAGAACATTATGGAATTGGGGGAGGGGGACATTCTGCTTTTGTTAAGCCAGATATTTTAATTAAATTAAATCTTTGAAGTTTTAGAAAAAACTGCCTTCCCTCACACTTACACAACCTTCATTCACCTTCTCTGTCCCGTTAATTTTTCCCAAAGATCTTTTGTTTTCCACTTTGCCCATCTTTAAATAATTAGCAAATTCAACATCTGATCAGCTTGCTTTTATAGGAAAGTTAAAACATCCAAAAATTTGAAACATTTTTAATCTAGACATAATACAACGAGATTGGAATGCAAATAGCAGAAAGGGATCCACCACAATTCATGTGAGTGCTCATTAATTACAAGAGACCATTTGCTACTACAAATGTGAATTCTACTCGCTTTCCTTTATTAACACCACCAGATTGGGTCCCATAAAGCTAATGAAAACCTAAGCAAAGCACAAACTCTTGGCACCAAGACCCTTCTCTAGGGTGACAGGAGGGCAAAGAGAGGCTGCAATAGCAAAATGAGCTCAATCTCTTCCTGACTTTCTTTCATTTGTCCTTATTCTGCTTCTGCCTTTCAACAACCATGTCAAGAGAGAGAACATGAGGTTACAAGCATCATCATCTTTATGGGATCCTTCCTTTATTTCTTCCTTCCTTCCTCCATCAGGATTTATTAGCATTGCATTTTTTTTTTTTTTTTTTTAAGATTTTATTTTTATTTTATTTTTCCCCCCAAAGCCCCAGTGGATAGTTGTATGTCGTAGCTGCACATCCTTCTAGTTGCTGTATGCGGGACTCGGCCTCAGGATGAACGGAGAAGTGGTGCCTCGATGCGCACCCGGGATCCGAACCCGGGCCACCAGCATCGCAGCGCGCGCACTTAACCACCAAGCCACAGGGCCGGCCCTTTTTTTTTTTTTTTGGTGAGAAAGATCAGCCCTGAGCTAACATCCATGCTAATCCTCCTCTTTTTTTTTGCTGAGGAAGACTGGCTCTGAGCTAACATCTATTGCCAATCCTCCTCCTCCTTTTTTTCCCCCCCAAAGCCCCAGTAGATAGTTGTATGTCATAGTTGCACATCCTTCTAGTTGCTGTATGTGGGACGCGGCCTCAGCATGGCTGGAGAAACGGTGTGTCAGTGCGCGCCCAGTAGCAGAGCGTGCGTGCTTAACTGCTAAGCCACGGGGCCGGCCCCTAGCGTTAGCATTATTCTAAACACTGACCTTCCCCTTATATTTCATTTGTATCCCTAGTGCTTATGCACAGAGTACAAATTCAATATGAAACAACTGGATGGATAAATGAAGACCTAGACCTAGCTAGTACAACACCACACTGTAAAAATAGAAAATACAGTTCAGAAAGGGTGGATGGATGCGTGTGTGCACATGTAACAAGGCACTGCATAAAGAGAAAAACCCTCCGAGTTCCGAGTGGGGAGAAATCTTAAGGAGTGATCGCAATAAGCTGGAATAACCCTGAAAGGCTTTATGGGAAACCTTGAAGCATGAGCAGGACTTGGAGAAATGAGACAAACAGAACAGGGAAGGGGATTTCACAGAGAAAAGCCAGGCCTGAGGGCAAGAGGGTGATCTCAGAGGACCACAGGGTGGTCAAGGCAGCCCCAGGAATTGTGGGACATAAATTATCTTGCCCAGTAGCAACAGGACCCTAAGACTATGGAGAGGAGGGATATACGATGGTCATAGTTTCTAATCTCAAATCAGAACATGTGGTCTGACGAAACGAAACACTGTGCAGTCCAATGTTAAAAAGCTCACATTTGAAGTCAGACAGACTTGAGATCAAAACCTGGCTCACATTTACAGGCCCTGTGCCCTTAGACAACTTGCTAAACCTCTCTGTGTCTCATTGTCTTGAACCGTAAAATCAAGTAATAATACCTACCTTATAGGGTCGTTGTGGGGATTAAAGGAGGTAACACTTGAATTGCACTGACATGCTCCCAGGAACATACAATACTCAGTTTTTTAGCTATTATTACACACAGAAGACTAAGAGGACAAAATATTTAGTTTTAAACTATCCTTAAAAAAAAAAAAATTCAGGGTGTGTGTGCACCATAGCCAAATGCTAACCACCCACTCAGAAGATCCTGGAAAGACCACTGGAAGTAAAGAAGCCACGACTCCTGCAGCCTCAAATACCAGGGCACAGAATTTAGTCCCTGGGGCTGGAAATTCTTTAAGCTGAAGAAATAGGAGAAGCTCAGCGTTACAAGGATTCACCCATTAATGTCGACTAGGCCCTTCGGGTTCTTGGCTGAAAGGTTTTTGTAAATAAAGTTTTTATTATTATTTCTAAAACAATCTTTCTCCCCTACTTCCATGAAGAAACAGAATTCGGCCTTTACAGATAATGATGGCTCATCTCTCCGTAAAACATCTGATTTAAATATAGTCTTTGGCTTTCTCCAGGAAGCATATCTCCCTGCTTTAAAACCTTTCACATCGTGGGTCATTTTCAAGTTTTTGCTCATCTTGAAGCAAATACAGCATTATCCACTAATTATATGTTCCTATGTTGCTGTTAAATTCAACAAGAACACAAAATGAAATTAGTATCCTTCTTCTACTACTAAGTTGTTCTTTTTTTCTCTGATCCCAGGAAACTCGCCCTTATCTTTCATAAGCAAACACACCAACTTTATTTGAGAAGAGAACCTGTTATCCTTGTTAAAATATTGAAGACCAAGCAAATAAATTACTAGATAAGAAAAAGAGATAACAAGCAGTTGAGACATTATCAAGGGGATCTGAGGCAGCACCTAGAGCCTGAGATGGACATCACAAGTTCTACTCTGACTTCCTCAGGCGGAAAGGGGCTCAACCTCTCTATACCTCAGTTTCCACACGCCAAGAAATGACTTGTAGGGCTGTTAGCAGATGAAGCGGAAAGCCTGACACTAAATACATGCGACCACTGATATTGTGATCTATTACTTTTTAAAAATAGAAAGTGGGAAAAGGTCCCTCCTATTTCTGTCTGGTACTTTATCTCATCTCAGGTAAGTGAATGAGGAAGGATCCAATGGAGAAAGTATGCAGAAGAAACTGGAAAACTTATGCACACAAGGCCCCTCGTCACTCCATGAAGAGGTTCAGTGCTACAGGGCCACACAAGAACAAAAGAGATACTGGACAGAGCCACAGTCTCCAGCCAGGAGAATGCTGCTGCTCTTAGAGCTGGCAGTAGGAGGACATGCAAAACAGAGCTACTTATCCAGAAGAGGGTCTCAAACTGACCCTCTCCATAGGCCACTCTACCAGCCAGACATAAAACAAAAGCAGGACATTTCACTACTCCCTCGATGTAAACTACGCTTGTACTGAGTACCTGGCTACAATTACCTGTGTTCACAAGGAGAGTTAATTCCTCTTCATCTATTTTTACATACAGAAAAATGTTAATTAAACAAGCAGATATGGGAGACTTAGTAAAGAATCAATTTCCACTATATACGATTGCTTCAATAGATATTTGCATCAATGCCCAATTTGAACTACTTTTCATAATAATTTTGACATGCACCAGACCAACACTCCTGATTCTTAAAAACTGAACTGTGTACTGTTTTTATCAGCTTAACATTAAACGTATTTTTAAGATTTATTCCAAATCTTTCAAATCTTGTCATTCATTCCTTGTCAACTGTTGCTAAGATGCTTGATAAGGTGAGACTGGAGACAAGACCCTTGGTCTTATCCGGTGAGCAGCACAGATCCTAACAGCCCCAGATCTGCCTCAAACTGGAGATGTGGGGTCATGCTCACCGCCACCTACACTGTGTTCACCCTGCCTGAGGACGAAAGAAATGCCCTCATTAAAGCAGCCAGGGGAATTATGTTCTGACCTGATTTGATCGCAAATGCTGGAAAAAGTGTCCCCTCTGGGAGCCTCACCTGCAATGCAGGAGCTGGTGGACCTGCCCCAGCAGGGGTGTTGCCCCTGTGAGGCAAAGTGGGTAGAAATAAAGAGGAGGAAGGGTCTGTCAGCGACATGAGCTTTGGTCTTTTTGATAAAACATCCTCTAGAACATATTACAGGTAAAAGCTGAACTCTTTAAGAACAGTAAAGCCCATATCTGGAATCTTGAAAAAACCAAGCTCATAGATACAAAGAACAGACTGGCGGTTGCCCGAGGCAGGCGGTCGGGGTAGAGGGGGAATGGGTCAAGGGAGTCAAAAGGTACAAACTTCCAGTTATAAAATAAGAAGGTTCTGGGGATGTAATGTACAGCATGGTGACTATAGTGAATAATACTGCATTGCATATTTGAAAGTTGCTAAGAGTAGATCTTCAAAGTTCTCATCACAAGAAAAAAAATTCTGCGTCTAGGTATGGTGAAGGATGTGAACTAAACTTACTGTGGTGATCATTTCACAATATATACAAACATCAAATCATTATGTTGTAAACATGAAACATGTTGTATGTCAATTTTACCTCAATAAAAAAAATTCCAAAGAATTTTAAAACACAAAAAAAAAATAAAGCCTGATCATTCCTTCATTTGCTGAAAGCCAATCACCATGCCAGGCCCAGAGGTGCCATAATGAAGACAACATGTTCTATCCTTAAAGAGAACAGATGGGCAGACGGTTGGAATAGGGCGTGAACTGGGCTCTAGCACAGTCGAAGGGGAGCTCCCTGCTGCCAGGGAAAGACAGGAAGGGCTTGCTGGAGGAAGAATTGCTCAAACTGAGCCTTGAAAGACAAAAAAGTGGTCCAACTGGATGCTGAGGGGCGGCAAAGGGCGGCAGCTCCGGGCAGAGGAAAGCACATCCCATGGCTACCTCCTCAGGTCCTCAGCAGCCCCATTCCCCAGCCATTACGGGTAATTACCCGGCAGATGTTTCCTGATTTTCCCACCTGTGCTAAGGCCTTGCTGGGAAACCAGGGACCTAAAGATGACATGGAGCCTCTTTTACCTCCAAGCAGGCACTCTTTACCTCGCACTCTGAGACCCCGCCCCTGCCTCTCACTTATCCCAATGAAGTGTTCCTAGGTGGATGATGAAGCACCTTATATTCCCAGGACAGCCCAAACTGAGGGTTAAAATATACCTGGGTTGTCATCAGAGAGGAAAAGCCAGAGGAAGGCTCGACTGTCCCAGAGCCAACTGGACAACTGTCTGGTGAGGCAGCCTTAGGATAATCTGTCTTCCTTCTGGCAGTTTCCACGGGAACAGGTGAAGGTGGAAGTGACCTGCTCCACTTGAAAACGGCCCAGGCCAGGCCTCAAGAAACCAGGGTTGGAAATCTGCTGAGGATATGAATCCGAGTGCTTGAACCCGTCAGCTATAGCTTCCTGCCTGAAGCACATTACCCCTCCCAAGCAACCACGGTGATCTCAGCTCCTGCTGTGCTTTGGGATAAACTCCAATTTACTCCAAACTTAAATCGGACAAGTACGGTTTTCTTAGAAATACAAGCTTAATTGTTCATTAGCTTTTTCAGAAAAATGCTTTGTGGAGCTCTCAGAGGGCCGAGATCACACTGACCTGTCTTTTGCACACTCCGTGACAGAGCTTAAACGCATTAGAAGCCCCCCAAATTGATCTTTTTAGTTACTTAGAACGAAATTCCTCTGAGGTGACAGACAAGGACACAGTGACCCTTTCAGGGAAAGCAGAAAGGCATCTGTGACAAGGAAAACGCCCACATAGCAAATCACACACTGCGCACATGAAATGCTGACTTGTGTCTTTTTTTTCTGCTTGTTTATAAATCAGATTTTGTTTTAATTATCTACATACTTAACAAGCCTGTTATGACATCCTATTACAAATTGTCTTCAAATAAAGTAGCAAACACGACTTTTCTTCCAACATAACATCCATATGTGAATCCCTGCCATCTTTGGGCACTGTCTTGGAGCCAACTGAGCATTTGTAAATGGAACATCTCCACTGGGCCACAGGATGATATAAACAAATCTTAGAGGGGTGTCAAGAAACACACCAAGAATAATCTCTGCAGGCTGTACGTTATCTTGGATATTTTGTCATTGACTGTTTTACAATGATAAGAAAAACCTGTTCAGTCTTTTTATACAAGACATACGACTTGGAGCATGACTGCTTTTTTAATCAAAATGGGTTAAGCTTACATTTATAACACAAATGCTAGTTCTCTCACTTTACATTTGACCAGCTGCTCAGAGAAGCCTTTTTTGATGGACGCCCACACTCTAAATGAAAACACATAAGCACACTCATTGCATCCATCAGACTGATAAAGGGAAAGAGTAGTACTTATTCTTGAAAACAAGGTTAATCCAAAAATCCTGTCCAGTATACTTGGACATGCATAGCATTTTTGCAACTGTGATTTTAGTCTTCTAGTTTTATGTGATCTGGGCTGATATTTACCATGTACCAACTGGCATGGATTATGGCTCATGAGCTCATGTATGACATGAAGAGCCTCCTCTTCATGTCCAGAACCTGATCATCTGTGAACCAACTAAAGGATAGATCATTTACATGGATGCAGATGCACTGCGCTGGAGACCTAACCATCATTTATAATTGTTCAGACTGTATAATCTGTATAATTCCAAATTTCACTTAACTGACATACAATAAACTATGGGGTCCAACTCATTTAGTAGTTGGGGACTGGCTATAAAGATAAACTGTGAGGCATGATTGCTACAGTCCTACAGACCATCCTAAGCAAAAAGAAGATGGTACAGTTGGATTTCAACATTCATTCTTCTCCTCTTGTTCCTTTCACTGCCCGCCTTCCATGCACTTCAGCTGCCTCTGACAACCTCAGATTTCGTGCCAAAACAGTGTACTAGGTCTTGGAAGCTAATGTAGCACAGTGGTGAAACATAGGTTCTGGAGTCTACCTGAGTTCAAATTCTAACCACTCACTGTGTGACACTAACAACGTTATCACTCTTTTCAAACCTCAGGTTCTTGGTTTACTAGATACCAAATGGGCATAATAAAAGCACATATATGTGAGAGGCTTATGTTAAAGATTAAAGAGAAATGTCTCTAACAAGCTACTCAGTACAGTGTTTGACCCACAAGTGCTCAATAAGCATTAACTATTATTGTTGTTGTTTATAGACTTTCTTTCTCAGAATTTTTTTTTTTTTTTTTACTTCTTATAGGTCAACATTACAATGAACTTTCTTGTGTTCCAGACCCCCAGAATACTCCTTGTGCTAAATAGAGACTATTTAACAAACTTGGGCCAAGGTGTTAATAGGAAACAAAATGATTATGTGTTATTCCTACCAAACAGTATCTTTGCATTTTTAAAGAGAGGAGCTACCGTGGTCTTGACCACCTACTTCTGAGATGTGTTTCAGGGAAAGCATAGGAATAAGGCCCGATTTTAGTTTTCATATCAGCAATGGAATGATCTGGGGAAGGTTCTTTGTCTGAAGCTAAAATTTGTCAACTACTCAAGAAAGGTAAGGATTTCTGAGGGGAAACTTGAAGACCGGACTATGAGCATTTCAAACAGAGCTTTAACAGAAATAAGGTGTTTACTGCGGATGGACGAGCACTTATCTAATCCCTGTAGAGCCCCAAGCTTCACTGCCTCAAGGCCCAAAGACTTAGTTAGGCCATTGCATCCATTCGTTTGTTCACTTACTCACTTTTCAGTTTGTTGATTCATTTGAGTTTTCAGTGGTCATTTATTCAGCATCCCCTGTGAACCAGACACTGATCTGGCTACTGAGATATAAAGCTTTTATTATATTTTTTAATTGCCTTTTAAGTCATTGACACTTGAAGTGAATAAGCATCAAATATCCTCAAAGGAGTTCAGAGGATGAATGTCTAATTCAGAAGGAAGGCTGAGGTTTGTTTTCAAGGAGGCCTCTAGTGCAGCACTGGCTACCAGAACTTTCTGCAATGATAGACATAGCTACAGCTTGGATGTCCAATATGGTGGCCACCATGTGACTACTCCATCCTTGAAATGTGGTTAGTGTATTTAGGAACTGAATTTTAATTGTATTTAATTTTAATTAACTTAAATAGCCACAGGTGGCTAGTGGCTACTGTATTAGACAGCACAGTGCTTGAGGAAGCGATGTTGAAAGACTCTTTTAAGAAAAAAGTTTCTCAGGATCTGTGGTAGTGGATAAAAGGTATCTGCAGAGGTATAGTGGCCGAAACATCTTCAGCTCCTGACCTCCCACTTTACCCATTTATCCACATCCCCATTACTCTCTTCCTTCTGCCAACCCTCCTCAGTGAAAAAGGAATCTCTGCTCTGACCCAAAGTTGATCTTTCCACTTTTGTTTTGGATCCCATCCCTTCTCATTCATCTATTATCCCCTCTCTTATTTATGATCATCAAGTTCTCCTTCTGCAATGGATCTTTCTCTTTGGCATATAAACATGTTCATGCCTCTCCTATGTTCAAAACAACACTTTCCTCAATCCTACATTACTCTCTTGCTGCCACTTGTTTGTCTCAGGCCCAACCAAATCTTTTGAAACAACAGTCTACATCTGTTGTCTCTTTTCTCTTATTATCCAGTCTTCGCTGATTCATAATCTGGCTTCTACCCCCACCCTTCCACTGATATGGCTCTCCTGAAGGTCACCAATGTCCTCTTTGATGCTAGATCCAACGGACTTTGAGTTCCTATCTAACTTGACTTTTCTGTCACAGCTGGTCTGTTGACCAATTCCTTTTTTTTTTTTTTGTGAGGAAGATTAGTCCTGAGCTAACAACTGTTGCCAATCCTCCTCTTTTTGCTGAGGAAGATTGGCCCTGGGCTAACATCTATCCCATATTCCTCCACTTTATATGGAGGCTGCTACAGCATGGCTTGATAAGCAGTGTGTAGGTCCACGCCCGGGATCCGAATCTGTGAACCCCGCGCCACCAAAGCGAAGAATGTGCAAACTTAACCATTACGCCACCGGGCCGACCCCAATTCCTCCTTGAAACTACTACTTCTGACTTCAGGGAAGCACTTTTTTCCCTCCTTTTTTGGACTCCATCTCACACTGCTTTGCAGGCTCCTCCTAGTGTTCTGATGGGTTCTGTCTTCAGCCATTTTTCCTTCTCATTGCTCCTTGGAGCCTCATCTACTTCTTTGGCTTCATCTACCATTCATATGCCAATGACTATCAAAAGTCTATCTCAGCTCACATCTCTCTCCTGTTCCCCCGACCCATATATGCAGTTGCTTACTGGATATCTCCTCTTCCATATCTCACAAATATCTCAAATTCAACAAGTCCAAATCTAAATCATCATAATCCACCCTCATCCCCATTAAAATGGTTCTTCCTAGGTATTCCATATGCCAGAGGATAGTTCCATTATTCACCTAGTAGACTAAAGCCAGACAGAAATCATTCTTGTCTCCTCTCTTATATTCAATCTCCACCTCTGGTCCACCAAGTACTATAGGGTCTACCCTCTTACTATTTCTTAAATCTTTATACTTCACTCAATCCCTACTATCACAGTTTAGTAAATGACTTCACACCTTCTGGCCTAGTTTACTGTAAAAGTATCTACCTCATATCACTTTTAGCCTTCTCCAATCCATTTTCATGTGATCAGATCTGATCATTTCAGCAAATTTGCAAAGGCATTTTCTAGAGGGTCTACTCCTCTCCCAATAGGAAACATCACCAAAGCACACATTTTCTAAATCATAAGCTGTACCAGAAAATCGACCCATGCAGGCAATGATCCAGTTATGGGAAAGAGTATTTCAATATGATTGGGCAAGAGAAAGATTTTCATTTACTACCAAGACAACATGAATGAAATCTTTCTGCATCAATAAATACTCTTTCTCCAACTTTGGTATATTCAAGCAATGGAGTATCATAGAAAAGTGGAAATGGGTTAACTGGAGCTACCTGGGTCAACATGGATATAACACACAGACCTAATATTGAGCAGAAAAAGTCATACTAGAATAAACAAAGTATTTCATTTATATAAAGCTTAAAAATGAAAAATGTTACAATATGTCACTTAGGGGATACATTTGTAAGTAATAAGAGTATAAGGAAATATGTGGAAATAATATTAAGTTCAGGATGGTGGTTAAATCTGACTGGAATGGAGAGGGCTGAAATCAGGCAAGGGTGCACAAGGGGAGTGTTAACTCTATGGAAATGTTTCATATCTTCAGCTGGGTGTTGCATACAAGGGCATTTATTGTATGATTATTTATACTTTTTGTATATATTAAGAACTATTTAATAAACTGTTTACAAGTAATTTCTAAGAACAGATGTTTTTATGCAAAGACCATCTCACGTTGTTCTAGGTTCTATTTGAGCCTCACTCCTTCCTCCCAAAAAGCCACTCTGTAATAATGTTACAGACCAATATACCACTAGAACTGGAAAGGGCTGTAGCCTCTAGCCAAAGGAAATCTTATCCTCAAGCAATATTTGATCCAATAAAACTTCAGAACAGTAAAAGATTTTGGAATCTCCCAGAACTGGTGTAATGTGCTTTAACAGGATTATATAAGTGTTTGTTTTCGAAGGGATTTTGTTTTATGCACATTATATAACTGCACTAGTCTGGCCTGTCTTTGAATGAGAAAGAACCATTGGTGCCTGCAGCTATTTCTTGAGAAGGCTCCAGAGCTCACTCAGAAAAATCATCCCACCAACCCCTAGATGGATACATGAGCTGAGCCTGAGACCGAGACCAAAGGTGACGAGGTGCATTCTCTACAGAGCCAGGTAGCAACGTGAATTTCGGCACACAGCTCTTCCCTTCTCTTCCAAAGCCCCTGGGGATTCATGGGCTGCCAACAGGTCAGCAGCAAGAGTTCAACATGGGCACAAGCCAAAAAGCCTCTTTACGCACAACAATCAACTTTTGAGATGCCCTCAAGCCAATGCCCTTTGAATCAGGTTCACCCAGCTTTCCGAATTGCTTTTACTGTGTGGGCCTCGTGCTCTGGCACAAAGAAAATGAGGAAATGAAACTCGCTGCAGTAGCATGCTTGTTGTCAAAGAATTAGAAGGTATGAGACATCCATTGGCAGATCTCACGACTGGTCTGGCTCGTCCAACGTGAGAACAATGTTGTCTTGAGTCGTGCTCAGACACCACACAGCAGCTCTGCCATCAATGCATGGCCTTCGTAATTTATTAGGTGTCACTGAGCTGGTTACACTCAGCATCCACACCTGCTTCTGGCTGAGGGCTGGCAAGCGTGCCAGTCAGGACTGGAGAGTGATAATGAAGAAAAGGACTGACTCCTAGGATACTTGTTTGTATGTAGGCTTTCTGACTCGGAGCACAGTTCAGAAGGAAAAGCACAGCAACCAAAACTTCAGAAAGCAGAAAGACGATTCAAAACTCTTTTTAGGAGACGTCCATACTTGGGCAAAGCAGAAGCTTGTCAAAAAGCATTTCTCTGATTGCAGAAAAACAGCATTCATGACACTGAACTAAAAGCTTCAAAACTGAGCCTGAGGCTTAAGCATCAAGTTCAGGTTGAAGTATATACCGATAGAAGTATATAAGCAACTGGAAAACAGATGTCTAAAAAGTGTTAGGAGCAGGGCGAGGTCTATCTAGTTTGCTGTCTTAAAGCTATTCAGACTGCACACTTTGAGCCCTGCTCAGATGTGATAGACTGCTGGGGCTTTGCATCATTACTCATACCCCTGAGCCAGTGGAGCCCCCTGCTAAGAGTTCCTGGAATTCACAGGTCGAAGCAGGAAACCTACAGTGTGGGCTTCAAGGATGGTGCCTGAACAGGAAACCTACAGTGTGGGCTTCAAGGATGGTGCCTGAACAAGTCTTTGCTCACCTTTGAGTGGGTTAAGAGTGACTGAGGCAAATCCCAAGTGTCGAATAAGATCTTCACACAGCTAATATGTAATGAAGGCAAGATGGGAACCACTGTGTTCTGAAGCCTCAGCCCCATACTGTGCTATGGGAGTTGCACCATGTAGATGATTCTTAAGATATGCCTCCTATGACTTCCTTTTACTTAGAAGTAGTTGAGGAAAAGAACCCAAAAGGCAGTCAACTAAAAAGGCTTCTTTTGCTTCTTCATTCATTTTTTTCTTCTTTTTTTAACATAGCTCCAGCCAACCATCTCATAGATAAGATGTGAGGAATAAAGAAGAGATAATTCCTGCTCTGATTGAGAAGACAAGACTCACACACTGAAAGAATTAGAGACTGTGACCAGAGGGCATATAATTACGTGCTAAATTGCATGGTATGGACTTTAAACCCTAAAGGAATTCAGAGTAGACAGACCTCAAGGAAGCCCCCTGACAGGGGCTTGAGGTGGGGGTGGGGTAAGGAAGAGCAAAGACCCGTACTTCAGGGGAAGTGACTGCAGGAAAGACAGGAGGTGTGTGTGCACACGCGTGTGCACATGTAAGGATAACCACCCAACCACAGAGTGGCCAGTAGGGCACAGGAATCATTTGTCACCATTTAAGCAGGGTCAAAATACAAACTGTAAAGTGTATTTTCTGTCATTGTGTGTTTTGCACTAGAGAGAGGTTTTTGTGTATACAGAAAAGATCATTCTCAAGTTACTTTTGAATTTTAATTTTAAAAATTCATATGTAATGTATTCAAGTTTACAAATTCAAGTCCCTCCTTAAGAATTAAAGTTCATCTTACACATCTTCTATATAAACACATTTTGACAATTATTTTTGAGGGGGATTTTACAAATTATACTCAGTGTTTTAAACTGCATTCAGAAATTTTAAGGGATCATTAGAGTACTTCACTTGTCTAACAACTTAACACTTCGAATTCAACAAAGTTTCAATATGATTAGTTCTTAACGTCTCTCATGTTCCCATACTTGTAAACATAGGTTTAAACCTCTTACTCGATTACCTATTTTATATTTAAGCACAAGGATAATGTTTTTCTCTCATGGGAAACATTTTTATCAATTTTAAATAGTGATTTTTTTTTTTAAAGATTTTATTTATTTATTTATTCCCTCCAAAGCCCCAGTAGATAGTTGTATGTCATAGCTGCACATCCTTCTAGTTGCTGTATGTGGGATGCGGCCTCAGCATGGCAGGAGAAGCGGTGCGTCGGCGTGCGCCCGGGATCCGAACCCGGGCCGCCAGCAGCGGAGCGCACGCTCTTAACCGCTAAGCCATGGGGCAGGCCCAAACAGTGATATTTAAAACAAATGTACACAGATTGGTCTTTAAACAGAAAGTGCTTATTTATTTTTTTTACATAGTTTTCACTTTGATTTAAAACACATTTAATCCACTAAAGATCAATCATACCTTCCCTAATAATTTCTGAATTGCCTTCTTAAGCTAATTTTGGGAGATATTTTTTCAACTGGCTGGGTTTGCACCTTGACAGAATGTGGAGTAGACATCTGGGGCGATTTTTCTCAACACCCTGTATGATGGTTATATTGTCAATGCAATCCAGAAGAAATGGCCTCACAGCCCACACCCCTAGCACTTAAGTACAGGTTACCAGTCTCTCCATCCTGATGAGCCCGAACACTGGGATTGTAGGCAACTTCCTTCAAAGCCTAGGTTAGAGTTCATTTCTCTGGCTCTTACCCCATCTCTCTCAAGACTGTCCACCTCTGTGGTCACAGTTCTAAAGTTGAGCTGATGACACAGTTCTCTTGACTTCCGTTAACTTGGTATAAAATGGGGTAACATTATCCTACCCACGTGTGTCTCAGAGTTGATTTCCGAACATGTTAAAGTGTGAGATAGAAACGTGTTCCAGTCACAACTCATCATGCTCCCCTACACCTCCACCCTAAACCATAGCATATTCCAGCTCTAGTTAATGGCACACCCAGATGCCCAAGCCAGAAACCCACGAGTTCTGTGACTCCTTCCTTGCCTCACTCAGCACATCTAATTACAAATGCCAGACAACCAGTGTCCAGTTTTCTTTGGATCTTTCCCTCTTCTCCACTGGTCCTGTCTATGACGGAGACTGGAATCTCATCATGTCTTGATTAGAAGACTACCCATAGCTCAGTATCCTAACCAGTCTCCCCTGTACACATCTTCCACTCTACCAAAGTGACCTTCAACACACATTCTGATGGTGTCAACCACTAGCCTTTCAAGCCTGAAATGGTTTCCTATTATCTACAAGGTCATCCCTTAGGATTTGTAAGGCTGTTCAAAGCTTTATTTCCAGTTTAATTCCCAAGCAGAATCCCTTGCTCTTCTTTGTTCCCTAACAACATGCTCATCCACGCTCTGCACTTTCACCCACCAATTCCTCCTGAACAGAACAGCCTGCTCTGTCCACTCATCAGATGCCATTCCTCATTCCAGGATCATTTCCAACATCATCTGCACTGGTCAAGCCTTTCCTGATTGGCGGTCAGAAAAAAAAGATTGATCACCTCTTATGTGTGTTTCCATCACATTTGTTATACACCTCGACCATACTGAACTACAGTATTCAGTTTATCTCCTAAATAGGTTGTGAACATAGGACAGGAGCTGTTTTATTCTTTATCAACACTGTACTTGGCCTTTATTTAACCTGCTGCCTTGTTCCATGAAGTTTATGAGGTTCTTCTTGGCACAAAGTAGGTGCTAAATAAATGTCCTCCCCAACCTGACACAGACACCACCATAGAAGGCAAGATCCACACGGGAACTTGGTTTGTTCACTGACACAGCTAAGACAGCACATGTAGTAAATATTCGATATTTGCAGAAGAGGAGGAAAGGGAACGAGACGAAAGCAGGCAAGCAAGTTCCTTTAGAAGAAAGGGGACACTCTCCAAGGGGACTGTTACTAGTAGTAAAATCTTAAAAAAAAAAAAAAAACCTACCACCATGGCCATATCAGGATCAAGGGGAAATCCTAACAAAGTCACAGAAGCCAGAGCAACAAAGCCCTGCTGTGATGCAATAACAAGGTACAGATCACATGAACGGGAGGCCTGGCCTCCTTCCAGCGAGCACACACCCGGTGCCTCCCTCCTGACCCAAGGGCCCACTTGAGGACCAATGGGAGATGAGCTCTCGAGGACTTTCCAGAGCTGGAAAATGGGGGCAGGCCTGCCAAACAAGTGAGGGCCGCAGTGGGGTCTGTGCAGGGGAGCGTGCAGTATTGGGTGGAGGAAGGGGGGAGATCAAGAGATGACCGATTTAGGGAATGCTCACTTTAAACAAAAGTTGGCAAAAATGGAAAAAGAAAACACAGAAGTGAGCCAGAGGAGGCCCTGAAAAATGATGGCCACGCAATTTATGGGAGACCCCAAATGTGGTTAATACAAACACTGAGGAAAAAAATTTCAGGTTAAGTAGCATTATCTAAAATATTTGGAAAGTTGGATCAGTTTCAAGTCTAGATATTAAGAACGTGACAAACGGAAGAGCTGCCCCTTTCCCTTCTTGCTTGGGATTATGGCTCCTCAGGGAGGAAACAGGTCCCCCGGGCTGGAGGGAGGTAGTGCCATCTTGGCTGGAATTTGTCTCTTGTGAAACTCCCTCAGAGGCTTGGTGCCAAATCCATTTCTTCAGTTCTGGCTCTTCCAAGGGCCCGGTCGCCTTCATCCTTCTCCCACCCAGCACCAGAAGCTTGGTGCATGGGAGAGAGTCCATTAACATTGGAGGGATTCCAGGATTAAACAAGTTGCATTACATTTCCCAGAAACTGATTCTCAATGTAATAACCAAAGAATTTCACACAACGGTCAAAGCGTGATAAATGGATTGCCAAATTTAATTTGAAAGTCCACTCGGATGGAAGCCTGTTTTTTCATCCTAACTCTGCCACTGACTAACTGGGTAATGTTGGACAAGTGGGTCATCATTCTGGGCTTCAGCTTCTCATAGGGTTGATGTGAAGCCACTGATTCTCAACCGTGGCTGCACAAATCTAGCTGTCCAGCTTCCACCCCACACCAATTACATCAGGATCTTTGGGAGTGCAACCCAAGCATCAGTTTTCACAAAAGCTTCCCAGGCGATTCCAATGAGCAGCCAAAGTTGGGAACCATTGCACTACAGGAATTTACAATACAATGACAACGATACTCAAGATAATCAATGGATTGTGGCTTCATGCGATTGGGGGGCTGAAAGAATTATTCTGGAATCTCCTTAGAAACAGGAACAATATGTTTCTTTTGCATTTCCCATCGCTCCCTGAACACCTGAGGCATTCAGTAACTCCTCCTTTGATGTCAAAGGTAATTTTGAAATGCTTACAGATTAAAGTCTGAGATTCTTTGTTTAGCAAAACCACGAAGATGGCACCTTCACTGCCATAAACCCAGACTATGGCAAAGGCATCCCCTGAAAACATGCTCCTTAGCCCGAAGGTCAGCTGCTGAGAAAAAGAACAGGAAACATGAGAAAGGTGATTTTATTTAAAATGAAGAGAAATGCAATTTTCCATCAGAGAGATGAGCGCCCGTCTTTGGCCAAGAGCAGGTCACAGGGCAGGAGGGCTGAAAGCTGGAGGCAAACACCGCTCGGGGTACTTTTTCAGAGATCTCCCCCGATGGGTTGGAAGCAACGCCTGTGTTGCTCTGGCTGACCTTTGACTCATCCCAGCACCTTTTCCTGGAGAATTTCACCATCAGGTTTTTCATTTTTAGGCTCCATATCAGCAGAAACATTTTGAAACAATTCTTCTCTGATTTGGGGATTACTAAGGTCAGACCTGAGCCATGCTGACCTTGGGGCCTCCACATCTGCAAATGTTCCCATTTGATCATCCCCTCTGCCCGCTGAAAAGAACACGGCACAGCGCCTGAGCTAATCAAGTCAGTATGTGATTTTCACGTCATGCATGATTAATCAGACACTCCATAAATTAACTGATGGATCATCTCACCCGCCTCGAAGAAAGATTTGTGTAAGTGGATCTAGGATCTTTTAGAGTTAAGTAATTAAAAATCTAAGAACCCAAAGATAACCAATTTGAACTATGCTTAATTATGTATAAAAGTTAAATGTCCCCCATAACTATGGATTAATACTTTAAATTTTGCGGTAGTTTGTGTGCAATTTAAAGATGTAAAATTTGAAGCAGCCAACTCTTGTTCCCATAAGTCTAGCAGTGTAACTTCCAGAAGTCTACATCCAACACGTCCTCCTTAGAAAAGTCTTCCTGTGGAACTAACCTTGAGGGCTATCAAAAGGTGTCTGTGTCTCTACTTGGGACAAAAGAAAGTGCTCAGAATTTATTATGATGTACCTGTGAACTACCCAGAGTTTTTAAAAAGCAATAGTTTAATTACTTATTTTGAGACTGAGAAACTTTACATAACTGTATTTTATTTTACAGAGTAAGATGGAGAGACAGAATGAATGTACGCTACCCCAGGTATTATGTGAAACAGTTACTTATTTCAATTAGGATTGTTAAACCTTCATAATGAAAAATCATGCAAGGGTTTTATACTGGCTTTTAGCACTTATTTTTTCTTCTCTTATAAATAAAAAAAATTAAAGGAAAATAGAAAATGACTTGAAAACCTTGAATATATATCAGCCCCACAGTACAGTCATGCATCACTTAATGACAGAGATACGTTCTGAGAAATGCATCACTAGGTGATTTCGTCATTGTGCTAACATCGCACAGTGTACACATACAAACCTAGATGGCAGAGCCTACTACACACCTAGGCTATATGGGACTAATCTTATGGAACCACCGTCGTATGAGATCCACTGCTGACCGAAACGTCATTGTGCAGCACGTAACTACAGCATTTGGCAGGATCCCAGCTTGGTTGCAAAATGGGAAGGGCTTCTAGAATAATGTTCCTGCACTGGCCAGGCCTGTCAGGGCAAAAAACTTCAATTCACTGTGGAAGAAACCACAGATGGGTAAAGCAGGTATGAGGAGGGGATGGTGCAGTCCAACTTGGAGCTGAAGTCATGACAAAGCATAGCGTGTGTAAAAGGATCTGAAAGACCACACCTTTCTCAGAAGGGTTCAGGACCCCAGAACACAACACCAAGGAACTGGGGACCCAGGAGCTGCCAAGAAATGGTGCATCACTCACTGGTGGACCTGTCCTCCTACCACCCAGCTCTGAAACAAACAACCCACAACAAACCCCACACACACTCAGTGATCAAGCAAATGCAGTTCTCAAGTCTGTACTTAGTCTGAAGGTGTAGAGATGGATAGTCCCTCAGGACAAGTTGAATCAGCCCCTCATTACATTAGAGGACTAATCACAGTTCTCTTTCTAGATGGCTCCACTGCCTGACAATCTGCATTGGGTCAAAGGAGTCAAAGATTTTTGCTTTAAAATCACTCAGTGAAGCCGCTCAGACAGATGACATTGCTGGGCCACCCACCCTTGCACAGAGAGGAGACAGACACATGAATAAATAACCCTCAATAATGATTACTGCAAGTTACTGAATATACGCCTACTGCATGCCTCACATTGCAGAGGTTGTAACCAAATCCCACACCAACCCTCAAGGAATATAGAATTATTTCCATTTTACAGGTGAGCAAAAAGAGGCTCAGAGGTGAGAAACGTGCCAGAGTCACACTGCTGGTGAGTAAGCTCAGATCTCCCTGATTCCGAAGCCTATCTATCCTCTATCACTTGCACGGCCCAAGCCCCCAGATGAAAGAAAGGGAGGGTCTGTGTTTGGGGGGCGAGGCACAGCCACTGTCTCTTTATTTTTTGCCTTAACATCAGAAATATTAGCTTAACTCCCCATGGGGAACCTGCCATACAAGTGATGAGCAGTAGGCAACTCACAGCTGTCACCCTTGGTTACGAAGTCCAGCCGTGGACTCGCCAAGACTCCAGCACTACCCGACACCCCCATAACCGCTACGCAAAGAAACCTGCCTGAACGTGTCCTCTCCAACTCCCAGCCCTGGCACTAAATAAATCAAAGCCCGCCTTCTCTCAGCGTCTTTCCACCTCGTCTGTATCTGCTCACCTTCTTCCCAGGTCGGATGTTCACTTGCTGTTTTC
The DNA here is from genome assembly GCF_057802395.1 of Ceratotherium simum simum. Taxonomy (NCBI): domain Eukaryota; kingdom Metazoa; phylum Chordata; class Mammalia; order Perissodactyla; family Rhinocerotidae; genus Ceratotherium; species Ceratotherium simum. Next base: position 47,222,979 of record NC_141913.1, read on the forward strand.
TCTTCCCTGGTAAATGCCAAGGGTGATTCCTGCCTGTGGTCCAAGTGTTCAAGAGGGCATCCATTCATGGGGCCACCCATCCTAAGTCCTGTGTGGATGAAATAACGGGCACAGACAGTCCTTTAATCTGATCTGCCCAAATGAGCAGCCTGCCCTTCAAAGCAGCTGCTCCAAGCAGTTGTGTCTTTATTTCAACAATCCTGCCATTTCTCAGAACTTTGGGGGGAACTCATCTACTGAAATTATTTTCATAGTCTGCAACATATTCTGTTAAGTACTCTCACAAATAGCGACTCTTTCAGATTTGTTTACGTTTTTGTTAAGAGTCAGACATTATCCAGGGCTAAATCTGAAGAAAAAGTGATAGAGAATCCGAATACTGTTTGGGATCTAAAAGGTGTACAAACTACAGGATGAGACGGGCTCACCGATTTTGCCGGTTACTGCTTCCGCCGCCAGTTAACAGCTGCCCTTTGGTGAATGCTAAGTCCTCTGAAAATTTTCTCTACTCTTGAATCAACTGGGAACACTATCATTGTCTACCATTTTACAAAAGGAAATGGCATGTGGTGAAGGCATGTGTCCAAGACACAGAACTAGGAGATGGCAGAGCAAATATTCAAACCCACTTCTCTTCTATCCCACCAGCCATGCACTCTGCACTGGCCGCCCTACTTCTCACTGAGCAAAGTCTGCATAAAGACAGGGTGTCTCCCTGGGTCATTCCTCCGAAGGACCACACCCAGGGAACACACAAATCCACGTAGCATGTACATGGCGGTGGGTCTTAAATTCTCATAAGTCTCATCCAATACATGCTCAGAGCCCACTGATATCCAGCCACACTTGAGGGGCTATACTTTTGACTTCAAGCTGTAGGACCCTTGTGGGGGAACATTCTGTTTACTAATTGTTTACCATTCCCTCCACCCTGAAGGATAAACACATCCACCAGCAGCCACAGAGAAGGGGGAGTTGGCGCTATTGAAAACATGGCTGTTTTGTTTTCAAGGACACACATGAATTCAAAGGAATGCCTGATTTTGCAATCGAAAACACGCAAACTGAAAACAGAAGAAAGAAAGTCACAAGCAGCTAGCTCCTCACTTTGGGAGAGATGGGCCAAAGCTGTCAAAATGAATTGTGTGGTTTTTGTCAAACATGTTCCCTAGCGCATAGAGACCCAAACCACAAGGCCACTAGGAATAACTCGTTCCAAACGACAGGGGGGTGACGGACTGAACTTAGTAGCAGAATTACCTTTCTGCAGAAAAAGGAGGGTGGTCTGGCCAGGCCATAGCTGAGGTCAGCGGAAATACAACTTAAGACGACTGCCTGCCCACTTCTCGGAGCTTCTGGTCAAGAAAGGCTTTGCGACTCTAGCTGCCCTTCTCTTCCATTGCAAGGCTGGAAGAGGACATTATTGATATATCCTTCTCAGTGGCCAGACCCTAACATTTCAGCCTCAAATTCTCTTTGGCCTGTGATATAACCATTCCAAGGCTATGATAGAACATTTGGGACTCAGCTGCAAATACAAGAGCATCTTGGAGTTGAAACGAGAGGACGTGTGAGGTTAGGAAGAAGCGGAGAAAGAACATAAGCATCACTTCTGAAACATGCAATAGATTTAAATTGTTTTCTAAGTTTTTAAAAATATTATTTGTGATTGTTGGAATACCAACATCTACTGAACACAACTTTCCAACCTCCGCATACTCTAGGGACTAAGCACAAAATACAGTCAGGCTTCCTGACACTTACGCAGCAGGCACAGTCAAGTTTTTAAATATAGTTGTGGAGGTGGTGGCTACAAAACAGCACGACAGAGGACCCAGGGGGCCTCAGATTCCCCTGAGTACAAGCGCACAGCTGCAGCTGCTTCAAGTCTGAGAGGCTTTTGGACAAAGCAAAAAAGAAAGAACAATCAAGCCTCAGACAAGCTCAGAGACAGACTTCCCACCAGCCCCTGTGGCGATGTGGGCCAGGTCACTCCACCTCCGCGGGCTTCACCAGTGTTTACCAAACCTCAGTCACTCCTGTAACCACCTGGGCTATGGTTACTTAGCTTTTATTATTATTCACTGACCTTGAAAAGGCAGACATTATCATGGATAAAGAAAACAGTACATCATGATTATAAAGTGATGGTTCTCAACCATGGCTGCGCATTAGTCCCACTGGGTCAGTTAAACAGGTCACACACGCAGCTGAATCTCTGGGGGCGGGTGTGGGGGGCCAAGGCATCCATTGTTGTCAAACTCCCCAGGCTGAACACCAGTGTCACAAATGGAAACCAAAATGCCCAGCTATAAATAGAAGGTAAAGTTAACACAGTGGTATAAAATTGTAGCCAAATAATGATGGCCACAGGGAGCTTTGGAGACTTGCCACCTTGTTCGCAAAGGCGACAGTTCTGGAAAGCGAACCACCTTCTCACTGGGTGAACATTCTTGAATGCAGAACCAGCAGGGAGAACAACTTGGGGATTTCTAAGGCTCCTTTCAATTATGACATTCTGGAGTTCTAAAATCAGACATCATCACTTAGGTCAAGTTAACAAGAAAATACTGGGGGCTAAGATGTTATGTAGAAGCATCAAAGCACAGAAATGGACACCCCCACAGATGCGTGAAGGACAGAGAACAGAGGTCATTTAGTTCATCCAATCTTAATACCAATTTCACTTGATGCGGTAAGTTCCTGAAAAGATGGCCTATGTAGAAATTATTTTTGTAAATAAAGTTCCACCATGAAGTGCTACCTTATTTAAAGAATTCCACAGTAAGCCCTGGGGTAAATTAGGCCATTTTTCAGCTCATCCATTTCCAAAGTTCCAGCTTTCCTTGAAGTAAAATGCCCCACAATAGCATTTTTTCAGGACCTCGATGAGGGTAGAGAAGAAGGCTGATAGAGACTACTTCCGGGAGCAGGATGAGGAGAAGGATATAACAATTATGATAGCAACAATTAACATTTATTGACCCTATACTATAATCTTGGCACTCAAACACTTTAATATGGAAAACACTTCAATAGCATTTATTCTCTGCCAGGCACTGTTCTAAGAATTTTACATGTATTAACTCATTGAACTCACACAACAATGAGGTAGGTATCATTATCATCCTCGTTTACAGAAGAGGCAACTGAGGCATAGAGACGCTAAGCACCTCGTCCAAGGTCACGCAGGGAATAAGTGGTGGAGGATTGTCCCTTGGGCCATCTGACTCTAGAATCCATGCTTTTACTTGCTGTGCTACGCCATCTCCACATGAATCAACTCATTAAATCCTCAAAAGAACCCTACGAGGTTAAGTACAGTCAAAACCCCCATTCTGTAGATGGAACATTAAGGCCTGGAGGGGTCAAGGGCTGGGGTTTGCACTTTACTGGTCCTGAACCTGCACTCTTACTCACCATGCACTTCTACCTCTCTGCATGCCTCCCAAATTCGTCCATGGTCTTGGAAACACCTGTACAACCTGTTCCTAGCTAGAGATCAACCCCCTTATCACTTTTCTTTTGAATAATCCTCATTTCAGAGAAGCACAAAACAGGCAGATTCCATCATTTATTAGTTCAACAATTCGTGGGTGTTCTGGGTCAAGACCCCAAATTTCAGTCCATTCCTTTTCATTCTGATAAGTTTCCTAGAATGACACACACACCAAAACAAATTCGTCGCTACTCCGAGTATAGTTATATGTAACAAATCTCAATTTGAAATGTCAAGAATTGGGGGGGGGAGTTTAAATTTGTTTGAAGTGGTCTAAATTTTTACGAAAGAATAAGAAATACAAAATCAGTTACTAAAAGAGCTATTTTAACTGAGTTATTTTGACAAAGCAGTATTTCCTTAGCTTATATAGCATTACAGCCCATTCTCCTGTTGTCCTTCAGCACTGCAGTGGGTAGCACTGGGTCCCCCAAAAAGATATGTTCAAGTCTTCAGCCCCAGCACCTGGGAATTTCAGGTGTACATCACTGTACTTCTACGTCTGCATACATTACATCATGTTCACCACCCAAAGACCAATTACAATCTATCACCACACACATGTGCCTAATCACTCCTTTCACCCTCCTCCCTATCCCCTCCCCCCCCCCCCCGCCCCCGGCAACCACCAATCTAATCCCTGTGTGTTTGCTGTTGTTTTTATCTTCTACTTATGAGTGACACCATAAGGCACCTGACCTTCTCCCTCTGACTCACCTTACCTAACACAATACCCTCCGAGTCCATCCACGCAGTCACAAATGGCTGGGTTTCATCTTTTCTTATGGCTGAGTAGTATTCCATTGTGTATACACACCACATCTTCCCTATCATTCATCCCTCCGTAGGCACTTAGGTCCCCTCCATATCCCAGCCACCGGGAACAATGCTGCAATGAGCACAGGAGTGCATGTATCCTTACGCATTTGTGTTTTCATGTTCTTTGGACAAACACTCAGCAGTGGAACAGCTGGAGCGCATGGTAACTCCACTCCCAAGTCTCTGAGGTAACTCCACACTGTCCTCCATGGTGGCTGCACCAGTCCACATCTCCACCAGCAGTGCACGAGAGCTCCCTTCTCTCCACACTCTCTCCAACACCCGTTGTTTCCTGTGCTGTCAATTACAGCCACTCCAACGGGCGTGAGGCGATATCCCACTGCAGCTTTGATCTGCAGGGGATAATGTTCTCAATTAATAAATATTGCACAAGGATCAACTAAGTAGAAGCCGCTATTTTTCATTTGAAAAGGAGAGAAGCAATAAGACAGAACAAAGTGCTTTTTCCTTTATTGGCTTCCCTCAGAATAAAATAGTATTTTTCCTAATTATTTTTTTCTTCCAGTCCCAATTCCCCTACCCCCAAGTGACATGAGGTGATGGAAAATCAATCTTCAGGCTCTTCAAACTTAAATACACACACTATCAGAGAAGACAGCTCTTTATCTGAGCGTGGCAACAGTCCACTCTGTGCTCCAGGCCTACGATGTTGTCGCGAACGACGCTGGATGGTGCGTGAGATACTTTGTACTTCTGTCACCACCACAACGTCCACCAGCTTGTGGAAGAGACGGTGGTCATCAGACCTGATGGGCTGGAGTATGTTCCGAAACCTAATGGACAAAGCTGTGTGCCCACTCTGCTCCGAGACCTAATCTAACCCAAGACAACCAGCAGCCCATTGGGAAGGGCTCCTTCACTAAAGCCTGGTCTTCACCCCTGACCACCTGCCCTGCATGTCCAAGTGCCTCCTCATCTCTCTATTTCGATGTCCAGCAGGCCTCCCTCCCAAGTGCAACATGGCCCAAGCTGAACTGCTCATCTTCTCTCCAAACGTGCTTTTCTCAGTTGTCCCGTCCTCCTAGTTACAGACCAAAAACTTCAGAGCCACCCTTGACTTCTCTTCTCAACCCAAATGACAATCCATTAGCAAATCCTAATGGCTCTACCTTCAAAACACACTAAACACCCCACTACTTTTCACCTCTGCCGTCGGTACCTCCACGGGCCCACCCACCACCAACTCTCACCCACATTACTGCAACAGCCTCCTATGGGATGTCCTGTTTACACCCTTGTCCCCTGCAGTCAATTCCTAACCAGCAGCCGGAGCGATCTGAGACACAAACCAGATCCCAACACTTCTCTGTTCAAAATTCGCCAATGACTCCCTTGTCTCTCACAGTCTGAGGGCCCTACCGTGGTCCAGGTGGCCCTCTGACCTCGTGTACTCTCACCTGCTAACGACACTCAGACTCAGGCCTCCTCCCTGCTATCAGTTTAAGGCCTTTGCACTGACAGTTTCTTCTCCCCAGAATAATCTTCCCCCAGAAATCATGTAACTGGTTCTCTAATCTCTTTCTGGTCATCTTCTCGATGAGACCTGCTCTGACCACACTATCACTGCAGCCCCCTCACCCACTCCTGACCCTGTTCTAGTTGGTTTTCATCTCATTTACAGCTTCCCAACATACAGTATGTTTTATGTGCTTATTGTTTATTGTCTGTCTCTCCCTCTCCCTTTAGCAAGTAAATCCTACAACCATCGGAATTTTTGTCCATTTTGCTCATGAATATATTCCCAGAGACTAGAACACTATATGGCACAGAGTACAATCTGCCTGATTACTGGTTGAGTGAGGAGGGAGGGGCAAGGAACAGGAGTTGTACCCCCTTCAGAACACTTTCTGGCAAGAAGTCACTTGCTTTTGCTACCTGAGAAGTCAGAGACAGAAAGCAGTGCAGTGTCTCGGAGTTGTCCCAGGGAGCCTGAGCTGGGAGACTACTTCCTAAGGAGAAAACTGGGGGTTCTCCAGCACACACATGCACATGTAACCTGGTGGTTCTGAACAGCTTGGCAAGGAGTTGGGGGGCAACGCCTACAGGTAGGGGGAGAGGGAAGGCCAGGAGAGGCAGGCAAAAGGGGTCAGGCCTATAAAAGATGTGGGTGGGCTGAGTCCTCAGGCCCTCCCAAACTTCACCCTGGTCCTCTCCCTGCCCAATCATTAACAAGGCACTGGGGCAAAGGACAGGCTGTATGTCTGCAGGGAGGAAAAAGAAAAAAATGAATCAAAATTCTAGAAACGGAGACTACTTTCTATTTTGCAATACTGCTCATGGAACTCACTCCACTTGCCCTCCGAGACGCCTCTGCACGAGGAAACAGAAGTTCTCCAGGCCCCTGGGGACCTGCAAGCCAGCCACCATGTGCAGCAAAGTGTGACAGCGAGACTCTAGCCTCTGCCTCTTGCTCGTGCTGCATTAGGCTCCCCGAGATAAAGGAGGCAGCCTGCCAAAAGCTGCTGGCAGCAGGAAGACATTTATTTACTCAAGTGTATTATCTGAAACCCTTTTGGGAGAAAAATCATTTACTCTTTCTTCATCAACAGCTCTTTTTAAAGCACATTTGTGCCGCGATCACCGTCAACGTGAAATGCGTCTGGTCTTCACTTTCTTGTTAAGGCTGCTGAAGAGACGGCAGCTTGCTCCAGTTATGTATTGTTGGGTAACAGATGACCCAAACCTAGTGGCTTAAAGCTACCACTTTATGGTATCTGACACTTTGGTGGGTCAGGAATTCAGGCAGGGCTCAGCTAGGTGGTTCTTCTGCTCCATGTGGCATCAAAGGTTCCACGGTGTCACTCTGCTGGAGGATGCGCTAGGCTGGATGGTCTGAGCCAGCTTCACTGTCACATCTGGTACTTTAGCAGGGATGACTGGAAGGCTGGGCTCAGCTAGGACTGTCAAGCAGAACACTTACATGTGGCCTCTCCAGCACGGTGGCCTCATGTTGAACATCTTATGTGGTAGATTTAGACTCCAAGATCAAGTGTTCCAGTGAACAAGGCTGCATGGTCTTTTGTGACCTCTCCTAGGACGTCTCATAGCATCATTTCTATATTCCATTGGCTGATGTAATCACAAACCTGTCCAGACTCAAGGGGAGGGAACACACACCCCACTTCTCAACGGAAGGAATTTCGAAGTATTTGAGGCTAAGTTTTAAAACCACCACACAGTTGCTCCTGAATTCACCCACACAATGTATCCTTGATTTTCTACCCTTCCTCCAGGTACCCAGTGGCCTTGTGCTGCTCACTGGCCTCCCTTCCCACCTATTCCTCAATCATCCAGCCAATAATAATTAAGCACATATTAGACAGCTAGCAATGTACAAAAGCTGGCAAGTAGCAAATGACATGCTGCCTGTAATGGGCTAACAAATACAATGGCCAACATCACAGACATCTGTATTTTTTGTCTGTCTAGCATCCAATCCTCCTCCTTTTGGAAGTCGTACTTCCATCTTCCTTTGGGGAATGATCCCCCCTTCCATCTTTCAGTTCACGTGATTGGGGTGAGCACATGACCAAGATCTGGCCAACCAGAATTCAACTTCTTCCTGTCAATGGATAGGGTGCAAAAAATAAAAAGGCACTTATGCAATGAGCCTCTAACACTAGACATGAAAGGCCATTGGGATAAGGACCTTTGAGCAGTAGAGTCCAGATCAGCTGCCTTCATATCACACCATGCAGCCTTCAGCCTACTGTACTATGTGTAATGGCAGCGCAGTTCTAGTCACAGTGCTGCAACTCACTCCAAAGCGCCCACCTACCTCTGCGCCTCTTGATTGAAAGAACCTGGGGGAAAGAGCATGGCCACTGAATAGCCGACAGTTGCCACCTTTTCCCACTAGGTGGCACCCCTGCATCAAGGAGGCAGAAATCTGGGGTTTAACAAGTAAACTGACTAGAATTAAGACCCTTAAAATTAAGTAGTGGTGGTCTGGATGGGAATCTTAGAGTGAGAAGATAATAGGATACGTGAGACAGCGAAAAATTTGAGATAGCCACCACTTATTTAGTACCCACCCTTTATTCAGCACTGGACTGCCATATTTTGTGCTATGGCTTCAAGTAAAATCTGACACGGACGTCCATAAGAACTTAAAAATCTCGACGTGAAGCCAAGACCAGCCTACGAAAGCTTTAAGGTCCAATACAAGAGAATAAATAACTAAGCACTGAATTTTGTGCCACAGGCTAAAAGGGCAGTGGGAATCTCCATAGACCCTGTGTTAGAAGAGACACTCCAAGCTATAAGGTTACACAAAGACATCGGGGTCACAAGAGAAATAACCGAGGGCTGGGGAGGCAGGGAACGGCCCGTGATTGACATAGGTTCTGGCTGCTACTTGACAACTGGGAATGATTTTACCAAGCAGAGAGGAATGGGGTGAACCAAAGAGAAGATTGCAAGGGAAAAGTCAGGCATCCATTCTTGAGGCCATGTGATTTTTCTGGAATGGGCTGTAAGCATTCTGGCTTTAAGCATTTCAGCATTAAGAAGGGATGATCCAAACAGCCTCCTCCTTCCCTAAGCACATCTCTCAATTTGTACCTCAGGAGCTCACAGGGAGAATTTCTCATAAAATCTCGTATATGACAGAAATAACCTATAGTGATGGAGGTAAACAGCAGATTCAAAGCAGAAAAGCACTCTACAAGTATTTATGTTGTTATTAATAATAAAAATTACTTTGTATAAGAAAGACTAAAACTTCCTTACTCCCTTGTTAGGCTAATGACCAATTAGCTGGAAATAACTACAGTGGAACTTCCCATCCTTTGCTCTCACATTTCCTCTCTGGATCCAATTTTCCCTCTAGGATCACTGCCCTGAGAATCACTGCAGATCATTTTTCCAAAGATACATTAATTTTCTCTAGTCTAAATTCGGGCATATTCTCTTGTTTCATTATTTATTGCCTACAGCATTAGTTTTTCCTCTTGCTATTGAGCTCCTGTCACCCGTGAGAATGGAACACTTCTTTTCTTTAGCATCATCTGTACATTTCATTAAACAGGGTTTCCAGGCTCCTCTGGATCCCTGATGTCATTATTGAAGGACGCTCAGCCAGCAATAGCCCTTGAGGCAAAACATTGAGAACACTGTCTAAATTGTTAAGAGGTTATGTAGCCAGGAAAATGAAGGGCAGCGAACCTATCCAAAGACAAACTGCTTCTTCCTGTATTAACTGCACGTGCACATACACACTCTTATATAATTTAGATTTTTTTGAGAAAATCATTTTATGCATAAAATTTTATAGTGAAATATTCATTTCTTTTATGGTATCAACATTCCACTTGACATGGGACCCAAATATAAATGATAAATTTTATAATTACACAAACACCAAAACAAAGGGTCGTATCTTGACTTAAAGGAAAACATTAATCAAGTTGTGGATGAATATCCGTGACCTCAAGGGAGACATGGCCAATATGGGAAATAAAACACGCCTGGCAGATGTGTCTGCAAAACTGTAAGAACTGCAGTAAATGTATGAAAAAGAAATGAAGGACTTGTTGATAATTTGGGTCTCAATAGCCTGAACATACTAGGGACCTGAACCCAACTGGGAAGTAAAATCGAGAACAAACTCGATATGCTCAACTAAAACTGAAGTCAAATACAATCATTTTGCAAAATGGTAAGAGGACCCTCAAAGGACTACATTCTCAGTGAAATAAGTTAGGAAAACCCTGCTGACCAGCAAGGGAAAGCAACAGGGAAACTTGTCTGTTTTGGCCTCAGCTCAGGTAGAAAGAAAAGGGTTCCCTGTGAATCTGTAATCATAGATTTGTGTTCACACAGCTTCCGGGTTTGCCTTATCCTAACTGCATGATCTGGCATCCCCGAGGCTGCAAAATTAACTGAAAGTGGTCCCAATTCGAGGGCACTTCAGGGTACCCGGCAGAAGCAAACCTAAGTCTCACTGGAGAAGCACACCCTCACGCCAGGTCTTTAAGGATGCCCACAGATTATGATGGATAAACAGGAGTTCACAGTAAAAAACTGCAAAACACTGAGGAAGCAAAAATCCTTGAGCTAGAGCCAGCAAAAACCAAAAAACATCAAAATAAAGAATTAGAACACCCAAGGATATCAATCTGAATCTCCAAATGATAATATAAAATAACCAAATTAAAAATGTCATTTATTTAAAGAAATAATAGGAACTACAACATGAGCAAGAAACAAAAGATGTAAATGATCAGGGAGATTTGAACAAGAATCAAATACAATTTCTAAATATGCAAAATATATAATTACTAATATTTAAGATTCAGAAATAAGCTAAATAGGTTAGACACAGATGAAGATTGAATTAGTTATGAGGAAACATCCCAGTATACAGCACAGAAATGGAAAAATGGAAGAGGGATTCAGAGATGGGAGGTCTATGAGAATGAGAAGGTCTAACATATATCTAATTAGAAATCCAAAAAAATAGAAAGACAGTCAGCATTTGAAAAGATAATTGATGAAAGACAAAATCCTCATATTCTGAAGCACAACAATAAGGGAAGGAAAGAAGGAAGGAAGGGAGCTAGATGTGGCGTAATAAAAAGATAGAAAGCAAAGACAGTTCACAGGCAAAGAGAGATGACTTCAAAGGCATGACAATTTGACTGACATCAGATTTTAACAGCTATAAATGAAAGCCAGATGACGGCGAAATAATAACTTCAACGAATCGTTAGGAAATAATTATCTATAATTGTGTGAACAGCTAAAGAGGCATTCAAGAAATAAAGCAGAATACAATTTTCAGCAGACAAAAAAGGAGAAAGTTAATTGTGCACATCCCCAAGGGAATTGCCAAAGGACGTATTTCATTAGAAAAGACAATTATCTCGAAAGGAAGGTCTGAGATGCAATAAGGAAAGGTAAGCAAGAAGTGGATCAACATGTGGTGAAATCTAAAAAAAATCAGCAACTGTAAAAATCAATAACAAGAAGTGTAGTTTGGGAGATTAGAACAAAATATATCTAAAATATTGATCAAAACTTACAGAAGGTATGATCAAAATCAAAATATTCTAATAAAATACTGTATTATTCGGGAGGAGAAAAAAGTATTCACAGTAGACTAGACGGTGAGTATACCTACTAAAAATTTAAGAATAATCTACTAAATGACTAGAAATGGAATGATGAGCTTCCAAAAAAGGTAGAGGGAAAATATCTTTAAGTGAAAAATCCAAAGGAAGACAGGAAAACAAAAAGGCAGCAGAGAAAAGGAAAAACAAAGCACAAAATGACATGCAGAAATAAGTTTTATAATATCAGAAGTCACAATCGATTTTTAACAAGTCAGATTAGATTTTAAAAACTACACTCTTGCTATGTGCTACTTAGAACAGACACACCTAAAATACAATCATATGTCACATAACAATGTTTCTATTAACGATAGATCACATATACGACGGTGGTCCCATAAGATGAGTACCATACAGCCTAGGTGTGTAGCAGGCTACACCACCTAGGTTTGTGTCAGCACACTCTATGATGTTTGCACAGTAACGAAATCACCTAACGACGCGTGTTTCAGAACATGTCCCCATCATTAAGCGACGCATGACTGTATAAAGACATAGAAAAGGAAGGCATGGTGGAAGATGATTTAAAAAGCTGTATTAAACAGACAAAATAGACAATAAGGTAAAAAGCATTTAGGATAAAGAGTTGTTTTGATCTTGGCACTATGCGGTGAGGAGAAAAAAAAGCGCTTTATGTATATTAATCACAGAACTGCCCTCAAACAGGTTTGCGTGAAAAGCACACACAGTAAATTTCTTTTCAAGCGGTCTCAGGTCTAGGCACCTGGAGATGGGATCACAAATTCTCTCTGAAGGAAAATAACTTTATCCCAGGCCTTAAGAATTCCCAAGGATAAAGATCCAAGAGGCAAGAGCTCATAGTCAAAAATTACACAATACAAAGGAACCCAGACAGAATAAGACTAATCACACTCAGAAATTAAATAAGAATGTTTAATATGTCAAGAGATGAGAGGCGTCTTTCAAAAATACAATTAAATATCAACATTTATAGAGAAATGAAACTAAGAATATTTACCACCAACAGATCCTCACTAAAAGAATTTCCAGAAGATGCACCTTGGATAGAAAGAATATCGTCTCACGTAAAAGGTCAAAGATACAAGAAGGAAGAGTGAGCAATGATACTGGGTATTTATGGAGACACTTAAACAAACACTGACTACAAAATTACAGGAATGTCTAACTTGTGGGGGAGGGGGAATAAGGTAGAATTAAAATATTGGACAAGAAGTGCCTTTACAGGGGCCGGCCCAGTGGCGCAAGCGGTTAAGTGCACACACTCCACTGCGGCGGCCTGGGGTTTGCCGGTTCAGATCCCGGGCGCGCACCGATGCACCACTTGTCCAGCCATGCTGTGGCGGCGTCCCATATAAAGCAGAGGAAGATGGGCATGGATGTTACCCGAGGGCCAGTCTTCCTCAGCAAAAAGAGGAGGACTGGCAGATGTTAGCTCAGGGCCGATCTTCCTCACAAAACAAAACAAAAAAAAAAAAGAAGAAGAGCCTTTACATTGGAAAGTGGTGATCTTAAAATCTGAGAGGAGGGTAAAGATACAGATTACCATTATAGCATCTTAAGCTAAATGTGCAAATAAATATCAATCTTCAGTGTGACGTCTCCTAATGATCGAATGTTTGTGTGCATATTCCTCAGGGTAAAAATTCTACAATGCAAAACCTTTTGACAAAAGAACTTTCAATGAATGCTAGAACTATGTAATTATGTATAGTGCTCCCCTTCATGCACTTTTATATGTAAGAAATGATCAAGAATAGAGGTATATAAGGAGAGTAATTGCACACAAAGCTCAAAAAGTTTTAATCCCAGCAGCATATCTGGAATTTATACACGCAATTCTCAATCAAGTTTACTCTTATACATACAACATGAACTAATCAACTTTTCATGTTCTTTAGCATTTCTATCTTTGGTGCTATAAGATGCCTTCTTTCACAATTAGTCTCTCACATTTTAATGTTTAATGATTCTGATTTTTTAAGCAGAGTTTTCACTAAAATAAAACAGAGCAGAACTAGTTGAAGAAAAGAAAAAGATAAAACTTAACCATTTGATTTATCCATCAATTAGTGAGAGGTGTTTTAAAATCTCAGTCAACCCAAAAGAAAGGAAAAAAAGAGAAAAAAAGGAAGCAGGACCAAATAAAACACAAAATTAGACTTTGGATATTAACCAAAGAAGCAGAAGGAAAAATAAAGAGTACAAAGAGAAAAAAAAATGTAAGCAGCATTTGTTTTTTGGAAAGACAAAACAGGCAAACCTTTGGAGAGATTAATGAAGAAAAAAAAAGATAAAAATATTGGTCATAAAAATGGAACAAAACTTCAGATGCAGCAGAGATTTAAAAAATAATCTCATGAATTTTGAAAACTGACAAAAGGTCACAGAAACATGGATAAATTCCTAGAGAAATACAACTTAATAGAAGTGATTCAAGAGGAAATAGAATAAATGAATATTTCTATAACCATTCAATAAATTAAATCCAATTAAAAATCTTTTCACAAAATAAAAGTCAGGCCTGATGGCTTCCCAGGCAAATTCTACCAAACAAGCAAGGAACAGATAATTCCAATTTACACAAACTCTTCTAGAAAACAGAAAAAGAGGAAACAATTTCCAACTAACCTTACGAGGTTGGCATAACCTGGATAAAGAAACCAAACAGGACACTATGAGAAAACAAAATTACAGGAAAATCTTACTCGTGAGCATAGATGCAAAAATGTTAAACTGAATCTGGCAATAAACAACAAAGGCAAGGAATCACGAACAAGATGAGTTTAGCCTAGGAATATTGGGTTTGTTTAAAATTAGAAAGTCAATTATTTCACAACCTTAATAAAGGAGAAAAGTCATGTTCTCAAAAAAAACGGTGATCAGCAAAATTTGACATCAATTCTTAATTTCAAAATAATACACTCTTAGCAAATAAGGAATAGAATTATACTTCTTTAACTGAGAGAACGCCAACACGCACACACAAACAATCCTTGCAAACAACATACTTTATGGTGAAATATCTAAAGCATTCCTTTTAAGATCAGAAGCAAGATAAGGATATCAACTTTCACCCATTGTACTGCACACTGTACTAGAGCAATGGTTCTTGAAGTGTAGTCCTGGATCAGCATCACCGGCAAGCCTGTTAGAAATGCACCTTCTCTGACCTCATCCCAGACCCAGTGCATCAGAAACTCTGGCAGTGAAGCCCAGCAATTTGTGTTTTAATAAGCTCTCCAAGTGATTCTGATGCAGGTGAGGTTTGGGAACCATTATACTAGAGCTTTTAAGTAAACTAATAAGGCAAGAAAAATATACATTATATAATCTGTAGATTACTTTGAGGTTTTTAATAAGACTAATCAAATCTACAAATAATGACAGTTTCTCTCTTTCCAATATATTTTTATATATCATATGATTGTTCTTGGGGAGAAAGGAATCTACCCATTATCACTGTTGCAGGACACAAAAAATACAAATCTCAAATGCATTTACAAATATCTCCAAGAAACAGAAAATGTAGTTTGTAAAAATGATTCCACTTATACTACAAAAATAAAGATTTTTGGAATAAATCTAATAAGGACCTACAAGCTTTCTACAGAAAAAGTTAGAAATTTTTACAAAAAGATATAACTCCTAAAAGAGTGGATAAATACACTACGTTCATAGATATGAAGACTCATTAATTTGGGAATAACTGATTTCTAAAATTCTAATCTTTAGATTCAATTGCTTTTGGTAGAACTTAAACTGATTTTAAAATTTAAAAGGAAAAGCAAATGGCCAGAAGAGCCAAAATACTTTAAGAACAGCAAAGAAGGAATAATTTTCTACCAGACATCAAGACACACAAACCTACAGTAACCAAAATAGTCTGATATTGGTACAGAGATCGATAGGTGAACGGAACAAAATCAAGAGTCCAAAAACAGACACACGAACATATGAAAAACTGATTCATGAGTGATGACATGGAAGACCAGATGAAGAATTAAATAAGTGAGGCTTGCACAACTGGTTTTCCACAAAGGGAAAAACGCAGTTGGATTACTATCTCACACTATACATGAAATAAATTCCAGGTGGGTCTGAGAAGGCAAAACTATAAAACTTTGAGAAACAATGCAGTTGGATATTAAAACAAAAAGAACAAAACAAAAAAATTGATAAATTCAGTTACATCACAATTACAAATGTTTTGGGCCCAGCCCAGCGGCATAGTGGTTAAGTTTGCACACTGGGCTTCAGCGGCCCAGAGTTTGCAGGTTTGGATCCTGGGCATAGACCTACGTACCGCTTTGTGAGGCCATGCTGTAGCAGGCATCCCACATATAAAGTAGAGGAAGATGGGCAAGGGTGTTAGCCCAGGGCTAATCTTCCTCAGCAAAAAGAGGAGGATTAGCAACAGATGTTAGCTCAGGGCTGATCTTCCTCACCACCGCCCCCCCCCAATTACAAATTTTTGTCAAAAGATACCATAAGAAGTTTCTGAAGCACATAAACCGACAAAGTATTAGTATTCAAAATCCTCAAAGAATCAATCAGTAAAGGAAAAACAATATGGAGAAATGGGTGAAGAGCATCTCATTGTGGAGGAAACACAAACGGCCCAATAACTCATGGTGAGATGCTCAATCTCATTAGGAATCAGAAACGCAAATTAAAACCACAAAGATACCATTTACACCCACACGATAAAAACTTCCAAGTCAGACAATGCCAACCGGGAAGGTTTGAATCAATGGGAGCCCGCATCCTTTGCTGGTGGGAGTATGAACTGATACCACCACTGCGGAAAATAGACTCTCTAGCAGAGCTGAACTTCCCCTTCTCCATGGCTCTGCAAGTCCACTCCTAGGGACATTCTCTAGAAAAACTCTCACACAGGTACACCAGGAGACACCCATAAGAATGTCCATAGGGGGCCAGCCCGGTGGCATAGAGGTTAAGTTCGTGTGCTCCGCTTCGGTAGCCCGGGGTCCACTGGTTCAGATCCTGGGCATGGACCTATGCACCACTCATCAAGCCATGCTGAGGCGGCGTCCCACAGAATTGTACATCCTTCTAGTTGCTCTATGACATACAACTATCTACTGGGGCTTTGGAGAGCAAAAAAGGAAAAAAAGGAGGAAGACTGGCAATACATGTTAGCTCAAGGCCAATCTTCCTCAAAAAAAAAAAATCTACAGAGTCCATTGGGGCAACCTGTACTTAAAAAGAAGAATGTCCATAGCAGCAGTACTGTAAAAGCAAAAATCTGGCAACAACCCAAATGTCTATCAACAGTAGAAGGGATAAATTGTGATGTTTTCACACAATGGAATACTATGTTGCAGTGAAAATGAGTCAACTATACAGAAAAAAATGATTCTTTAAAACACAATGTTGAAGGAAAAAAGCAAGTCACTAGGGGAATACTGAAGAGAGAACAGTTTAGGAAAGATACTTATCCATTTAAAAATTAGTGAGGTCATGAATGGTTGGGCGGGTGGTGCCAGTCCAGACTGATAACTTACCACCAATGGCTTCCCTTTCTGCCTCCTCCCAGATATCCTCTGCTACTAAATTCTAATACATTTCTCAAAAGATCAGTTACATTAGCACTAGGGACCAGCCCTGGCTTCTAATCTAAACATCTTAATTTAAAGCATAGTTATAACTGGATGTATTAAATAGAAGACTTAGACCAACTGTTTCATTTTAACAGTTATTTATTTTCAGAGTCATTATTAAAGCCCTATCAAACATTTTTTGTAACTGCATTCAAAGCCTATATGTCTCTGTGTGTATACATACATGTATAAACATTTATGTGTATTTCATCTAATATATCCAGTGATTTCATGTTGTTTACCCCAATCTAGTATTATTTATCCTATTTATCTTTTTATCGGACCTTAACTTAAATATGTGATTCTAACTTCTAACTGACCCTTGAGGTAAAGAAAACAAGCCACCACAGAGCCTATTTGAGCAAATGCTCTTCTGGTTTGAAGGCAATTTAACCAGAGCTTAAAAAGCATCCTGAGTCATAGCAGCTGCTTTGGAAGCTTAGAACCTTCTAAAGAGTGGGACAGTCAATATCCCAAATGCACAAGTCCTAACATTCGGGGTGGAGGGTGCTCCTTGGTCAAGTAATTTAGGGAAACGCTTCTTTAATCCAGCTAAACAAGTTTCCAAATGGCAAGTCTTCTCAGAATCCTTAATATGCTAAAGCTTACTGTGAACGCCCAAGTCAGGAATAAGTAGTGCTTCCCAAACATATTTGACCCGAGACCCTTCCTCTCTCCCCTTCTGAAACATCCCACAGGATTAGTGTCTGTGGAAGCCAATTTGAGACACACTGACCTGGATCATCTTCAAGGGGTTTCAATTGACTGAATGCATAAATTCTGCTGTTCCTATGCTCTTTGGCTATAGAAGGCACCCCTCCCAAATCCTATTCTAGTAAGCCAGTTTAACCTGTCCTCAAGTAAAGAGCTGCATGCTCCAAAGTTACTATTTTTCCCACTCATAATTATCATTTCTTTAGAATCACCACCGTCAGGAAAAGAACAATTAGATTAACTAATTGAATGCCCCTGTAGTTAATCCTTTCAAGGACCATTTGCCATTTCAAAGAACTTGCTAGATAAAAATTAAGCTCTAATTAAATGGTACAATGTCTAGGGAAATGTTTCCGTGTATAGATGTCTCCCTAATACCTCTTATCCCTCCCTCCCTATTACCACTAACTTCCAGCTTGGGGGGCAAAGGGAAGTCAGAGACTCTTCACCCACATTCCCCTCTTCCCATATAGGAATATCCTTGCCAATTCCTAAATAAGAGTATCATTTACAAGTGAATTCAAGCCTAGAGAAAAGCGACTTTCCCGCTTCCCACAAGGTATCAGCGGAAAAAATAGGTGTTATCTCAAATTCTTGCTCTCAAATATCTGCTTTTTCTATTAGATATAAATAATGATGAAAAATTATACTCATCATATCAAAATACTACATTTGCTTCCAGTATAAGTCATCTGTTGGTTTAGAGATCCTAGGAATGTCACAAATCCATATATGGCTTCTGAGAACCAGGATTACACATCTGGATATTTAACACATTCACTAAGATAGGTTATAGAAAATGTCATGCTGATGTTGGCCAAGTCCCTCCTGTTTCTCAGTGAGAGAAAACAGAAGAGCAAGATTTAAAAACTACCCGTTTCCTTTCAGAATCATTCCTGTAGAAGCCCTCAGCACATCCATAGCACTTCTTCCCAGTCCAAAGGCTTTCCCCCTATATCCCGTTCCATTGATGTCCCTACTCTTGGCCATGGAAAGAGCAATCTAGGTTAAGATGTTAAAAAGGAACACTTTCTGTCTCAGAGTGTCCATAAGCTAGGACAAAATAATCGGTGGCAAAGACCCAACCCACTTATTCCAAGGACACTGTAGACACACACTATTGAAGACATACGAAATGGTTTTGAAACCAGTTCAACTAGGCTTTGCCCATTACCTACCTTGATGGTCTAACATGATAGTTTAAAAGAAAGGTACAGAGAATTTCTTTGGAGAGGGCTTATGAAGTCCACCCGCCCCCACTTTGATTCAAACCAGGGAACAACTTAAGTGTAACGTGTGTCCATTGGAGTTTGTAGGGCACAGAGACTAGCGCTGGAATCACAATGTAAAAGCCTAAAAGTTACCAAGATGGATGATCACTCTCAGAATTGGTCGGAGCCAAGCAAGTGTGAGTTTTCTGTGGGCCAGATACGGACCTAGGGAAAGGAGCAGGACTTGACCATCCTGACAAGGACCACACCCAAGAGGACTGCCTGGAGGAAGAGATGATCCCAACCAAGAAATGGATGGCTGAGAACTCATTGCTAAGAGGGGAACCTGCATGGTTATCTAGGAGACATGGTCAGCGCCCCAGGAATGCTGGAGAGAGGGGGTTGGGGGTGTTATGTAGGGGCAGAGCTTAGGGTATGAAAAGCAAGACTTCTCAACTTGGGAGTAAGCTTGGGTTTTAGGGGACCACAAATCCTGTGAAATTAATGCCGAATTTCATGTGTATGTGGCCTGTTGTTCCAACTCTTAAATGGGTCTGTGACTTAATACGGTTAAGAGCAGCTGCCCTAAAGACATAAATATCGCTCATAAAACCTCTCAGCAGAGGTTTTTGATGGACTTGTATAGCAATGATTTCAAAACGGCACTTCCTGATGAGGGCCTTGAGTGCAGTGAGTCTGTTGCTGATGAAGTGCTGACCCATCTGCTTTAACCATCAGCCAAGCAGTGAATGGGACCACCAGTGCCACATGAACCCCAAAGAATCTAGGATGACGACCAGGTCCCTGCAGCATTTCCTCCCAGAAAGTCATTTGGAGTCCATGTAAATCTCTAATCAAACACTAGGCATCACCAGCCTTAACAAAACAGTGCAAAGACTAACCACTCTGTGGTCCTAAGGATGACAGCATAAATTCTAAAAGGAATTTGCTGCATTGATTTTATCTAATAATAGAAATAGTAACTAAAGCAAAAAGTTGATGCTGATGCAAGACTTCAAAAAAAAAACAAAACAAAAACCTTGGTAATACAGTTTCCCAGACTTTTCTTTAATCTCTATTTACATTTGGTTTCATTTCTGCCTAAAAATATCCACCACATATTCAAGAACAGAGTCAAGTCAGCTTAAAATGTTCACAATAAAATGGAGTGTATTAAGTCATCCCAATATAATTATTCCATATTATTTTAATGGCTATATAATTAATGGCATATGAAATATTCACCCTATATGAAAAACATAAGATTAACAATATGTATGTATGATCTCAATAATGAGAAATGTACACACACACACATATCCACAGAAAAAGACTGGAAGAATAACCTCTGATGCAATTATGGTTGGGCTGTTTTCATAGTTTTCTATTTTTCCAAGTTTTCTACAATGAACATTTTGCTTTTGTAATCAGATTCTATAATGACTCAACTTACTCTGCATGGCTTACTCCTAACAACCGGATGGCAGAAAACTCCCGGTGTTCAATTTTTCTCTTTAAAAAATTCTGGCCACTTTGCATAATTGAGTGCTGAGTCATAAAAATAAATGCATACATTGTATTACAGACCGTCCCTTCACCTGCACAGTTTTCAATTGGGTACTTGTGAAAAAGGACAGAATTTTCACAATTTTCAATTATTTGGCACACATTTCAATTGTTTTCATGAAATAAACATAAATTCAGTTCTGAATAAATATGAAAACAAGGATTTCAACCTCTAAGAGTTTTAAGTGCATAAAATTACTTTAAAAAGTATTCTCAGGGGCTGGCCCCGTGGCTTAGTGGTTAAGTTCGGCCCACTCCACTTAGGTGGCCCCGGTTCAGTTCCCAGGCACAGACCTACACCACTCATCAGCCATGCTCTGGGGGCATCTCACATACACAACAGAGGAAGATCGGCACAGATGTTAACTCAGGGCTAATATTCCTCAGCAAAGAAAAAAGTATTCTCATTCTGTGTGTGTGAGTGTGTGTTTGTGTGTGAGTGAGAAAGAGAGAGAAAATTAGGTAACTTGAGTTATTCCTTAAGACTGAAAAATATTTTTGATTTTGCATATACTGTCATCTCCAGACTATCTCAGAGAGCTACTATATAAGAGCAAATATGAGCAAGTCCCTACATCAAAACTAAACTATATGACAAAGAGGAACAGACAGAACATAAGTAAATGAAGGTCAAATGGGAAAAATGTAGGAACACACAATGAAAAAGCGAGGTTGACCTATGTCAGGTCTCCCCATACAGCATGGGGAACCATGGGGCCTGAGTGAGAACAGCTCACTGGGCGGACCCACAAGTCAGAAGCCTACTCAGCAAGTGTGAGGCAGCTGGTGTTACTCCTCTCACCCCCTCCTCTCTCACACACGTTTCCCATACCCCTCGATCCAGTGATGGAGAAAACAGAGAAGAACTGAACCAGAGAGAACTGGCTGGTGGTCTTGAAGAGCTGGGGATATATAAATACCTGAAGAACTGGGTGGCTGGGCCTCAACAGAACCCTTGTGAGAGACCATCCAAGCTCAGATGTTTCCAGAACCCCTTGGCTGATGGTTTTGTAAACCTAGGTATCAGCAGCTAGGACTGGGCAACTTTTGCTACCTACAAACCAGTTCAGCTAGTGATGGGGCAACCTCCACCACAGCCCAGAACTTGCCTTTGAACAAGGCCTGACTGGTCAGGCCCCATTTACTGTCCTCTCCTCTTTCATCTCTTGACTTCTTCAGCCAAGCTTAGCACCCTCAGAGATGCCCAGGTTAGAGCTGTGAGAATCTTACACTAACTGCTTTCATTTGCCGATATTGCTTAAATCTATGTCTGATCTCTCTTGACACATACTTGAAATTAACTGCAGGAATTTCAACACAGGGGAAAGAAGAGTGCCTGAGAAGTAGACAACTCAAAGTGGTCCATCAAGACTGTTTTTATAAAGCTCAATGTGTTTTCCTAAGAGTGGACAGGGAGCATCCTATAAAGTAAAGCACACTACCACTGTTTGGTTTATAAGACACTGGAAACTTCAGGAAACTTCTATCCTTCCCTGTACCTTCCAGAGAAGAGTAGCCACCAGGAGATCTGTGCACTGCCCCTTTGGTCATGTCTCTGGGCTTGGCCCCTCCAGTCCCTACTGGGCCTTCCTCAGGCAGCTACATAAGCCCAGAAAATACACTCCACGTGTCCAACAACCTGAGACACGGTGTATGTTCAACAATTGATATAGATTGAAATGCAAGACAAAATCCAATCTGGCCCTCCTCAAATTTACCAAAAAGAAAAACAGTCCTTTATAAGCTAAGGCTTCATGCAAAATAGTGGCTACTGCTAATAGAGCACTTTAATAATACTTTACACACATTAGCTTATTTCATCCTCCTAACAATCACTTTACAGATGGGGAAACTAGGCCTGAGAGGTTAAGGGGCCCCACTGCCCTTGTAACTAGCGAGTTACCGCGTCTGGATTCAACCCACATCTTGCTGATTCCAAAGCACATGCTGTTTCAACCAACTCAGCTACCATTGGATTTTAGTGGAACACACACCCTTCCATTCCTTTCTCACAACAGAGAAAAGGGGTGGCTCATAAACCTAAACCCTCATAGGGCACATGCTCAGAGGCAGGGTCCATTCCAGTCTAGCTGTGGAGCTCTAAGAGGGACTAAGCCAAGGCCGCTGTCAAGGAGCTCAGAGCACTGTCCAATGGTAGGAAGTAACCACAAAAGGGTGGCTTTGAGGGGCACGCGGGAAAGGGGGGAGGGAGCTCATTGTCAACTTACTCTGGCACCACTTTGGGAGGTGGGGGGAGCCATCTTTATCCAGCCGTGGAGCCACCTCCCCTCTCTTCCTCTTCTGCATGGTTATCCCAGCTTCGAGGCCATAGCAGTGATTTGAAATATGGCAGAATCCATAAACTACTTCTCAGAGAAAAGCTTCTGCCCACAGGACCAAAAAAAGTCCCATAGAATTATCTAAGAGTTTAATTTAAAAAACAAAACAGATGCACAGCAGTAGAGGCCAGCTTCCAGGGTCCACCCCTGCCTGGACACCACGCTGAGTGGGATGGTGAGGCACCAAGCCCAGCGCACCCACAGGGCAGAAGCCAAGCTCTCCACTCAAAAAAAACAAAAGCCTTCAAAACTCTACAGAGGGCCCCCTTCCCTCCCCAGGATCCCACATGTGAGGGATGTTTAACCTCCTGCTCTCTTCAGCTTTATCATCCCATGGGAAACCTAATGTGATGGGGTTCAGAAAGCTTCCGACACGTTAAAAGCTGCCTAATCCTTTTAGTGTAAGAGCTAATCGTTTCAGAGAAAACTTCAGCACCAGCTTACACTAAGTGCCATTTCCTCTGAAGTTATTATCCCAGCTGGAATTTGAATGTTCAAAGCACTTCTGATGCCCTGAGAAAGCTTCCCAAACATTCAAGAACTGCACTTCTCCCTCTAACCCATTCTCTGCTTCGATCTTACAGTCAGCCCTCTTGGCTACTGAGCATCTCTGTTGATTACAGTTCCTCTACTCCCACTGCTTTGCAGGTCCCACCTGAAGGCATATTCCCATCTTCCCACCCAAACCGCACCTGGGACAGTGACTCAGAAGTCAGAAACAGAGTTAGCCCTCAGTGGTCAAGAAGCAGCAGGAACAGATGAATTATAAGGAACCAAAGATTCTCTTCTTGTGCACAAGGAGCAGCCACAGAACCTCCAGGAACAAAAAGACTTGAGTGTCGCTCCAGAAAATACAGCACATAAAGGTTAAGGTGAATTTCCCAAGAGTTTAAGAATGAACAGTTTCCAGGCCATGGCCAGCTAATGAATCTGGATATTGGGTGGGATTTCTTAACCTCACCCCAAATGGTAACGACCATTTTACTCTATTCTTTTTCAACAAAGGCATCAACAGAAGCAGCCAAGCCCAGGCTACAGAAAGAAAAGGACCTAGGCTCCCACCGACTACACTGTGTTCCGGGGGAAATGTCCAGCTGCTCAGGTAATTCTCCTTTGGACGATGAAGCAAATCTAGGCAGAGGAGCTGCAGGCATTGGGGTTTGCTGCAAGTGTTCAAAAACAAGTGCATACACTGCCTTGCAAGGAAACAAAAACCAGGCATTTCAGAGTGAAAAACTACCCCAACCTTTTCTGGACAGGTTTTGCCAAGAGTGCATGCTGAATGCTGGTTCTTTCCTTTAGACTGAGTTTACGTTCTTTCTTTAAGTGCATAGGCTGGTAGTCATTCATAGAACTAAACTGAGATGTCTCTACACTGTTCGTTTTTTTCTGAGAATCAAAGATTGTGTTAGCAATGGCTCAGGATCCTTTAGCAAGGATCTTTTCTGCGATGCAGAGTGACTGACAGGCTAATCTCCTGCAGCTCTAAGTATGGCATTTTTCTAGGCAGGACCTTCGAGGAAAAGGGAGGCGGGGTAGAAAGTACACAATTTATAGAGCGTAGCTAGTGACATCACCATGAGTCTTCAGGCTTGAGCCCAAGACGTGGGACCCATCTTATAGCGCATGTAAATTTCAGCTTTGGGGAAACAAAATGAAAAGCTAGTGCTATCGTTTATATAATATACCTGTCCCAGGAGTCTCCGCCTTGGAACAAAGAATCAAGGAAAATCAGCCCTCTTCCATCACTGATAGGTCCGAACAAGTTACAAGGACCCCAGCTGAATCTCTGTTGACAGGTGTTGCCCGTCAGCAGCAGCAATGGGTCTCTTTCTGTCACGCAGGCAAAGGTCTAGCCTGAGGCAGAAGGACAATGGGATAGTTAGGTTCTTTCTACCTCCTTTGTTTCTATGATCAGTAAAGGTAACACACAACAAACTCCCTTTTGCTTTTTAAAATGCGAAATCTATAGCCCAGAATAAAATGCTATAACCCTCTAATAAAGCTTGGGTCCATAAAAATAACATTTTGTGACAGTAGAGGGCAAAGCAAGAAAGAGAAGCTGCCACTGTCATCCTACTCGGACTCGGAACCAAGTGAGAAAGACACTGCTCCAGGTACAGAAAGGAATTTCAGTTCCAGTATAGTTTGATGCCAAACCCACGGTCAAGAAGCTTTTATAAAAAAGTCACTGAAAAGCAAGCAGCGTCAGACTGCTCTAACCATTTCACTACTCAGCTCCTCTCTCACCCACCACGTTGCCAAAAAAAATCATGCAGTTGTGGCATAAGCCTGGACAAAACATTCCCACTGACACCTTACTCTTTCCTCCAGCTCTCTCAAAGAATGACATTGTTCTTGCTCCCAAGCCCACAGAGCCGGCAAACATCCCTCCTGTCCCCAGGGGCCTGGTGAGACCCAAACTAGGCTTTTCATAGGCACCCTGAACACAGCTGAGGGTCACTCCTTCAAGAATGGAGACGTCAAAACTCTTCCCATCCAATTAAAGGTAACCTTAAAAAGGTGACCAGATTAAGTCCACCTGCTTAAGGAAACCAATATATTTGAGGGCTCATCCCTTTATCTCAATAGAAAACCATTAACAAATCACATAGCTTAAAGATTTCTATCTGGAGTGCTTACACAGTGCTAAATACAGTACTACGTGCTTTTCACTCATTCTGCCAATTTTTTCCTCTCAACAATCCTATGAGATTAGTACCATTAGTTCTACTTCACAGATAAGGAATCTAAAGCTTAGAGAGGGCCGGGCCCGTGGCTTAGCAGTTAAGTACGCGCGCTCCGCTGCTGGCGGCCCATGTTCGGATCCCGGGCGCACACCGATGCACCGCTTCTCCGGCCATGCTGAGGCCGCGTCCCACATACAGCAACTAGAAGGATGTGCAACTATGACATACAACTATCTACTGGGGCTTTGGGGGGAAAAAATAAATAAATAAAATTATTAAAAAAATAAAATAAAGCTTAGAGAAATTAAGAAAATTGCCCAAGGTCATCCAATAAGCCCCCAAATTCATTCTCAACATGAGTGCTGCTCTATGCTCCCAAGGTAAGGGAACCCACGCTGACAGTGAAGGGTGAAGAAATTGGGAACCAGGCAGAGTACTGCTTTTCACTGGGCTCATCTTATTATAATTCAAAATTGAATATGTGTCAATATAGTTACTATCCAATTTTATACTGATCCCTCTGATAAGGAGAAAATAGGAAATCATATCAGAAGTGAATTATTTGATGACTACCATGTTACAAAATTTAAATGCTTATAATCAACACATCATAAGCAAAAATGTCAGCTCAATAAGGAATATTAATACATAAAACTGCTGATTCCAGAGGTCATATATGTAGTCAGAAGGCTTTAGACATTGCTAAAACAGCACATTAAAGACAAAGAAGTATAGGGCTGGCCCCGTGGCTTAGCGGTTAAGTGCGCGCGCTCTGCTGCTGGCAGCCCGGGTTCGGATCCCGGGCCACACAGACGTGCTGCTTCTCCGGCCATGCTGAGGCCACGTCCCACATACAGCACCTAGAAGGATGTGCAGCTATGACATACAACTATCTACTGGGGTTTTGGGAGAAATAAATAAATAAAATTATTTAAAAAAAAAAAAAGACAGAAGTATAATTCACTGGTTTAAAACTAGGCTGGAAAAAATGGTTAGCATTATAACTACTGACAACAGTTAAAAACACATTTTATTCTGTTTGATGGCTGAGTACTGATGGAATAAACAGTGAAGAAGGAAAACACTGTGCATATCCAGCACTAACAAGATTTTTGCTTTTTCTTCTGAGCACAAATTATTTCTCTCTGGCCAACTGGTATCAAGCCACGTATGGTAGAAATGAAGGAAGAAAGAAAATGTTCACATGACACAAAAGCTTACACAGCACGTGTTTTGCATGGGCGTGTGGTGTGTGTGGAAGCAACATGGCGTTTGTGAGAAGAATATTTGGAACATGGGCCAAAAGGCCCAGAGTAGACCCTGAAAGGCCACTACCCAGATGTGTGACCGCAGGCAGTCCCTCCTAGGGTTTCAACATCATCATCCGAGAAGAGAAGGAGCTTGACCGTGAGGAGGTGGTCTCCTCTAAAATTCCAGAATTCTGTGTCACATTTTTAGATAATGTTAGTTGGTGACTGCAACATTGATGGGTTCCATTCAATGAAGAAATTCCAGGACCAAGTCTGCCGCCGGGGTTGGTAGGAAAGCCAGTCCCCAAGCACAGCTCCGCAAGACTGGTCACCCATTGGGAGCAACGTGAGGGAAATCAAGGAAGTCGAGGCTGAGCCACTGAGCAGAAAGAAGGCAGGTGCCATGAGGCGACAGGAGACAAGTTTCAAGGACTTGTTGAAAAACAAATTGAAGAGAAAGTCTCCTGGCCACTTTTCAGTAAAGGGCTATATAGTAAGTCTTTTAGGCTTTATGGCTCATACGGTCTCTGCTCTGTTGAGCAAATACTCAATTCTCCAGGTGTAGCAGGAAAGCAGCCACAGACAACATGTAAAGAAATGGGTGCGGTTACATTCCAATAAAACTTGATTTACAAAATTAGGCAGCAGCTAGATTCAGCACATGAGCTGTTTGCCAAGTCCTGAGATAGAAGATGATTCCTCTGAGTCAAAACATCCCACAAAACGGTGGTGGGGCCGCAGAGAGCCCATAGGCCACACCTGCTGGCCAAAGCCCGTCTCCACTAGGTCTCTCTAAGGACTGCCACTCAGCCAGACATTAAAGCCCCACTTGAACACGCCAAGAACGAACATACCACTACTCAGAAAGCAAAGAACACCACGTTCATTTTTTATGAAGCCTGATAGCAAGTCTGAGATGTTTTCACAAAGCTGTAAGCAATCTGGTCTGGCGATTTATTCCAAATGTTGACTCGACTCTGAATGTGGTGCCCATGGTTACAGAACATGAGGGGGTGGTGGGAGGAAAAGGCAGGGAAGATGAAGTACCCTAAATAATTTCTACTTTAGAGTCATTCAAAAAGACTGATGACCATTCCCAAGGAAGTGAACTTACACACTATAATTTTACAGTTAGATTTTCAACGAGCAGGTTCATTTCAAGTGAATCAGAGAGACGAGCGTTCATTTCAACAAGATGGGGCAGGATTTCAGAGGACACAATAGTGAAATTCTTATACTTAATAAAAAAGAAAGCCAATTATATCTTGTACCACTTAAACACTATAGAAGAATTTTTAAAAACTCTACAAAGTGTTCATGGTTGTGGCCCATTTCACTGTAGAACATTTGAAAGTATTTTAAATTATATTAAATCTCAGGAGAGCAACTGACTACTTGAAGACTAAATTATTTTCTTGGGTATTTGGTAACTGCTAGTTTTCAATATAGGGAAGGTTAATTTACCTCCCAGAGAGCCACTGCTTTAAACTGGTTTTAACCAAGGGCGAATTTAAAGACTCGGCTCTGAGGACATGAATTCCAGGCCGTTTTAGTTCTTGATGGTCAAACACAGCATCTGGGCCTAATTATTCACACGTGTATCTAGTGGGCAATTATTTGGCTAACTAATATTTTAAGAGGTCAGTATTTTTAGTGATGGAGTTGTAAATACAAGGCTTATTATTTTGTCTCAAGAACAAAGTTTCTTATATACAAAATGCTAAATTCACAGGCTTCCCTACTATAGAAAATACTTTAGGTTCAGTATTATTTTTATATTAATGTGACCATTAGTTTTAGTTAGAGTGTAGAGAGGGTCAAAAGCATCTATCTCTGGGTGCTTTAGCACCCAGAGGCCACCAATGTAATCTGCTATTAGCTTAAGCCCAGAGATCCTAAAAGGCAGAAAAAAACTATTACAAGATGAATCTAAAGTCTCAAAAGATTTACTGGCTTCACAGATCATTCCCTGGGGCAACAGGAAGGACAGGCCAGGGCCCCAGAATGTCTCCACCGCTTGTCTTTCACAGCCTGAAATTCTACCTTGAGCCTTCCACTGTCTCAGTCCTATTATCTCTAAAAGTTCCATATAGAAATGAACTTACTTTCAAAAGCCACCAATCACATACTTATGTTGCAACACAAAGCAGTTCAGATTTAGCCAAGTTACCTAGCAAAGCATCCAGAGAATAAGACTTATGACAGGTTTGTATGTGAGTGGAAGGGAAGGTGTTAAAGCTTGGAGGAACATCAGGGACAGAGAGGCTATTCTGTAGTGATGGGTGCTGAACAGCCAGGGAATGCCAAGGAGATGAGTGAACTGAGAAGTGTTGAAAAAGAGAAGGGAGAGAGAAGAGAGACCCCAAGACACATGTCATTTTCTCAATTTGCATCCTACCTGATCAGGGCAGGGCACGACAGGGCAGTTTTCTTTACATACAAAGCGCACCAACTCGCAGAATCCCCTTCAACAGAAAGGATGGCTTTCATTGATTCTTCGGGTTATTTGAGTTTCAGGATTACTGAAGACACCAGTCTTTAGGATTAACAACATAATCTGTTGTAAGATTATAACAATTTTTTTAAAGTCTGATGAAGAAATAGATACGCTCAAGGCCCTATATGACTTGGTTGTAAGGAGGCAACATGATAGCCACTGGAGGCAGGACATCAGGGAAGCTAGGAGTGTGGTCTCTGAAAGCAGATGGCCCAATTTTTAAACTACTCTGACACACAAAAGCTGTGTGACCTTTGGCAGGGTACCTAACTACTGTGTCACAGTTTACTCATCTGTAAAACACAGACAGTAATATTACTTATCTCATATAGCTACTGTGAAGATTCAATGAGTTAAGACCTGTCGAGAGCATACCTGGCACATAGTCAGTACTCAATCAACATGACCCGATACTACCTACCCTTTACTGTAAATAATTATGTTCCACGAAACGAGATGTGATACTGAGGACTGTATTCAGAAAGGCTCAGCCAATTCCTGTTTCCATCAGCACCATCTTGTTGCCTATAACGCCACAAGTAATAATCTTTAAAAATAGAAAAGAAAAGCAACCCAAGGCCACACATACCACACGCTCCTTTGCATGGCTTCCACACACACCACAGAGCTGTCAGGGGTCACAAAATAGTGACTACAAGTACTCTGATCTCCTTGGAGAAAGGTTCCATGTAAACACCAAGGATTACGTTACTGGAGAAATTTATAAGGAAATGGGGCCTCCCACAATGAAATTGGAGCACCTTCCATAAATGCTCTTAATATGTTAAAAAAAAAATCAGGTAAATTCTTTTAACAGGAGCCAACTTTGAACATGAGAAGCCAGTACAGACACTGTTATAAAATCCAGCGACACAGATTTCTGAACGTGGCTTTTTTTTTTTTTTTTAAAGATTTTATTTATTTTATTTTTCCCCCCAAAGCCCCCAGTGGATAGTTGTGTGTCGTAGCTGCACATCCTTCTAGTTGCTGTATGTGGGACTCGGCCTCAGGATGAACGGAGAAGTGGTGTCTCGATGCGCACCCGGGATCCGAACCCAGGCCACCAGCATCGCAGCGCGCGCACTTAACCACCAAGCCACAGGGCCGGCCCATGAACGTGGCTTTCTAATAACCAACTAATTCTTAAAAATACTGCTTTATGCCTTCTCTTGGGCATCAAAAAGTGGGGAAGTGGGCAGGCAGAAACTTACTCCCAGCATTTCTAAGAGTTTACAAGAAATGATTTGGTTGCACTTTTAGCAATTGTTATTCATTGCATGCCAGAACGAAAGAAAGAAAAAATGACATGAACCAAAATCCATCAAGTCTATCTAGTGTGTAGCCAGAAAGGAGAACCATGCCAGGGATGTGCCTGAGCACAGTATCAGGATTTCTCGAGAGCCTGGGTCTCTGGAAACATGGCCAGGCCTGGCCACAGTGTCCACTGACACATGGCTGTGTCATATGTATACAGAGGAAATAGAAGGTCCGTTCTGAGTGGACTGAAGCAGAAACTTTTCCCACTGCCAGCAAGGAGCTGCATGATCAAACACACGGATGCAAGTTTCCTGGACCACAGTTTGCTCAGCTGTAAAATGATACGGTTGTACAGACAAAACAAGAGCACAGAGGTTCCTCCCAGTTCTAAATTTCTGTGACAGAGTCCCTTTATCCCTAGCACCTCCCTATGGAACATTTTCCTCTTCTCTCTCTGTGTCCTTAAGCTAGGTGAGAGACAATGCTTGAGTTTATCAGATCCCATGCATAATTCTCCAGATGTCCACTTCAGCAGCCTCTCTAGCACTCAGGACCTCTGTATACAGTTATATAGCTTTGCCCTGCACAGGGACACCGAAATCCAGCCTGCACTCCCCTATGTATCAGCCTAGAAGAAGGGACGGCTTTTTCCCAATTCAAACGAAAGCATCCTACATCCTAGCTGCAGCCCTGCCCAGAAACATGAACCTTTTCACAAACACAAAGCACATAAAACTACCTAAGTAAGCAAATGATCATTCAGTCAACACATGAGGAAAAATAAATTAAATGCCCTTTAAAGAGAGACTGACTTCTTTTAGTGCCCAAATCTTCATATTTTACTCAGTCTTATTTATTAAGGAAAATAGGAGTTTAATATTTCATTCTCAGTGACTGTGACCCAATTTCTAAACACCAACTTCAGTTGCTCTTTTCAGAGTATTCTCCTTGCAATATTCTGGGTATGTTTGCACAAAGGGCAAAGCCCTTTTGAGCCTAAGATTAAGCATTTGGTGAATATAAACTATGTGAACCACACTATATAAATACTGTAGAAGTCCCCAGCTTTGACATTTCTGTATGTGTTCTTTTCACTGCTTCCTTCATAGAGAAGTTTATATACAATGTCCACCTAAGTGAAAGACTCTGTCCCTATTTTCTGCCTCTACAAGCAATAAATGGAAACCTAACCCAATTTGTCTCTCCAAGATGAAGTAATCCAAAAATTCCTCCTAAAATGCTTTGAAAATTAGATTCACGGAAGTAATCAGCTGGAACTACTCTCTCATTGGAATAACTTCATAATTCTGTGGCCAAAAGATCACCCACAGATTTACAGATGCCATTTTTTCCCAGATATCCCAATACCTAGCAGACTTGGGGACTAAGGGGAAATGCATAAATGCATACACATTTGTAAACTATTTCCTCCCATGACTACTCTATGATCATCGATTGGGAATTTTTTTTGATGTGTATTTTTGCCCCTTGACCAAAGCTATTTTCCCTGGAGATGTTCCAACGATATACTGCTAAGACACTGCCATTGTGGAATTCATCTGGAAAATTTTGCAACTTACAAAAACATCTCAGCCATCTAACGGGTGTCTCTATGGACCTGCAGATTGGAGACCAAAAACACACAGTAAATATTTTTGGTCTAGCACAAAAGGAGTTTGCGATGAGTGCAACTGAACTTATTTGTTTGTAATAACTTACTGAAGAAGTTAGGACACTTTGTTCACATCCACTGGGTTTGGGGGTTAAGCATCTGGAGAGTCAGACGTACACAGCGCCTGACTCAGTAGGGGCTCAATAAATATTTGTTGAAAGAATGAAAGCTTCCAGTCTTGTACTCACTAGTTGCTGCCTTGATGCAAGACGTTGAAATCCTCAGAGCTTTACTTTCCACAGTTAAAGAAATGGGGCTCATACAGTCAAGTCTCATTATTTACGGTAGTCGTGTTCTATAAGGTCGCCACAAACACTGAATTAGCGAATGCTGAGCCACTCTCCTAGGGGAGGTCCAGGGGTAGGGTTCCTGCGAGCCTGTGCTCACAACATTCTCATCAACTGATCAACACATGACCTTGTTTCATGCGTTTCTGTTTAAGGAAATCTTATTTAAAAAAATATTGATTCTTTAACATGGAAGTCACAATCAACACTGTAACTCATACCGGAACAAAGCTTACCTAACACATGTACTTTCTCCATAAGGCACATCACAGCCTTCTTGTGCTTAAGGCACTAGACAGCACTTCACCACTATGTTTGGGGGTGGTGTTCAACAGTGGAATCGCCAACAACAAAAAAAAACACGAAAATGTGAAAAACTTGGCGCTAAGTAGACCCCAAAAAAGGACGAGTGTTTACAGTATGAAAGCTGAAATAAGAAGGCAGAGCCTCACTTTGTTCGACCTCAGCTAGGAATTTGCACATCAGGACACTTGAATTTTTCACTGCTCTGCACGTATCTGTGAATGACCACGAAAGCCCCGCGAGTACTGATTTGAGAGTTACAAATCTACGTTAGCAAGCAGATAACTTCGCAAATATGTAATCCACAAATAATGAGGATCTACTATACTTTATTCATTCCCTAAATACTGATTGAGTGCCTCAATGCCAGCCACTGGGGTAGGAACGTGACAATAGACAGGTTCCTTGTCTCGTGACAAGGAATTGTGCTAATAGTCTAGTGGGGGGGAAAAAAGTTAATCACCCAAATACATAACTACAAAATGTGATAACTGCATGAGGTAGAAGATATGGGGATGTATAAAAGGAGGACCCTAATCTAACAGCAGGTTCAGGAGGATCATGACACTTAAGCCCAGTATCAAAGCACAAGGTGGAGTTAGCCAGATGGAGGTGAGGGTCAGCTGGCAGACAGAATAAATGCAAGAGCCCTAAGGCAAGTTTGGGGCAGTTAAATCAGGTCCCATATAGTAAAGGTATACAATAGCAGAGTGAAGCCTAGAGAAGGGCTCCAAGTTCAATGTGCTTAGTGTTCAAAAATGAATGAACAACCTTAAACAAAGACTTACTGAATATTTCCCATGAGCCTGCCACCAGGCATGATGCCAGGGATACAAAGGAGATAAGATATTGTTCTTATTGTCATGGACCCATAATCGTGGGGGTAGCGGGGGAAGACTCTTTGTGGGGAGTCGAGTGTACACAGGCTTTATTAACATGAAAAAGCAATGTCAAGCACAGAGGAGGAAAGTAGTATTTTTCTTGGGAGCGAGTTTGGAAGGAAGGACAGAGAAGATAACATCTGAGCTGAGTTTTAAGGATGGTGGCGGGAATTTGCTGGAAGAGTGGGAAGGGCATTCCAAGAGAAGAGCCAACACTGAGTGAACATATGTCCTGATTTGCCCAGTCCCTGTGTTTGCCTATTTTATCAGTAATTATTATCAGTGCCTCTTTCATTCTCAAAAGTGTCCTCACTTGGACGACAAATTCTTCACTGATGTGGCCGAGTTCAGTGAGGCTGGGACTTGGGAACGGGGAAGTGGAAGTGATGGAGTTATGAATTGGCATCAGTGGGTTAGCCAACCGAAGAGGATGTCTCGCTGCAAAGCCAAGCAGAGCTGGATACCTTCAGACTGGCTATTTTAGGAAGATGACAGTCGGCAAAATGGGAGCAAGTCAAGAGGAAGACAGTTCAGAGACTGAGACCAGAGGACATTATTTAGGGCAAGAGATGATGAGCTGAATAGGCGTGAACAGAAAAGATCTAGTTCATGAGACTCTCATGAGGAAAAGGGACAGGGCTTAATACCAACCGAGTGAACCTGGAGAAGTCTGAAAGGCAGGGAAGAAATAATGGGTAAATCCCATAATTCCAGTTTGAAAGTTGGTGGTGAAGCCACTAACCAAGATATGGAACACAGAAGTGGAAGGGGAGGAGCGGCAGGAGAGATTTCTGCTTCGGACATGTTGTGTTTGTGGGGCTGGCAGGACCTCCAGGGAGATAGGTGCAGTGAGCAACTGGAGCCCTGGAGAAAGGAAAGAACTGCCCATACATACTTGGCAGTTGAGGATGAAATAGATGAGATCACTCTGGGTGGTGACGGGGATGGGTGCACAGACAGAGAACAGACCCACTATAAGAACTCTGAGCATTAACCTACCCCCCCTTTTGTTTTTTTTTGCCAAGGAAGATTTGCACTGAGCTGACATCTTTTGCCAATCTTCCTTCACCCCCCCCACCATGTGAGCCGCCGCCACAGCATGGCCACTAACAGATGAGTGGTGTGGTTCTGGGCCTGGAACCGAACCTGGGCCGCTGAAGCAGACGGCACCGAGCTTAACCACTAGGCCACGGGGCTGGCCCAATCCATCCTTTCTAAGAAATGCCCAATAAACACGCAACTCTAAGAAGAACAGCATACTACGCAAACACTGCCTCAATATAAATCCTCTACCCATCTCCACTTCCAGCCTTTGAACTAGGTTGCTACAATTAAGTACCCCCTCGTTTTTAGGAACTACTGGCCCTTAGTGATCTGAAAAACACCAACATTTAAGAAGTGAGTTAAGGCGAAAGCAAAGTGAAAGACTGATAAGAAACAAGAGGAACAGGGTCCGCCTTCTTAAATACCTTCCCACTGGCTTCCTCTTAGGAACTGCATTTACTTGTGTAAGTCCAGTAGCTCAAGTCAGCCTTGACTTCAAGACACCACTGCAATTTTCTCCTCATGATCTCCTGGTGGTTTTGTGTGGGAGTAATCCTGCACAAAGGCCAAAGCGATTATATGCATTGGCTGCATTCTCCTCAGTGCGTTTGCAGCCATCTGAAAACCCAGAGGCCCGGCCTGTGCCCCATCAACCAGGGTGCTCTTCCTGAGTCAGCAGCTCAGGCACAAGGACACAGGCCAAGATCTCTCAGTTCACCAGCTAATAACTATCTTCAGGAGACAGACGATGTTCTCCATCTCAACATTTTAAACCTGATTTTATTGACTATGGTACAGAAAATGTGTTGACTCCTGTTCGGTTTATTAGCATTAAAGACCCCCAATGGTTAACAGCAACTAAAATGCCAGACTAGATAGCTGGTAATCGGAGGAGACGAAGGAATCTGAAGGAATTTTTTATCCCATCCTAAGTGTTCAATAGCCATTGTTCAACTTACCAGATGAAGCAATCTAATGTGAAAATTCTTCAAAAAGTAGGGGCATATCACATCATTTTAACCACCAATTTATCTGGCTATGCTCACATTTTATAGATCCAACTGCGAAAACACCGCAATCTCATGGAAATATTTGGATATCACTTCACTATGTGTAAACAACAGGAAAACATGTGATTTGCTTCTGAAGGCAAAATAAAAGCTCACCCCTGGATGTCAAGGAGCGTCACATTCAAGAGCAGCAATGTTTATAGTTCTGAGTTCATTTATATACTCCGGGCCAAGCTCTTCCTGGTTAAGTGTTTCCCACTGAAAAGTGTATTGCTCACCAGGAGACAGAGCAAATGGGTCTAGTGAACATGTGTTTGCTTTGTGGCTATTACTGTCAGCTGAGGAACGTGACTTTAAATGAGCAGGAACACTGGGAGGGCTGGAGTTAATCCATCAAGTTCACCAACATCTGAAGGATACGTAACGTGCAAAACACTGTCGTGAATAAGCCGAGGGCGATGCCAAAGGCACAAGGAGCGAATGACGCCGACTACCCTCAGAGAGATTACAGTCTAGAGAGCAAAAGCATCAATATTTTAATGTCCTGCTGGGAAAATTCCCTCTATCTTAATGAAAGCCAGGAGCAAATGACATTCTGCATGAGGATACACCCAGGTGACACGAGCCAGCAACTGTGATCACTCAATAAGTATGCAGAGCCCGTGGAAACCGCCACATCATACACATGGAGGGGGGCTGCTATTATACAAGTTACAAAGCTACAAGGCACATTTTTAAAGCTACAAGTCACATTTTCCTACTTCATAAGATGTTGTTATGCACTGCAGAAATATTAGGAGCTATGTATTCCTCCAGGGTCCAGGAGGCAAGTGGGGTAATGGAGCTATTTACAAAGATGTGCACAGGCTTGGGGAAACCAATCCAGGATGTGACGCACTGAGGGGCTAGCAACAGCAGGAAGCTGGCACCCTCATCGGCCTGAAGGGGCAAGGGGAAAAACGTACAGCTGAAGCCGTAAGGAGAGGGCCACCGACAGGGATTGGCGTCTTTCACAGGGGCACACAGCCAACACCAACCCACAGCACAGGAGGAAGGAAGCTGGGGACAAGATGTGCCGACCTCTCTCTCCTTCCACCCTCTGCTCTGCTGCTGGCGTTGTCACTGGCTAAACCCAACAGGAAGCCAGACGGCATCTGAGTCATTCCACAGAGTCAGGCTCTGGAACCCAGGACACAAAGCAGGACGGAAAAGAGTGGACAGTAGGTCTGGAGGAGCAGAGAATATGCAGAACAAACAACCAGGATGAAAACAGAAAATTACCAATAACCCCACTACCCAGAAGGTAGACCATTAGCTATACACTTAAATACTTAAGACTGGAAAAAAATCATGTATTATATATTCACACACGCTTTTATCTATAAAAATGGATACACACTTTTCATATGGAATCTTTTTCACATACTATATCATGAATACCTTTATTTTAGAAAATATTTCAACAGCATTCCATAGTACAGATACACTCTAAATTACACCTCCATCATTGCATATCTAGGTTTTGTTCTCAAAATTTTTATATTAAAAACAAAACAGATTAATCAGCCTTACAGCTATCTCTTTCTGCACATTCTTCATTTCCTTAAGATAAATTCCTAGACATGGATTCTGCATGGTGCTAAGGCCTCCAGTGTGTACAGCTAATTTGCTGGACACACTATGAATATGAAATAGTTGTGCTGGATGGTGGTTTTGCATACGTGATACACCATCTACAAAGATTAAGTATTGCTTTCATTGCCCTTTTCTAACTTTATTTTCCAATATAGTATTGTCAATCTCCACCTCTAACCTGCTCCCCTCCCACATAGAGATAACGTTTACAAACATTAAAAGACAGAGGCCTACGATAATGCAAGGTTCTATCAGCACGAAGTCCCCTGCTCCAGGCCGACACGACTTGTGCCCGATGTACCCCCGTCTCACACGAACCATTTCGTTTTCCCCAAGAAGAGAGGTTTCTGACCAACAGCTCCCTGCAAGTCCCAACCCTTGAATCAATATGATACACTGGCCGTGACCACAGCACTGGAGGGTAGAACAACAAGGAGTCTCTTGCGGCTAAGAAAATCAAGGGAGGAGAGAACTGGGAGCATCGCCTCTCCAGGCCTGTGTGCAGTGGTGGCAGCCCAGGTCTGTCCCTGCAGCTGTAAGAAATCTGCCTGCAAACCCAGGTCTGCAGCAGAGGTTCAGGCGCCCAAAGGCTTAGACAGGATGAAGATCCACGATGACCTCGTCCCCAGACATCATGAAGTGCCAGAAATGACCAGCCTGGGGGTCACTTCAGATTCCTTCAAGTCTCTCCACGAACTTCCGGGCGGATGTGGAGTCAGCGTGGTACAATGAGAGGCATCTGACCCCGGCGTCAGGCAGACGTGGATGGAACCTCAGCTTCAGACGCACCTCCCAGTTGCAGGACCTCAGGCACGATTATTAACCACATCCAGCTTCCGTTTCCTCAGGCAGAAGATGTGAGAAGTAATTACTAGCCTTGCTGGGTCGTTGTGTACAATGCACCCACATGGTGTGTAGCACGGAATAGGCACTCAACAAATGGGAGCCGGGATAACTGTCATTATAGATGTCACATTAGCTTGAATATCTAAGTTGGCTGTTACAAAGTCAAATAACAGTGACTTAAGATAGGTGATTATTTCTCTCATTTGTACAATGTGCACAAACAGTACGGGCTGATGGGCTGCTGCTCCTTGCTTTTCCATCTCCAACATGTGCTTCTATTTTAGCTCCGACACCACTGTCTGTGTTCCAGGCAGCAGAAAAGTAGGATGGGTGTAAAAGAAGGGTATGCTTTTTTTTTTTTTTTTTTTTTTTAAAGGGCAAGATCCAGAAGCATTGTTTTGGATGATGATTATAGTATTTTTATTACTGTTAATCTTTTTACCCCACAACTAAAAAGATAGACACTCTCATAGGCATGATTTCTGTCTTAGTCCATTCGGGCTGCTATAACGGAATAGCCTAGACTGGGTGGCTTAAACAACACATACTTATCTCTCACAGTTCTGAAGGCTGGGACTTCCAAGATCAGGGTATCGGCAGATTCGGTGTTTGGTGTGAGGGCGCTTCCTGGTTCATAGAAATGACGGTCTTCTCACTGTGTCCTCACACAGTGGAAGGAGCAAGGGAGCTCTCTCAGGCCTCTAAGGGCACAAATCCCATTCACACGGGCTCCACCCTCATGACCTAATCACCTCCCCAAGGCCCTAGCTCCTAATACCATCACAGTGGGGGTTAGGCGTCAACATATGAATTTTGGGGGGATACAAACTTTCAGTCCGTTGCAATTTCCAATCAATATACAAATGGTAACAGATTCTTTCCTCCTCAAAAGGAGGGAAGGCATTAGAAAGCAAAATATCAACACGTCTGAGATGAAGAAGCATGGGCTTAGGATGGAAAGGATGATCCTAAGGAAATATGTATGAGGCTAGACACGTTATCAGCCTCCTTCATAATTACGACTTGCCTCATAGTCATGCATGCGTATTCACAGTAATGGGATGGCTCGCATCCTATACAACTCCTGTACTTGGCCAATGTCCCACACAACTCCAACCATGTAACCATCTCCATAGGGCCATTACTTCAAAGTAGATCTGCTTATCTCTTCCTTAGCAAAACATTTTACATCCTATCAGGCACTCCACCACCCCACATCAATCTCCCTAAATAATTTTCAATCCTATCACTCCATCGTACAAAGCATTTCAGAAACTCTTCAAAATAAAATCTAAACCCAAGACTGACATTCCAAGCCACACCACAATTTGGCCTCAAGTAGAGCTCTGCAGAGAGCAGCTGAATGATACATTTTCAGATTATATTAGAATGCTCACTTAAATATTACTGAGTTTGGGGGAGGTAGGCAGCAGCTGCTGACAGATCCTGAACACCAGGAATGCAGTTCAAGTACCCAGCAATAAGACATGACTAGTGGGAGGGAAGGGTCCTTGAAGAGGGAAGTGTCAGAATGTAGGTTTCATCATTAGTTTCCGACAACCAGCAGCTGCAGGAGGAGAGCGGAGTAGTGAGGAGATAAGGCAGGGACAGCAAAGCACTTTGAACACTCTTAAGTGAGGGATGAGGTTATACAAGCCTGAGTGTGAGTGGTGAAGGGAAGAGGAAAGGCACGTTCAAAGGCTGTTATTATGTGTTGGATCAGATAGAGGAAAGGATGGAGGGAAGGCAACAAAGAGATCAAGACTCACTCCAAGACAGCAGGTTTAATGAACAAGGAAAACGCTGGCCCCATTGGCAATAACGAGAAGGTTGGCAGGATGCTAGTTGGAGATAACCGAGATGATGAATTCAAGCAAGAGAAGAACAAAACTTGAAGATTCAAAAGGACGAGAGAAGTAGCAAGGCCTTTAGCTGAGGACATGAGACTGTCTTTATTCACATAGAATAATAAGTACATTAATGCAGGCATAATCAGACCAGAACTTGGGGCCAAGGGCTTTAAATTACTATTATGTACAGAAATAAAAAGAGAATATAAGGCATAGCAAAGAAGCGGTTAGAGTGGCTGTTTGGAGAACCAAAGAAGCCATCTGAGATTAGAAGTCAAGAGAAAAAAAAAGATGTCAAGTGAAGGAGGACTATGGTCCCCAGGGTGATGTTTAGAAACCTACAGTGAAGCTTGTCTGCCATCACAGCCTCCAGCAATCCTCCCATTCCTCCGCATAGGCCACCTCCCTTAAATGTAGACTGGCCCTGTCCCTTGCTTTGGTCAACAGTATATAGTGAAAGGGACCTATGCTAGTTCCGGTCTTCAGTAATTTAGGCCTGCAAAGCTTCTATCTCTGACTGCTTCCATCTCTGTGTTCTTGGAATGCTTGTTCCACAAGGAAAGGAAGCCCCACCTAGACCACTGAGTGATGAGGGAGCAGGTGGAGGAGAACGGAGGGACTCTGGCTAGCAGCCAGCACTAAGGCCCCCACATGTGAGTGAGGCCATCTTGGTCCCTCCAGCCCCAGCTCAGTCTCCCCAGCCAACACCACATGGAGCAGAACCAAACCATCCCCGCTGAGACCTGCCCAAATTGCAAACCCACACAACCGTGAGCAAGAAAACCATTGTTTTAGGCCACTAAGATTTGGGGAAGTTTGTTATGCTGCAATAGATGACTGATACCAGAACAAAATTCTGCTGAAATTAAGAAATGAATAAACTGATCAAAATTGGAAAACTATCAAAAATTACTCCACCATGGCTCCACCACTTACAAGCTATGTGACTTTGAGAAAACTGCTTGTCAAGCCTAAGCCTTCATTTATCTCATCTGTAAAATGAGGAATAAAAATAGTTTGTTACTCATAAGATTGTTGAGAGGGTTAAAGAAAAATCAGATATATTGCCTGACACGGTACGTGTTCAATACATATTACTTACAATGATAATTAAAAGAATACATCTGAACATTACCAAAATTAATATATTAAATATGTGTTTGGCACTGTCTCGAAAAATTTAACACAATCTCTTCTGTTATACAATATTTGCATTTCTAAGAAACTGTGTGTAATCAACAATTGTGTTATAAAAATAACTGCTCCCATAGGGAAAAGAGATTTAGGGTCTCTCAAGTTTCGGATTTACAATAAAAGTTATTTTCTGCAGGAACTTAGTAATAGTTTATAGTTCTAAAACCTACACATCCTCGAGCAAACCCAGCATTTAATCATATCCAGGTTTTGCTCAAAAGGCCTTTCTTTTTCTATCTCATCAAGATTATCATTTGTACTTTCTTGT
The DNA here is from genome assembly GCF_057802395.1 of Ceratotherium simum simum. Taxonomy (NCBI): domain Eukaryota; kingdom Metazoa; phylum Chordata; class Mammalia; order Perissodactyla; family Rhinocerotidae; genus Ceratotherium; species Ceratotherium simum. The sequence continues at coordinate 47,264,550 of NC_141913.1, forward strand.
ACACATTCTCATCTTTATCACCTATGGCTTTTCATAACCCAAATGGAAACAGGCGGGTTAATAAAACCCCCAAAGTTAACTTGCAGCTTGGATCAGAAGAATGTTGAAGGAAAGCATCCAAAGCCAATCAGTCAGCGGCCCAAACCAAGCATCACCAACAACGTTTGTTGCTATGAACGGTTCTCATCCCCGGTGAGGAAAGCTTCATTACCAACAGTGACAGCCTGTAACGCAGACAGTGTTCTCTTATTTAGCTACTGCATTATAACCAACTTGTGGTATTAAAATGAATCCTGCAGGAGAAATTTCTGGACTGTATCCTAACCATGGTGCTAAATAAAATCTGTTAATTCTGCTTCTCCTCTATAATCATGATCAGTGTGCTCAACGCCTGGTTTCACTTTGAGCTGTTTATGGGGAAAGCCAAGCAATAATAACTAAAATCTACAGCAACTTCACCTGCCACAACACATGGGATTACGAAGTATCACAAAGACTTCCGCTCCTCAGAGTACAGTGCTCTGAGCAGCCTCACTCTAAGTGGACAGCTCCCACAACATTAAAAGACTTGACTCTTCGACAAAGCTAAGGAAAATAATCTCCTCAGTCTCTTTAGAATCCCCGTGAACACACAGGCACTACTGAGTTACATGAAAGCCCCACTGCATTCAGGAGATAGACGAGAAAGCTGGTCCATCCCGAGTGAGGAGACGGTTATCAAACATAAAGAAGGTTCAGACATTCTCAAAGTACCGTCTGGGAGACTAGCACTGTTTAAGCTAAAAGATGCTGCTAGAGGAAGTATATACCACCACTAGGGATGGGATAGAAAGGACAGAAAAGTCTGGAAGGAAAAAAGCATATCTCTGAGATGTTGAACAGGAGCTAGTAATAAAGAGAAATGATGCAATGGGAAAAGCCAGCAATATTTGGTTAGGACAAAGAGAGGAAGTTACAAATAATAAAAGCCAAAAAGTGTACCCCCCTGCCCCTACCCATGTAGGTCATCTCCTGAAGCAGGCAGCGCCATAAACCAAAGCAGCAGCAATCGCCATACAGCACACAGCGCCTGGACAGCATCACATGGGGCCCACGAATGGGCCCTAACTGGACTGTACTTGGCAGAACGGCAGCAGTCAACACTTGAAGGTCATTATAAGAACTGTTCCTATGAAATTTACCATGTCCATTATAGGGATGATCTTCATCACATTATGTACTGTTCTTTTTACAATGCCCCTTGGATGAAAGTTATCTTTGGTCTTAATATAAAGAACAGTTGTCATTCTCCCAGGCACTGTTCAGTTTTTACCATATGGACTTGTATAAGTGATCTGTTCTCACTGGCTATTAGAGAGCTCAGAGCCAAATGGCCCACCCAGAGCAAGTCTAAGTGGCTATATGGTATACATTCTTAGCCTCAATGCTGGCTCCATTTCTTAAGTCTCCAGCCGTTTTCTGCGTGTCTTTTTAATTTACGCTATCTTCTCATGTTCTATGTATTGTAAACTGCCTTACATATCTGGAACAGATCCAAGTATAAATTTAAATCCACAAATAGTAAACATGGCTCTGTTTCAGAGGATGATCTTACTACACAGCAACAACATGTATGCATTCACCTTTTCACAAACATGTATTCTGCACAGAAAATGGGCCAGGCATTGTGCTAGGCACAGGGAATTCCAAAATAAAACAGGCATGGCCCCGCCATTACATCTAGTCAGGAAGAGACACAAAATACGCTACAAGTTGTTTAAAGTACTGTAACAGAACACAAGGACCTAAAATGCATAACCACAGGGACAGGGGCATATACTGTGGTAGGGAGCTTGGGGCATCTCACTGAGGAGGTGACACTGTCAATTCTGAAGGATTAGGAGCTGGGATTAGGGTTTTGGTTTGTTTGTTTGTTTGTTTTTTCCTCAAAGCAAGAGAAGATCTTTTATCCAGGCAGAAGAAACAGATGGGCAATTGCTTGAGACAAGTAAGAGTCGCCATTTAAAGAAACGCGACTGAGCTTAACAGAGAAAAGATAACATACGATGAGGGTGAACAGGTGGAGGAGGGGTCAGATCATCCAGGGCCTCACAGGCTAGAGTAAGGAGTATAGACTTTATTTCCAGGGCAATGAGAAGCCATTGGAGAATCTTAAGCCTGGGTCAGACATAATCTGTTTTAAGGTTCAGGATCTCACTTTCTGTTGCATGCTTACCTTCCACTGTAAGAGACAGGACACAAGCAAAGAGAACAGTTGCACTAGTCCAGGCCACAGATGACGGTGGCCCGGACCTGGATGGTGGCAGTGGAGAGAGAGAGAAAGAGCCCAAATTTGGATATAATTGATGAAAGATTGGATGCAGAGGATATGTGAAAAGGAATGATCTAAAATTGCTTCTGGATTTTTGTCTAGAGCAATTCATCAGGTATCAATACCACAAGCGAGGGCAGCAGGGTTTGGGTCGTTAGTGGGGAGAGGGAGTAGAAATCACAATCTCTGTCTGGGTGGGTGATCTTTGCAACGTCTTACAGACACCCAGTGGAGTCAAGTAGGCAACTGGATTTGTGAAGTGCTGAAGTTCAAAACATACCCCTTCCAAGACCCTTTCTCAGGAAAGTACTAGACTATACACTCCACCAAAACGGAGTAAGTCAGGCAAGGGGAAAACATGGGACCCAGGGAACTCAGAATCTAACACCAGAGAGAGACCACAGCAGGCTTAGCCAGAAACCAGTCTGGATCAGGCCAGGCCTCAGGTTCTGGGAGGAATTTCTTCAGAAGGTTGAAATGACGGAACACCTAATAAGTTTGAATATATTAAGAGGAACTTGATACAAACAAGCTTGATTTGGGGGTTAGATTCATGATTCTATACTTTTAAAAAAGGCAAAAAAGAAATGAAGACAATTATGAACCACAGGGAAGGCAAAGTATAGGAGGAGTGAAGAGCACTCAGTGGTCAGCAGGGCTTAGATATCAACAGCATTCCCACTGCCAAAACGCGGACAACGATAACTGGTCTACCCTAAACCAGAACTGCACTGGACGACGCAAGGATAGGAAGTCAGTGTGTGGACGGTGGCTGATGACAGCCGAATTCTCTTCTCCCATAGAAGCAAGTCAAAAGACGATACCAAAAACTGGGGAAAAAAAAAAAAAAAAAAAGGTTGTAATAGAAGTTACTCAGAGCTGTGGATGTGAAAAATCAAAACAATAAGTTTTAAAAATTGGAACATAGCTGCTATGGTGGGATCAGAGGGGCTGGCGGAGGGGGGGGGGTGGTGGTTGAGGGCCTGCTGTTTGTCTTACCAGCTGTGGAGTTATTTGACTCTCAACTCTAATTTAGGTAACATTTAAAACTAAAGTGTAAGATGTTAACTGCAAATGCAGAGTCAATTATACCATTGATGTTGCTCTATGTAAAACACTGAAAATGTACATGAAGAATAGATGGCATCAGAATATTAAAAACAAAAGGACTACAATTATGGCTACCTTTCACGTCACCATATCTAAGCTGCGTTTTTGTTTTTTGATATTAGTAAAGCTAATGCATTGAGTGTCAATGAATACAATTTTCCTACCAAAAAATAGTGAAAAGGCCTGTTCATGTGGGTTAAAAGGACCCTAAATATAAGGAAAATATAAACAAATAAACAAATATAAGTATAAAAGTAAAATGCTAGCTTTCCTTTTGAAGCTACATTTTCATCTGCTAAGCACACACCCCATTCATAGTATGGTATTATCTTGGGGGTCAAACATATGGAACTGCCTTTGAGGTGAAATAATCTTGTACTTGTGAAATTTAGCCAATAACTACCCCTGGGCCAGTGCCTCATGCAGAGTTCTGCTCTGCTGCAAAGAGTGCTGCAGTGTGGCATTCCAGGTACAGTACGGGATTTCAGGAAACTCTCAGAATTAAGCCACACTTGTTATAACGTGACATCACTCATTAGTGGTGACAGAAGTACACTCAACCACGACTTAATTCACGAGAAATAGCTTCACAAAACCAACCCCCATTTTATTTGGGGGAAAAGTGTTTAAAAAGTTCATACTGGATTTTTTTTTTGGTGTGATGATGCCACTTTGGTAACGTATGAAAATTCTACATTTCTTAGAGATGAATATTGAAATACGTGGTGGTAAATGACATGTCTGGGACTTACTTTAAAATACTTGAGCAAAGGAAAAGGGACAGAAAGCAAATGGTACAAAATCTTGATAATTACTGATGTTGGTGATGAGCAGATGGGATTTTCTTCTTACTATGGCATATGTGAAATTTTCCTAGTTAAAAAATACATTCTGAGGGAAAATATGGTCACAGCTTTTCTTCACTTTCAAAAGAAGGTAAATTTGTGCTTTTCTTTATGATTTTGAGGCAAGTACACTAAAAACCAGAGGCTACAGTGGAGATGTACTTTCCTCCCTTAAATCACAACCCCACCCTAGTTAAAACTCTTTCAAAAGGAACATGGGTTAAAATGCAGACAAGGCAGGCTAGTGTGCAAAAAGAGAAGTTAACAGAAAGAATCAAGCTTCAAATTAATCAGGAGCCTGTTGACTTAATGGGCAACTCAAGTGGGATACCATTTGTTAAACTGAGAGCCTGAATATGGAAAAGGACATTAAAAAAAATCTGATCATTATCTAAGTTATTCGAGAGAGGCCTCATCCTTTTATGTGGATAATTTGGCTAAAAAAAACCAAAAGCTGCTGGTCTCACTTATGTAGCTAACTGCCCTGTTTCACCATTTCTCTTGGCGTCTCTAAACAGAGCCAAATATGGAACCAGCACCAGGGCAGCACATGATGATGTGGCAACGGGGCTGCAGCAGGCCAACTGACACACGAAGTCTTTACAAGGGCCATTAGATAATCAATTCAGAAGGATCCACACACGTGGAAACATAAGTTTGCAATGAAAATTTTTGTAAATATGACACAAATATTAAGCCCAGTATGTTAAGATAAAAGATGTGCAAGGAATTTTATGGGAAAGGCTTCTCATCTGATGTCACCTTTTCTTCCCACTTTACTAGCATGAGGCTCCCCAAGTGAAAATGTATCCTCTCCAGGAAAGGGGAGGTCTCCGTGGGAGTACAGCTCTTCCCTGAGTGAGGAAACTGATACCGCACCCTATTCTGTGGGAGAGCACATCTTGAAAGAAAACAGCAGCAAGAAAAGCAAGCTGGTGGGGGTGTCCTTAGCACCTCTGCAGAGTAAAATGATGGGTTTCTGTGTTCACACAGGCCGTGCTTGCAGCAGAGAGCTCACCTTCAGAAGTATATACCTAGAGAGTCAAGAGACATTCCTTTTTTCCTTTAAATAACTGGGGTAAGAAAAACGACCAAAGGCATTCAAGAGAGTCAGGCGACAGCTCACAGATGGCTACCCTGATTAGAGATAAGTATCCCAGAATGTCCGCCAGTGTCTTCACAGTCAAGATGTTCTTTCTTAGGTCAAGCAAATCCCCTGGGTTGTAAACTAAGCCCGCTTCCGTTTGCTCTGCTTTCTGTGAAGCAGAGAGGGATCAGAGTCACAGACTGCCAGACCTGCAAGGAACTCGATCAAAGCCCCACCTCCCACACCCAAAGACCAGAGACCACCAGAGGGTTACGGAGACCCACAGCGACGCGTTCTACAGTGGGAGGGCCGTGGCAGGGCCGTATGCTACAGGCCATGTCCTGCAGGTTCCAGATCAAAGTGCTATCTGATGACACTCGATTTCCTCCTTCTGATTCATTTAGGTAAAACTTGATATATTTGAAACTTGCATCTTACGTTTAAAACCTGAACCCACCAAAACATCAGGGAGGGCCCCCTTAGCACCTAATTGCCTTGTAAAGAATTCTCCAGTGAAGAGATGAATTATGATATTTCCATACAATGCAATACCATGCTGTAAAGATAGATTAGCGCTCTATATAATGATGAATAAGTATTCCTTACCCATTGTTAAGCGAAGAAAGCAATTGCACAACAAACCCATCTCTGCAAGGAATAGCTACAAGTATGTCTGTTAGTATAGTACAGGCATAGAAAAGACCAGGGAAAAAAACACATTCTCGTCCCTCAGCAGTCATTATCCTGGAGGAGAGAGATTACGGAGGACCCGCAGTTCTAAGTCATACGGTGTTATGATGTAAAACGTGCAAAGAGTAAGTGTTGTCATCATCAAAGTTTTCAATAGGGAAGATTTCTTCTTTCTTGTGCCCCTTTCCCTGCAAAACTGCAAGGCATGATTCCCCCTTTACATACTCCTCTAAAAGAAAAAAAAAAAAATGTTTTCCCCTTGTTATTATTATAGTAGCTTCCTTCGGGAGCCAAGCCTCAGTTGCAGAGTCCTAAGAAATGTGGATGAAACCCTCATCTCTTCAGGATATAGGGAGTTAAATATCTTCCCAGCAGCACCTGGGCTTCCCAACATGGAGGTTACACTACATCACAGGTACACATATGAGCACATACCGAACGGGTCAGGACAATCCAACAGTCAAGCTGTATATAAGCGAAGGGATAAATACACATCCTAAGATGATACAAGTCATTTTAGAGGAGGGATGGGGGGAAACTGTGTTTTTAATAACAGCCAAGGAAGGATTCATTGAAGAGGCAGGACTTGGAGGTGCAGCTTGAACAAACAGCTTGATGGCTAAGAGCTAAAAAGCGGGGGGTAGCCTAGGCTAGAGCAACCCAATGGGAGCACATGCCCTCCCCGCCCCTCACAGCCCTGACTGCCCAGAAATGGCTCCAAGTGTGCCAAGACCTACACCCTCCTCCTGCCCTAGGACGGCAGGGTGGACTGCCAGAGCCTCCAAGGCCAGGCATCTCCAGCCTCGAGCATCCCTTGTCATTGACCTCAATGTGCCCTCCACAGATGATAATTGTCGCGTGTGCCATGACCTGAAAATGTGCTTCCCAAACACTAGGGGTTTCTGGGAAAGGACTTGAAGACAGTGGGGTGGCACAGGTGCTGAGTAATTGTTAGGATCCTTTCATGCCTTAAGATTGCAAACATCCATTCCTATTATATCCTAATAGGGTGCCACACATTATGCTGTCAAACTCTCAAAGTGTGTTAAAAACCTACAGAGGTCACTTATGAACCACTTCACATCTTGCCAGCCTCCAATTCACAGAAATCCCTCATTAAGAACCTCAGGAACACATCCATCCACGATAATGCAATTACATTTCCTTTATTTCTTAATTTATAATGGTTTCTATTTCTATGACAATCAGCATAATTGCTGTTATAATACTCAAAAAAGATGCAATTATATACACATAACTATGTATCATATGTAGACATATTTGGGGACAGCCTGGTTTAAGGCCACATGATAAATATAGGGCTTGGGTGATAACTACGCAGTCAGACCACAGAGCGCATTGTTTCCTGTTGCATAAAGTTAATGCAAACCTATAAAAAGCCTCATGTTTGCGGGGGGGGGCTTAAGAAGTTCTCTCAGTTATCAGAGGGGAGGACGAAGAGTTGAAAACAAAAATGGAATGGGACAAGATTCTGGCAGTACACAGATTTCCTATCACACTATGTGGAAAAAGTACTGTTTGTGTTTGATGCTTACAAGAAAAGAAAAACACAGCTTGACACTGAAAAGCTTTCATTTATAATACACTGAGCCATGTTTACATCTTGGGAGAAGGTTGGTGCAGCACAGCAACAAAGCAAAACATTTTTTAAAACATGCACCAAAGGCCACTCAGTGGCTCCAGACACCAAGCTGAGAGCCCACAATAGGAGATGAAAAGTGATGGAATTTGCACTACGGGATTCAGAACTGATAGCTTAAGAAACACAGAACTCCCGAGGAATGGTCTACCTTTCTCGATCCACTTCTGCCCACTTCATCGCTCCTCTGACTGCCCTCGAACCATCCCACACTGAGAGTAAAAACGAGGTTCCAGGAGAAAAAGAACAGGACCTAACAGATAAGGGATAGGAGACACCAGGCTTATTGATGGTCCACCAACACAAGCTTCAGCTGTAAATTTCCCCGTTGAGGATCCTGGACCAGCAATTGCAAAAGACACGAGGATCCAGGCTTAGTAGCCACAGAAGGTAGAAACAGAGACCACTTATCCTCCAGCAAAGAACTAGCTGCTCACCCTCTTTGGCTTTTTGCACCCAGGTTTTCAACCTTGGCTGCATACTGGAATCACGCAAGGAGCTTTAAAAATTCCTGGTGCCTGGCACCCATCTCCAGAGTTTCTGACATAATGGTCTAGTGTGCTCTCTGAACACTGGAAGTTTTTTTTGTTTTGTTTTGTTTTAAGCTCACTAGGTGATTCCAACATGCAGTCCAGAATCACTGCTTATGGCTTTACAAGTAGGAAGCAAAGAATAGCCACGTGAGCGAGTAAGCCCTGGAACAGATGTGGTGATGATGAGGACAGTGCTTCTCAATTTAATGTGCACAGGAAACACCTAGGGACCTTGTTCAAATGCAGATTCTGATTCAGTAGGTCTGGGGTGGGGTTTCAGTATCCGCATTTCTAACAGCAATGTCTCCACGTAAGGGATTAGAACAGTTTCTAGCCTCCATCATCTGGCCCCATCCTGGAGAGAGAGGTTCCACAGAAGTGAACGGCACAAATAACATTATGGTTTATGCCAGTTTAGATGAAGTTGAATCCCTTTCCTTCTTCAGCGGTATTGCTCAAGGCACTTTAATTTCATTGGGTAACTCAGGATCGCCATGGAAGACAGTGCTACCCGTGGCAATTACAGTGTGTATGAAAAATGTCCCCTTTATGACACAGCCCCAGCGTGTGCTGGGTTTTATTTTTGGGTGGGGGGGGGTGTTATGGACTGAATGGTGTCCTCCCCAAATTTATATGTTGAAGTCTTAACTCCAGTAACTCAGAATGTGACTATTTAGGGAGAGGATCTATAAAGAGGTCACTGAGTTAAAATGATGTCATTAGAATGGGCCTCAATCCAATACGAAGTGGTGTCCTTGTAAGAGCAGATTAGGACACAGACATGTACAGAGATAAGACCTTGTGAGGACACAGAGAGAAGACAGCCACCTGCAAGCCAGGGAGAGGCCTTGAAGGGATCAATCCTGCCAACACCCTGGTCTCAGATTTCTAGCCTCCAGCATTGCGAGAAAATAAAATTTCTGTTTTTAACCCACCCAAGTCTATGGCAGTTTGTTTAGGCAGTCCTAGCAAGTAGAGGGGGGCTGGTTTGCATGCCTACTTTTCATAAGTTGTCCAACTTATGCTTGCACCAGTCATTACAGCGGAATTGGCATCTCTATTTCTAGCAGTCCTCCTTCCCTCTTCTAAATGCCTCTCTTTAATTTGTGGTTGGCAGGAAAGCAAGGTAGCCACATGTCAGGCCTTTCAGAGCAGCCCAGTGGTTAGAAGAATAGAGGCTCTGGAGTCAGGCTGTCTGGCTTAGAACCCCAGTTCTGCCACGCACCTGCTCTGGGAGGCTGAGTGAGAACAGCTTCTGACAGAGCAAGCCTTCACGCATAAGGCAATCTGAGGGACTCACTGAGGAAAGTACATGAAATTTGTGATCCTTCTTTACGATATCTACTTCGGTATTCAAAGCTCGCTCTCCCCACTTCTTTTTTCAGCTCTATTCCAGATAAAAATTGTTGCCTGATTAAGTCACATAAGTATGAGGTTCCTGTGTAAAATTTATCTTTCCCTATGTCCATCCAGCTAGACCAGAACATGTGAGAATGAGCTCTAGAAATCATGTTAAATATTAAAATCAACTTTTACAGAATTTTTTTAAAAATCCTCAACCAAACTTTGAGATCTCAGAGATAAACCCTATTAATGTTGCATTCTAGATTCTTCTAACCTTTCAGAGTCTTTCAGAACTCAACTCCAGGACATTTTTTTGAACAACCTTGCCTCCAAAGAAGTCATTGCAGTCCTGGGGCGTTGCTAGGAAGGCAACCTCTGCACTGCCATGCAGTTTTGCACCACAAAAGTCGTGAGCCATTTCTCTACAGGAAAATTCCAAAAGGAAACATGGACGCATTAGCAAAAGCAATGCCAAGTGAAAGCAGAGAAAACAGTTGGAGGGAAAGCCATGGCATGGTCTCTGCATTGGCTTTTAGATGGCCTCTGACCCCTGAGGAAATAGTCCTGGACACAAGATGTTACAAAAATCACATTTGTACATCTGTCAACCTTTGTGAATTTAGTCTGCCTCCCTCTTAATCTCCATTTAGCTGAATCAGTAAAAATGGCTCTTACCAAGGTCAGAAGCTCCCACATGACTTAAACATTTATTTCACCCATCTTCATCTCCACAGGATACTCTTTATTCCTTATCAAATTTTTATACCTATATTTTTCCTCTTTCAGGAAAGATGTTCAGCATTTCTTTTATCTTCCTAATATGTCAAGTGGTACCTTCCAACAGTTTCTTCCTTTTCCCTTCTCCAAAATACCATTCACAGACTTTGCTTCTTTCCCCTCTTAAAGTCTATTTCTTTTAAGTGTTATTTCCTTTTCCACCACTTTTTCCCCACACTGTCAGAAGGCATTGCTATTTAGGAGTCTATGAGTTTCATGGACCAGTTGGCATTGTTAAAAGGCAGCTCAGAGTTTAAGTTCAAAAGTTTATTGATATATGGTGCATAGTTCAACTGTGTAACGGTATAATAATTTTTAGCCATATAAGGAAAAACATAGTGTTGCAATTCTGATTTAGAGTACCTTTCATTGAAGATGGCTGTTTCTAGATGTGTGTTCCTCAGATAAAACACATACTATCATTTGATTTTTGAACGTGAAGTTTCCCACTGTAGAAATTCAAAACTAATGTGTTGAGGTTTATGGAGAGGTGGCTTTGAGTCAAAGCATGTGATAATCAATATGCAAGTCAGAAATTAAGGGAGGCAGGAGATCAGTAATGGCAATCCAAGGATTATTCAACTGGCACAGGTAGGCTTGTCTTAGGAACATGTAGAAAAGCAGCAGTAAGATAGTACTCAACTACTTGCAATAAAATCAGCTTCTTGATAACATTCTGACAAGTTACACTCATTTTGAGTATCCTTTAGGGATGATGACTCAAAAGAGCTCCAGTTCCAGTCACAAAGATGCTCAGGCCAGGAGATTCAAATACTATAAAATAAATAAGGCGACACAAAGGCAAAGGACCCAAAGATGAAGCTGACTAAATGCCCGCCGAGTCACTTCTTCGAGGACTCAGCCTACGGATGAGGTTACATATGGATGGAGAATCCCACTCCTGGTCCTTGCGTTAAGATGACTCTTCAGAAGTTGGCGAGCTTTTGCTGCAATGGGCCAGATAGTAAATATCTGAGGCTTTAGGGGCCAAATAAGGTCTCTCTGCTGCATAGCCGGGTTTTTTGTTTAACACAGCCCTTTACAAATGTACAAAGGATTCTTACATCAGGGGTTGTATAAAAACATGCCATGGGCCCTACTTTGCCAATTCTTGCTCCATACCAAACTCCCAGGGCCAGATCCCAGTGCAGAGGGCCCTCCTGGCTTCCCACCTGTTCACTGGGCTAGCAGCTGCCCCTGCCATTCCCAGAGGACTGAGGATGGGGGGCTTCACCCCAGCAGGGGCAAAGAGAGAACATCCCATAGAAATGGCCAAGAGGGCAAGGTTGAGAATGGATACCAAGGCTGAAAATGGATGTGGTCCAAGTTTCTGAAATCATCAAGGGCATAGAAAGATGATCTAGCTCATGCTCTACCACACTGAACAAGGCGGCAGTATATACACTCATCCGCACTCTCATACCTGCTTGTGACTCACATGGATCACACCTTGATGGGAAGAAGATGCACCCCTTTGCTCAATGGGGATTAAATGTGTAGAGATCATAACACTACTCCATCTCCTATAGGTACTTCAGGATGAAAAATCGTCCAGAAGGGTCAGACACATTTATGATGATGGATCTGTGATGGATTATTAGGAGAATTAAGGAATGTGGGGGGGGGGGCATGCCCTCTTACTGCACTCTGCTTAAAGCCACTGTTGGAAAATATGAGGTGAACTGGGCCGAGGTATTTGTCCCTAGGGGCCAGTTCTGATACTGCCATCGACCTCACAGGGCACACAGCCAGAGAATTCACCATCTCTTTGTAATGTTTTCACATCCCAATAATTACTAGAAGCAAGAAACTTGCGGCACATGCTAATTTCTTGCTAACACCCCTGCAGAAAAAGGCTTTGGTTACCACCATCCCTAGGTTCTTGTGTCCCTGCCTGGAGCTGTGGGGTTTCTTTTGCTGAAAGGATACAGCTGGGCCACAGGAAATTTCAAGCTCTTAGCCCCCAAAATGCGACATTAATCAGATGTGTGCCAAAAATATCTTAAAAATGTTCCAAAGGACATCTTTGGCTCAAAATGCCTTTACTGAAAGATAAATTGAATTAAAATCCATACATTCCATAAGGGCAGAGGTTTGGATGTTTTTCCTGCCTCATTCACACATGTATTCTAAGTGCCTGGCACTGTGCTCGGCACATAGTAAGGTCACAAGTATTTGCTGAATAAATGAACGAAAATTGTTGGTAAAACTTGAAAGTTTTTCAAATGGCTTCATGGAAAAGGAAGAACCTAGCTTGGCAGAAGAGAAGCTGCAGATGTTACAGCTGTTTACTTTTCCATCCCCCAAACAAAAACAAACGGAGACAGAACCGAGGACCTTTGTTCTCTGGATCTTCAGCAATGCCCCGAATGCAGGCAGACCCGCTAACTCACAAAAGCAGTCAGGGTCCTGCCAAGCAGGGGGTAGCAGGTTTGGGGAAGCTGAACTGGGCACTGACACATAAACTACTGATTGAAATGCAAGCTTTGATCTGAGAAGATACTGTGTCTGGAATAAAGAGTGCTGTTGCTTTTTCCGGGTGCAGCCACCCCAGCCTCACTTAGAAAAGATGAAGTGAGTTAACGCAGAAAGTCAGGCATCAACGGCTTCAGGGACAATGAGAGTAGAACTGGACCCGGTCCCAAGGACACACCAGTGAAAGCACAGCTTTTAGGGTTGAGTTCAATTGTTAGTTGTTTCCTATCACTTTGTGTTGTTTCTCCGAGAATAAATGGAAAATGATACAGAACTTGAGCTTGGCTGACACCCTCCACCTTCCCGCCCTCTAACACCTGTTCTTCAGCTTAAAAAAATAGGAGGGTGGGGCCAGCCCGCTGGCGCAAGCGGTTAAGTGAGCCCGCTCCGCTGCGGTGGCCCGGGGTTCGCAGGTTCGGATCCCGGGCGCGCACCGACGCACCGCTTGTCAAGCCATGCTGTGGCGGCATCCCATATAAAGTGGAGGAAGATGGGCACGGATGTTAGCCCAGGGCCAGTCTTCCTCAGCAAAAGGAGGAGGATTGGCAGATGTTAGCTCAGGGGCGATCTTCCTCACCAAAAAAAAAAAAAAAGAGGGTGTGGAAGGGAGCCGGATCCCCTTTAAAACTGCAATCCTCTGCTTCAAGGCCAGTGTCTACAGGGCAATTAGCACGTGGGCAGGAAGGCACACGTCCTCTTCAGGTGTTATGTAAATACCAAGTTCATGGAGTTAGCGATATCTGCCGGAATCAGCACCTGTAGCACGTTAGCAATTAAAGCTACACAGCAGGAGCTGGAAACCAAGGAAGACAAGGGTAGCATCTCACAGAGGTGCAGGTAACCTCTGTTTTCTAAAAATGCCTTCCTATAAACAAATACATGGACAAAGAGAAGAGATTAGTAGCTACCAGAGGGGAAGGGGGGTGGGCATAAGGGGTAAATGGGCGCATATATATGATGACTGACAAATAACGTACAACTAAAATTTCACCATGTTATAAACTATTATGACCTCAACAAAATTTAAACTAAAAATACATTCTAAAAAAGCCTTCCTATCTCTCAGCTGGAAAAGGAGGCATACTTGGAGAGCAACAGAAGTTCTGGAAGGCCTGAGAGATTTAAGTCAAATCTCGTCATTATTTACTTGTAACGTTAACATATTCATTTCTCAGTCATTCGACAATGTGTATGGGGCACTGTCCAGGCATGGGGTAGCCTCTGAGGATACAGTCATAGATGAGGGGACACGTGACCCACGCCCTCAGCGGGCTGACCGTCCAGCGAGAAAGCACAGAGAAACAGAGGCTGCCTCCAGCGTGCCTGTGATTTAGGCAGTTCTGCACAAAGCCACCTCTGCCGTCCCCTGCTCTGTCCCTCACATCATCATACCACTTCTTCCTTATCGTTAGGATGTGGACAGTTGTTGTGAAGACACCAATGCTTTCTGAAGGGAGGACCACGTGCCCTGAATGAGCCAACAACAATCCACAGAGCTGCCCTCAGTGCCTGTCCTAAGCTGTGTTGCCCACAGGACCAGGAGGCGGCAGAAACGCGAGACCAGAACTGGGCTGAGGACCTGAGGATTTGATTTTTAGACTCCTCTCTGCTAATAAGACCCTTCATGACACCAGGCAAGGGGTAAACCTCTAAAATCCTCTAAAAATGGGGTAACTATGCCTTCTGCCTGCCCTTATGGTCATACACATATGGTACCTTGTGTAGTCAGGTAGGAGGCAGGAAGCAAAGATACACTCATTTTCCCCAAGGCTCAACGTTTCTGGGCTATGCTACATCTGGAAAAGCATCTAAAAACTGATGTGTGACTGGTGTATCAACACCCTCAGTGTTTCTGGCTGTGGTCTGAATTTCTTCTTTCAAAAGTGTATTCTATAAAGCTCAGAACTCAAAACTCAATGAACGCTCTGAGCAACTACTAGGTGCACTCAACATGCCAGACTTAGGGAGAAGCAGCAGTGGTAGGGAGAGGTGATAGTCATCAAGCACTTTCTACATATATCAACTCATCTAACCTTCAAAGAAACGCTGTAACTCCAATGGGAACGTGATCCTCGTGTTACAAAGGCACAAACTAAAGTACCGAGATTAAGAAATTGTTCAAGGTCACAAAACAATTAAGTAAGTAGAGCTAGGATTACAAACCAGGGCTGCGGTTCCATTATTGTGCATCTTTTGACATCAAAGCCATCTGTAGAAACTCAGAGATCTCAGAGAGTGCCTTCTACAGTCTTTCCTCCAAAACAGCCTTAGCTCCAGTCCGGGGCTCTTAATCTGGTGGTGCTGCTCTAATTAAGTGACGTTCCTAATTGACTGGACCTCCTCTCCAAATTCTAAGTAAACATCTTTGCAGAAATATCACATTAACTGCCATGTTTTAACAGCATTTGGCAACACTGTTGCATTATCTCAAAGAAAAGTGGGAGTCGCTGCATCCCACGTCATTTCCCATGGGAACAAACACTAAACAAGAGCAATGTTTAATTAAAGACAACACTGACTGGACAAATACAGCTGAGGGCCTCCACTTGGAGGTCCATGAATCACAAAGCTGAAAATCATGGCTAACACAAATGCTTAACGCACTATGTTAAAGAACCACGTTGAAAAACAAAGTCTTCTCTAGCTCATAAAGTCATACCTAGCTGTTTCCAATCTCTTCTCCATCACTGATAATATAAACTATACGAACTTGAACTCAATCATGCACCACTGTGTATTGTTACAATTTCAAAGGCCTTGGTCTAAAAAATCAAGACCTGGGACTGTAGCTTATTCTTTTATGCTCAAACATTTTCTAGGACTAGTTTAAGCTCATAATAGATGCTCAACAAATTCTTCAATGGATAAAAGATTTAATTAGGATGTTTACTTGATACAACCTTAATAAAAATTGGATTTTCTTGGTGTTTCCTATAGACAAATGTATTCCTTTTTTCAAAAAGCTTTTAACATGTCATTTTATTAATACAAGCCCCCATAAAAGAAAGGTGTAAACAAACCTTTTGTTCAAACTACATGATTTGGGAAAGAAGGAAAATCAACTTGTGGGAAGAACTTTAATAGCCATGAAAGGGCTAATGCCATGAAAACTTTATATGCTTTGTTTGGCTATAATAAATTCAGAGTCTAGATAAATCACACACCAACTCTGAAATCTTAACTACCGGTAAAGACTGCACCCTATATCCAATTATAATGCTGAGCAAACATGTACTCTGTAAGCCTGTTAAGCTGTCATTGGCATTCACTCAACAAGTGTTTATTAAACTTTGGGTCCTTGACACAGTGCACATTGGGGTAGGGAGTCTCTTGAGACAGACCCTGTGATTAAGATGAAATCCTACAAGAAAGCTATACAAGTATGAACCAGTTTTGTGTATAATATGATAATATAAACTCAATTGTTTATGATAGATCTCAAGGGCAACAGTAATTCAGAAAAACCACTGTGGTCACGATGGATGTTGGAGTTTTCTATCAAGCTGTCTTTTGAATTTATCTCTCTCTGAATTTATAGTCTTCTTCCTTACTTAGATCCCAGGATCTAGAAAGTTCAGCTTTATCCTCAAACACCTCGGGGACGATGAAAGGGCCCAGGCTTTGAAGTCAAACAAACCTGGGTTTGATTCTTGGCTCTCATTTGTATTAACTTTGTGACCCTAGGCAAATTTACTTAATCCCTCTGAGTTTTGGTTCCCCCTCCCCTCCATAAAACTGAGATAATACAAATGCTACAGAGTGGCTTTAAGGATTAGAGATAATGTATGTAAAGTGCACAGAACAGTGCTGAATACAAAGTCCTCAGATTTTCATTATTTAATAGATAACATAAGAGGCTAAAGTAGAAAAGGCTGCTTAAGTGAAAACATGTAAAACAAATGTACAAAGGTGGTGGGAGGGGGTTCCAGAACAGGGATTACTCTGAACCCACCTTTTCTCCATATATCACTGTGGTCTGCATAAACTTCTAGGTATAATGGCAGATCAGATTTATTCTTCACATCCACCACGTTCATTTTAGTGTTAAACTCATCCTCAATATCAATGATTTTTAAAAGTCACTTTCAGCAAATTCAGAAGTGACTTCCAGAGTTGTTTCACTTGTACTAAGGGCTGGTTCACCAAAGCCCTTCTGTTAAGAGTGGGATTCTATGTCATCAGCATTCCCCGAGCAGGAGCTCTGCTACTTTACCTACAGCTTAATTAAGGGTCATCCAAGAGTTGAAGGGTCTGGTTTCCTGGAAGGCTGGTCCTTAGTCTTGTTATAGGTTAATGTAGTAGAAAGCGTAACTCCTCTCTCACCTGCAGGGCTCTTCGACCTACTCTGAGGATCTGTCTTAACGGGCCTGCACCACGACCGTGCAGGACCCTGGTCTCTACAGCAGCACTTTTCCAGCTTTAACGCACAGCTCATTAACACATAGGTTCCGGTTTCAGAGGTCTGGGGAGGGCCAGAGGCTCAAACAAGCTCCCAGATGATGCCCTTGGGAGCAGCAAGGGTCTACAGGGCCAGGACAATCAGAATCCACAAACCAAGGAACACACAGTATGCTTCCATTCTTGGGGTTCAAAAGCAAAATGGGGACAGCAAGTGCCAGCCAACTGTGTCTCTAAGAAATTACTAAATTACGGAAGTCATACAAAACCAAACGAGTACACAGAACGCTTGGAACGCTTGACTTTCATCAAGGAAGTAACTTAAGACAAAACCAAACAACTCTTCCTATTCACAGGGACCATTACCACTTTCTCTAGTTGTAAACATCCTCTCCCATTCCTCTCATTCCCCAAAACAATGTTCCTTACTCTTCTCCGAGATATAAAATAACCTTTTTGTCAGCTGTCATAAGCTGTTTCTTTTGAGAGCTGTTAATGAAAACACATCAAGACACTGCTAGTGTCTTGTTGAGATTCTTAGTGTAAGAGAAACCACACTTTTTAAAAATCTGGAAAAGATGAGTGTAACAGCATAACAAGTTAAATCCACTTAGAACACTAATCAGGCACCCATGGTTTCTGGAAATTGGACATGCATTCTGTAACTGTCACTGATTCATGTGCAGTCTGACCTTCAGGGACCAAACAAATGAGCAAACCATCTCAGGAACACTCTCCATGCTAAATTAGAGGCTTTATACTGCGGTGATAGGAACAGAATGTGTCCTAAGAAACACTGTGGTCTCATGGCTGAAACACCAGGCTGGAACCGGGCAAGCAATCCTGGTGCCAGCTTCATCAGGTCATTTCAGCAGCTGGGTGACCCTGCTTACCCAGTCAACCTCTAAGTCTTTACCTACTGAACATACTCCTTCCTCCTCTAACTCACCTGTTTTGTTCAGTGTTCACTGCCCCTGTCCCAGAAAAGGCAGCCTGTCCCAAGCCCAAGGAGTGACTGTTGATTCAACTAAGCAATCGTAGTCATTCCATTGCCAATGACACATTAAAGCAGGGGAGGTGATGTAACTGATGGGCCTTTGTACCACTAAACCGACCAGCCCCAGAACACTTACAGCTGAACCTTTGAGCATGTAAAACAATGCTTTCAGCTGCAAGAAGTGTATGATTGATTCATCTGCTACAACACTATGGATAGCAAAACTTTTTTCTTTCGAGTTCACTTTTGAGGATTGCTGTGTTGCCTTGTATGTCCCAATATTTATCCTGGCACCCCAACCAGAGTGTAGGATTCCCCAAGACAGAGTCGGGTGTGAGTGTGTGAGCCCAGCACCTTGAACAGTAACTTTTAGAAGCAGGAAACTAATAGAGGTTTATGGGCACAGGCCTCCATCTAGTGAGAGCATTGGAACAGAGGCCAATGGTATAAAAAAAGAAATCGACCCCCACACCTCCAAAAGGCTGCAAGCAGGGGAACAGTGATTCCCTCCTTTTGTTGAGAATAAGAACCGCCTGGAGAGCAGTTTTCAAACAGATTCCCGAGGCCTCTCCAGGCTCAGTTTTAACCCAGGTGATCTGTGGACCGCATTTTCAAAAAAAACCAAAACAAAACTGTTCTCCTTGTGGCTCAACAATCTTGACGTTTTTTGTTTTCACTCAACACAACCATATCAGCCGCCCGCAATCCTCCCCCGTCCTTTTGCCCACAGAGACCGTGACAGTATTACACTGTGTCCCGGCAGAAGGTCAAAGACAGCCAAGGGCCAAGAACGTCTCTGTTGTTGACTTCGCACATTTCAAAACAAAATGCAAAATCATCTTTGCTGTGCCGCACTGTTTACATCCACAATCCAATCCATTTTCCTTACAAACTTGCAACCTCTTCCCCTACGATGCTCCAACACAAGTATTCCAGGGAGCGGTCAACAACTTCAGGATCTTAGGGCACAAACTGTAGGTGCAGGCTCTTGGTTGACTGTCGTTGCTCCAGCCCAGAAACAACAAAGGTCTGAACCAAGGAGAACTCACGAAGCACGTCCCAGCACCACCGCGGCCCCTAGTTCCCGAGCGCGTCTCCAAACCCCTCCTTTGCGGCGCCGCCTTCCCAACCACCCAGGGTGCGCAGTGGCGGAGCCGGCAGAGCCCCGAGGCTTACCTGAAACACGTGGTGAGCTCGCCTGAAGCCTTCAGACACGGGTATTTGGTCGTGGCGATTCTGTTTTCTGAGCAGATTTCTCTGCGAAAAAGTTGGAGAGGCAATGTCGTTGATTCTGCCCGGAGAGCGGCGTGCAGTGCGCGCGGGGGGATTCCTAGCGCGCGAGGATTGCAGGCATCTGCGTCCCGGCGCGCCGAGCAGGCGCTGGTCCCCGAGCGCGTAGCCCAGCGGACTCCGGGGTCAGGGTCGGGGCAGGTGAGGGTCCAACGGAGCGAACCCAGCCCCAGGAGAAAGAA
The DNA here is from genome assembly GCF_057802395.1 of Ceratotherium simum simum. Lineage (NCBI taxonomy): Eukaryota > Metazoa > Chordata > Mammalia > Perissodactyla > Rhinocerotidae > Ceratotherium > Ceratotherium simum. The sequence continues at coordinate 47,284,249 of NC_141913.1, forward strand.
GAGCTGAAGAAGCGGGGCACTGGAGGGCGGCAGGAATGCGGGGCGGGGGAATCGGGGAGCCCCAGCTGAGAGAGTGGAGGCTGTTACCCGGGAGCATAGTTTAATGTCGCCCAGGACGGTTGAGCACTCAGCCCATGCCGGGTGGAGCGAGGGCGTGCGAGGGGCTGCGGAGGTAGGTGATGGGGACACCACCGGCACCCCGATAGCCGTGCGCGCACCAAGCAGGGGTTGGCAGCGCTTACCTGTCGCCGTCTTCGGGCTCCTCTCGGTAGCTCCACGTATGTCCCAGCGCCAGGAGCAGCAGCAGCGGACCCAGGCTCCTGCCCAGCTGCCCCCTCGCCGCTCCTCCCCGGCTCGGAGGCGGCGGCACCATCAGGGAAGCTCCCGGCTTCTTCCCGGCGCCGGAGCTCTCTCCCCGCCCTGCGCCCGGCTCCTCCGCGGCCGCCGCCGCCGCCGCCCTCCCTCTCCCCGGCAGGGGGCGCCGGAGGGCAAGGGCGTTTGCGCCACCTGCGCGGGGCACAGGGGTTGGGGGCGTTGTGAAGCTGGGGGGAATCAGGCTGGGAGTTGGGGTGCTGGGTGCAAACTCTCCAGAGAGGTAAGTAAACGGGGCAACTGCGGTGCCCAGACGGGCGAGGGTCGCGGGGTCCAGGTCGTCTCGCTCGGGATGTTCACACCGGATTGACAGATTTGCTGGACTCGGCTTTGGGCTGTGCCCTCCCCTCTTGCCTCCTCCTCTGCCGGGAGACCAGGGCAGGGTGGGGAAAGCACGCGGTTGCTTGCATTTTACACCAGGGTCGCACGACCAGGAGGAGGAGGAGCCGATTCCCACCCCGGGAAAAGGGAGGGGGAGCAGAGGGGTTAATAAGCTTCCTTCCTGTTGTCAGTTGATTTCTAATGACCAGGGTCAGGCCAACATTTGTCTTTCCCCGGCTCGAGCTCCTACACTGTGCTTTCCGGCTACCTCAGTTTTCTCTTAGTAGAATAAGGGAGGAAGAAGGAGTTGGAACGCTACAGCGACTCTCCCAAATTGCCTTTTCAAACCTGAAATAGACTACCCTCTGTAAATTGTGCTGTCTTCGTTAAAGGCCCTTTAGAAGAAAGTCCTCCGGTCATTTCATGTGTACGTAAAGCCGCTATTTTCTTCATACCTCGAGGTGGATCAAGTAATGAGCTCTCATCAGGTCTTTCTGGGGGTTTTAAATCCTCTTGCCCTGAGCGGCTTTAATGCTGTTTCAAAGCACGCACGTGAGCGCTGGAAACTCTTGGAAGATCAGGTGAGACACTGAAGGGGGCAGTTAATCACCAGCCCTGCCCCCTGCTAGTTAGCGCAGCGGTGTTTGTGGGCAGCATGATAACCCGGGGCGGGGGGCGGTAAAGTAGCTTATTTGCTGACGACCCAGCTGTAATGCGTATATGGCTGCCTCTTAACGCTTTGTTGCACGTTAGGAGTGTCTGTGCCTGTGAAAGAAAAACTCGTGACATAAACGTGCCCCGCAGAGCCAAGCAAGTGGTCGTGGCCCAGAAATAACTTGGGAGAGCACGAGGTTGTAATGCCTAATCTCGAACAAACTCGTGGTTCTGCAGCTCCCAGGGCAATGAAGTGAAGCGGTAGCTTGTTCACAAGTTACCAGTGTGCTAATGGGTTAGGTAAGCAGGTGTTTTTATTCAAAATATTCTGGTCAACCTAGAATTACCATGCATATCACATACACCTTGACTTTTTTTTTTTTTTTTTTTTGCTGAGGAAGATGCGCCCTGGGCTAACATCTGAGCCCATCTTTCTCTGTATGTGGGACGCCTGTCACAACATGGCTTGATAAGCAGTGTGTAGGTCCCTGCCCCAGTCCAGGCCTACAAACCCAGAAAGGCTGCTGAAGCAGAGCGCTTTGAACTTAACCAGTAGGCCACGGGCTGGTCCCCACCTTGACATTTTTAATAGCAAGGGCATTCTCATTCCTCTGTAGAATGCTTCTATATTTTCCAAAGGTTTTTCACATTCATGACTTTACTTGATACAATATCCCTTGAAACTAGGAGTCCGACTTCTTCAGTGAGATGCGTTTTTCTACAAAACTTACATAGACATGGCAAAACAGACTTGATATTACAATATGGAGCTACACAAAAGAAGTGAATTTTCACACGGTAATTCACAAGACACTTCAGAAGCTTGCAGAACCTGAGAGGGACCATCATGGGGTCAGAAAGAAAAAAACAAACCTGGATTCAAACCCAGGCTGTGTGACTTCCTAGGTGTATGACCTTGTCTTAGTTATATAACCATTCTGAAACTGTTTTCCTGTAGGTAAAATGGGGAAACCTCCCTCATAAGTGTTTGAGTTTTAAAGGAGGTAATGCATATAAAGCATTTTTCTCAGTGCCCAGCCTATATTGAGTGCTCAGTAGACAATTATTAACATAAATTATTGTATTGCACAGAATTTTCAGTTTTAACATTCTAACTTTCCACTTTCTAAACAGGAGTTTAATTTACAACAGCTCTTTGGTTTCCTAAAGAGATACCTCTAAGTACATAAACAATAAACCCATCCTGGAGCTTCTAAAAATTGTATCACTTTAGACTGTACCACAAAATTGTTTAATCTCCATCTTGCAGGGAAAAAGCCATCCTGTAGGAGGTTCTATTTTTATTTTCTTACCAATTCCTCTACTTTGATGTCTTGCTGTCTTTTTTCTCATCTTGACTCCTTTCATTTTCTACTGTTGCATTATGGATGTTAGTTCTACAAATTATAGAGAATGACGTAAGAGATTAGTTATCAGCTTCATTAAATAGTTAATAAGCCACATATGGGGACATGCAGCTTTAAAGAGAAAGTAATTCAGGCTGCAAAATAAGCAAATCCACGTCCATTATGCACAGCTGTGTGGCAGAAGATTGGGGACAGGGCCAACTTTGCCGCCTCCTTATTTTCAGCCCCCTACACTGAGCACAGATGAGAATGAGGCGTCAGAGAAGGTGCTGGAGCCAAGCAAACAGCCCAGGTTTGCCTGGGGAGGAAATCTCGAGGGTGGGTGGTCAAAGCATTTCTGGAAATGGTCAGCTGGAGCAGAGACCTTTTGAAAACCTTTGCCTGGAGGCCTGGAATTTAAACTCATTGGCAGCTACTGACAGCACGACATTTAGTGTGAGGCTTGGGGGCTGGGCTGGAGAGCAGAGCCAAGCGGAAGGAGGTGGGGAAGGCCGTGTATGGACACCAGTCCCCTGAAAAGTTAAACACTCCTGTAAAAGACAAAACCTGCATTTGCTCAGGCTGCCGCCTGCATGGGAGCTGTCAGAATAAAGCTGAGTGCCTCATAGGGACCTTCAGGGTCTTAGATATTCTCTCCTGATACTCTAACTCTCCCCCACCACGTACAAACTCCCCCCTGCCCGGCTTGCCCCCACTGATCTGCCCTGTTCCCTCATTTATGAAGCACTGGGTGAGAGGACTCACCTCCTGCCTCTTCCGTAGGAGTGTTACAAAGATTAATGATATGGACCTAAATGCTTCTCGGGGGAGGCTCTGTATGATTATTTCTTTTCAACATACCACTCAATGTTTTCCATATAGACCTGTCAGCTTCCCTGAAACAAACCAGAGAGTGGATAGTTATACAATTTACCATGTCCTAGGGACGCCGGACTGTGCCTAGGGCTTCATAGTGCAGACTGTGCTATAGGTTAGATTCCCTAGTGGACCAGGTATTGTTAAGGACTGCTGAGTGTTGCCTGGGGGCATTGGGGGCCGTGGGGGGGGGGTTGACTGGCTAGAGAATAGAGAGGCCAGCACACAAAAGCAAAGTGAAAGGAAAAAGGAAAAGTCAAAACTAGGTCATAGGGCAGAGAGGACGCTCAATAAGACCGATGGCCTCTTCTGCTCATTGCTTTTTATTTTTAGCTTGCATTAATTTTTTTATTGAGACATAATTGACATATAACATTATATTAGTTTCAGGTGTACTGTGTATACATGTATATATATTGGGAAATGTTCACCACAGTAAGTTCAGCGAACGTCCATCAACACATAATTTTAGTTTTTTTTCTTGTGACGAGAACTTTTAAGATCGTCTCTCAGCAACTTTCAAATATACAATAGAGTGTTATTAACTATAATCAGCATGCTGGACATTATATCCCATGCCTTATTGATTTTATAACTGGAAGGTTGTTTTGACCACCTTCGCCCATTTTGCCCACTCATTTTTAAGGGACTCCAACGTCTTATTTGGAGAAAATCAACATAATATTAGAAAAGAGAGACCAATAAAGTTAAATTACTATAAGGAACAGAACACCACCAGTTGGGGACACAATTCATTTCACTATTATTTGCTTAAAATTTCCCTTATAAAAAAGATTTGCGGTGGCTGACAAAAATACGGACTATTTTACAGTGTATATATTTCTTTATATTATATGCATTATGTATAGTAGGTCGTATAGTATAGAGCAAGATTAGATAAAGCAATTAAGGGAAAGGAAAAATCAGGATTGAATAATAAAATGAAGCTAAAGTGAAGTTAGTTGGCAAGATTGTATAAGCAGAAAATTCTTGTGCTATGTTAAGATCACAAATCAGTTCTCAGATTCTCAGACATCAATTCCAGATGATTACATGATTGGTTACAAGATTCAAGGTAGCCATAAAGGAAAAGCCTATAAATTGCTCAAAAGAAAAAAAAAAATCACAGATTTTCCTGTTGCTCTCCCTGAAATATAGCAACAGTCATCTTACTGTCAGATAAAGGTCTTTTCATAGAAACAAGGCTCAAGTGTGGATAGAGTTCCCACTGAAGTGTGAGAGAGACATACAATGTGATATCCCTACAATAAACAAGTTGCCCTGATACCTTTCCTTCAGTTTCAGTTTTGATTGACATATGGCCAGGTCAGTGTAGAGAATTAGGACTACACCGTGAAAACTGTTCAAGTGCGCCAATCTCCAAGCCATTGTAAGGAAATGCTTGAGGCAAGAAGGCTCAAATAGGTTAATACAGTAAAAGGGTTTGAAAGCCCTCGTTCTGGCATGTGTACATTATCTTCGCACTTAGTCTGCGTTCGTTTTAACTTGCACGAATTCTGAAAATATATTGAAGCTGTGGGTCTCTGGAATTTTCTCCCAAGACGGGAAGAAATATCTGATTCTTATGTTCATGACAAACTCACACAATTTGTGCCGAACTTTGAAATAAAAGCAATTTTAAAAGATTAATTAGCCTTGTGTGTATATAGCCTGCTAAAAGAAAAATGAACCAAAAAAAAGAGAGAACCTTCTTGTTACTTGGTTGAATGTCTCAAAAAAATCAAGAAAAATTATTCATGTGATTTGAGTGTCATATTCTTGAAAGTTCTAATACACACACACACACACACAAATACAGAGTCCCTGTCGGCGATTTCTCCCAAAGGAGGAGCTTGTTAAGACAATAGGATTTAGCGGTCTCATTGACTAGTCAGAGCTGTAGGGTCAAACCCAGGCTTTCTAGAAGTGCGTTCTAACAGCACTCAATTCTGCAGCTCCTTCTGGGACAAGTGGAGACTGCAGGACGTGCAGCTGGGATGGCCCCATCTGTTGCGGTCCCCACAAGCATGAACAAGGAAGGATAAGGGGCCAGCACTAGAAGTAGGGCCGCTGGGCCATGCTACAAAGTGTCTGGTTGAGAAAAGGGCGTTATAATTATCCCTGGATTTATGAACTGACTCCTCTGAGTGTCAGCCTTTCCAATACCATGACTTCTCCGCTTTATTTTTGTAGAGCCAACTCTGTTTATGTCTCTTACCTCCATAGGGGTAAGAGTTTTTATTTAATGTTGATTGAGAACTGGGAGATACTCAGCTCAGGAATATGGTATCAAGCCAATTTGACAGGTAATAAGAACGTTGACTTTAAAAGTGTTCTGATCTGAGGCAAGATATCTTTTATGATAGAATAAATATAACTATATTCCCCATGCCAGCAGAGCATGGGTACTTACTGTAATTAAAAATATTTTTTAATTTTTTTATGAGGAGGATTAGCCCTGAGCTAATATCCGATGCCAATCCTCCTCTTTTTTGCTGAGGAGGATTGGCCCTGGGCTAACATCCGTGCCCATCTTCCTCTACTTTATATGGGACGCCGCCACAGCATGGCTTGACAAGCTGTGCGTCGATGCGCGCCTAGGATCCGAACCTACGAACTCCCGGCTGCTGAAGCAGAGCATGCGCGCTTAACTGCTACGCCACTCTGCTGGCCCCTAAAAATATATTTTTCTTCTGAATATGAGGTTGACTTTACCTCTCTCCTTTAAAAAAATGGACTTAGAGAAATAGCATTTGGAAGTGGGAAGAAATTAGACTTAAAAATCAGATTCACTTAGGTTTGAAATCCAGCTACACAGTGTAAAACCTCTAGGACCCTGATCAAGTTGCATAATCTTCCTGAGACTCAGTTTATCCATAAATAATATAGAAACAACGATCTCCAATTCATAGGATTGTTGAAAAGTGTAAATGAGGTATATAACATGCCTGTCACAGAGATAATGAATGATAGCTAATATTATTTTAATTGTTTTTCTTCAAAAATTTGGATGCAATTTTGGTGGACTATCCACCCTGTCACATCTAATTTGCTTTCCATAAGAGAAACTTTGTCAACTGGATGGCTCAGGCTACAGACATGCTGTCACAGAACAGACTAAACTAAGTAGCAGAATTGACACTGGTGTCATTACCATTGTGTTTTAATTAGACCTTAAGGAGTGACTAAGGCTCTGGCTAAGTCAAATCTATTAACAGTTGCTAGAAATTAGAATGTACATACTTTCCCTTGGAAAATAGCTGTGTTTCTGAGTACTGTGCCTCTCTGACTTTTACATATTTTAAATCAAATCATGGCTTAAATATGTTTGAGGAGCTGACTAGTTAAAACCCAGCTGTGGTCAGTTCTAGAATGGTGCATATATTCTCTTCAAATCTATCCATTGGTTTGTAATTAGTATTTGGGTGGTGAACATGAGAACATGATGTAATCCATGCAGAAACGGAAGTGTAATGATGTACACCTGAAATTTATACAATGTTATAAACCAATGTTACTGCAATAAACAAAAAATAAATAATAAATAAAAATCTATCCATTGGTGAGATTGCGTTATTTTTTGTTGAACTTTCCTAATTGGGTCAGGCCTGGAAAATTTGCAACAATGTAAAGGGCCCCTGCCTAAAGAGGCCCCCACAACCTTCCAGTAGGGCAGTAATGTTTAAAGAAAACGTGGCAGTCCATATTGTGTAGAAAAATCTTAAGAGTTCAGGTTAAAAGTTGTTAGATTCTCAAAGAACGTGGGATACATTTCTTAACCAAAATGGAGACCTGTTCATGATGTAATACGAAGAAAGCCACGTTCCTGCAAGCTTTTAATGGATGATGATAATTTCCCAAGAATTTGGCACAAAAAAATAACAAATATTTATTGAGCACTTGGTACCTGCAGATATTTTTAAAAGCACTTTACAAGTTTTATCTCATTTAATCCTTATTGTAATCCTCTATCACTGATTCTATTATTATCTGCATTTTACAGATGAGAAAACTGAGGTAGAGATTTTCATTAACTTGCCTAAGGTACAGACTTATGAGTAACTGAGCTGAGTTTGAATTGGGGCATTTTGGGCCCCAGGGCCCATGCTCCCAACGCTACCCTAAACTGTTCTTTGGAGAAGTAAGCGTCTGGGTAGTTTTCTCCTAAGAAAAAGACTACATCCAGGATGTTCGCCCAGGGATGTAATGAGAACCAGGGAAGGCCCCAGGTCCACCACCACAACCAGTAACCTGGAGACTCTATCATGGTTCATGCTCATGATCCATCCTCTGCAGCTCTATGCCAACCAGCTGGCCCCATAAGTTCTCACCTTTGTTCTCCCCTAGCTGACCTCTCTCTTTGCAGCAAAGCTGAGCTATATCCACTGAACCTGTCCTCATGGAGCCAGACAGTCTGCTGATTTACATGGGAATGCTGGCTTGAGAAGAAACAGATCAGGTTTCAAAACTCTTAGAGCTCTGGCACTTTTGCAAACCACCCTTCCAGTTCTATCCCTGGACCTGAGACAGGTCTTTATCAGACCTAGAACTGTCACGGAACTTGGAGATTACGAAAGCCCTGGGGGGGGAGCATTTTTGTAGTCACCATGAAAGAAATATTGAGGGAAAATGTTCTGAAAACTTCAGACTCCAGCGTAGTCCCATGGAATCTCCTTCCAGTTGGAAACTGATTCTTTGAGATCCAGAAAGAATAGAGGAGGGTAAGCAGTTGCAACCAAGGTTTGCTCAAGAAAGTTGGAAGATTTTTGGATCTCTCTCTCTTCCTGCCTCTCTCTCTCTCACCCGCACTCCCCACACCCCGCTCTCAGAGGCTGTTGACTTGTCTGCAGTGGATGTTTAAGATCAGCATGGGTTTGCATTCTTCAGTCCTAATCTTTACCAACAATGCAGAATCCCCAAGGAATGCCAGATAAAATACGCTGCTTTGGTTTACGTTCACTTACTGGACGTGCATCACTTTCTTTTTGGGGGGTATCGGGGCAATTGTTTACCTTCTTTCTGCTTGATCAGTGATGTTTAGACCTGAGTGTATCTTTTGGTGTTGTTTATTTGTTTGATCTGTGATGAGCATCCTGATAATTCATCAGAGAGGCAGTTGGGACCTTTCGAATCTTTTTTCAGTTCCAGCATTTATCTGTGGCATAATTATAATAAGCCTGCAAGTTATGTGTACGCAATTTGACATGAATTTGGCTCTCACATCTTCATGTCCTAACAGAAGACTAATGGGCTCTGACCCCTCGTGTCAGTAACCCGTCATTAAACCCCCCAAGTGACCAGCTTTGAAGTCAGTTCCTTCTCACGCTGCATCCTTCCTTCTTGGCCAGTCATCCTCACTTTCCTTTTGGGTCTTTTTCTCCCCTATTTCTGCTTTTTGCTTGCCTCTTGTCCATTCTTCTCTTTCGTCAATCATTTTGCTGTAATTCCTCCTTTGGTCAGATTCTTTCACTTTCTATCCTCTGGCTTCACTGTCTCTCTGTTATTTTCCTTCTGCTCCTCCTCTTCCTTAAAGTCTATGCTTCCCCAAGTATACAAGTATAAAGGATATTCCTTCCCCAATCCTATTTCTTCCTCAAAATCATTGGTTCTCAACTGGGGGGCCATTTTGTCACCCAGTGGAAATTTGGCAATGTCCAGAGACATTTTAGATGTCACAACTTGGAGGGAGGGTGCTACTGGCATCTAGTAGGTGGGGGCCAGGATGCTGCTCAACCTCCTATAATGCACAGGGCAGCCCCCTCCCCACCGCCACATGACAAAGAATTCTCTGGCTCACAATGTCAATAGCCTCGAGGTTGAGAAATGCTGCCGTAAACAGACACTTATCCATCTCTCGACTCTAATTTTTTTTATCTCTTATTTCCAAATCCCAGCTGCTTAATCCTTTCCCTCTCCAAGCCCACCCTTTTGTTGTCTCCCATCTTCTTGGTATCGCTTCCTCCTTGCCACATATCCTTCTCCTTGGCTGAATCTCCTTTATACCTTTAAACTTGGTCGGGCCTCACCTCTTAGACTCTCTCCTCCTGCCTTTGTGTTCATGTCTTAGTTCAGCAGTTACCTTATCTCTCAGCTGCCCTGCAGTGACTGGAGGGTCTAGGAAAATATTTTTCTTAGAATTCTGTTTATTTTCCAAGTTTTCACAAATCCAATGCAGCCCTTAAGCTTCTGGTTTCAAAGTCTCTTGGGCATATCACATGTGCCCAAAGGGGCAGCCATGCAGGCCCTCTGTTCTGCCCATCCTCGCTCCTTCTTGCCACACTCCTTCAGCTCACCTGCTGCCGGCCACAGAGCTGCTCCTGTCCTGTCTTCATTAGGTTGATGCTTATATGTTGCTTGCATCTGCGTGGTGTAGTTGTCCCAGCTCTTCTCCTGCTCTAGGAGAGGGGCATGCCTCTTTTCCTACCTTCATTCATTCTTTAAAAAAAAAATATCAAAATGAGCGTTTACTGTATGGCAGTCAATGCTGTGTTAGTAACCGAAATATAAATAAGAGAACTGTCTCCAGCGAGCTCCAGCTCTAACAGGGAGATGAGCAAAACAGCCGACCACACCTCAGAGCTGCATGCCATCACAGAGTTCTGCCTGCAAGAGGGAGGGGCTCGAGGAGCAGAAAGGATAAAGCACCTTGTATTCATTTTCTATGGCTGTTATAAAAAGTTACCACAACTCAGTGGCTTAAAACATCACAAATTTATTATCTCGTAGTTCTAGAAGTCCCACGTGCAAAATTAGTCTCACTGGGCTAAAATCAAGTGTCAGCAGGGCTTCGTTCCTTCTGCAGAGTCTGGGAGCAGGTTTTGGCAGGATGAGGAAAAGGAAGAACTGGAGAGCTCATTCCATTTCTTTAAAGATGCTAGCGTAGAGCTTGTTGGTTAAATGCTTGCAGGCAACGTATGATGAATGAATGCGTGAATGAAGGAATGGTGGGCAGCCCTTCATGCAGTGGGTACAGCGAAGCAAGGACCAAGGAATCAGAGGCCACCAATCATCAGTTTCCTTCCAGCGTCCTCGTATCTCAGATTCCTCCTTTCCAGATGAAGAGACTGTGAAGTGCAGCCATCCAGTTGGACACAAACGTAGCTTAGTGGAGTTGCCACAAGAATCCAGCACCCCTCATTACTTCCCCTCCCCTCATACCAGCACTAAAGCTCAGCATTCTGAAAAAGACCACCGTAATTGGAGATGCCTGCCTTTGCCCCCAAAGCACAAAACACCTGTGGCCCTTCAGGGAGCCCCTATACCACTTGTGACAGCTCTGTGGCTCCGTATTTATTTCTCACTTCTTGCAAAAACACTATCAACGTTCAATGAGGTCTCAAAGGAAGGGGTCAGAAGACAAGTGGTTTAAACTACCTGCACTTAATAGCCCCTTCCTACAAAAACAATGTGCTTTCTCTTAAGGCCAAACTGTTGTTCTCTATACTGTGAGCAATTAATAAATCAGAGTGGGCTGAGTTGTGTCATTACCATAGGAAACTCTACCCATCTGGAGGCGTTAGGCCTCATCTCTGGAAATCAAGACATTTTTGAAAAGCATGAAAGTGGCCTTGTTCCCTTGATAGAATGCCTACACAACATTATGAAATGTAGCCAACGGTCACTCTGTTGAGGCCGGCTTTATTTTTCTTCTGGACTGAATTCCCTGAAATACAAGGTCAAGGTTAGGAAAACTTACAGAAGCAGTTTAGGGGATGAAGGAAAACAGTAAGATTTAGCATGAGCCTTCAAAACGCTGTCATTTCTGGGAGGGAGACTTTGGTACAGAAAGCTCGGTATTAAGGAAGATATTTTTTCCCTAAGATCAAACTGAGACCAAAACACACTCGAAACCTCTTTCCCTAAGCGTTATCACCTTATATTTTCCCATGAGATGGGCTCTTTCCCTGTGGACATGTGGATGTCCCTGGAAGGGCCATAATCCTGTTTGTGATACCACTACCTATTGCCAGGCTAGGGTGCTGGTACCAGACTGGGGATTACATGCACATTCTTCACAGCTCTGTGAAATTAACTTGCTCGTGGTGAGAACACGGGCCTCCTGGTGTCACTATCAAGGTCATGCCCCATCTCGCCTTGATAATAAATCAGGCAATCCTTAATCGATGGTGACTGTTCGTTACTTCCCAAGCACTGTTCTAAGTGATTTACTGATGTAATGTCATCCAGTCCTCACAGCAAGCCTGCCAGTTAAGTATTATTACCCCCATTTTATAGATAAGGAAAACTGAGGCATGGAAATGTCAATCACTCATCCAAGGTCACCTGGCCAGTAAGTGGTGGGGCCTGGAATGCAGGAAGAGCGCATGCTTAGCCACTACCTTATCTGGCTTTGGCTCTTATCTAAAAAGGTGATTTTGCATAAGGAGTCACTGTCTAGGCCACCCTCCCTACAGAAACCTCGTTTGGGTCTGTCACTATCATTTCCTGGCAAGTCTGGTCTCCATCAGGCCCTTGGAAACACTTAGTGGCCTGAGTCACCAGGCCAGGAAGCCTGGGCTTTGCCCGGAAACAAGGTCTGGGGTTCCCTAAAGGAATGAGGAAGGGAATCTGAAGTTCATTCCACATAGTGTCCTGTGGCAAGTTCTTGCCATACATGATTAGTTGGCCAAGTTGGGTGATTCCTGGTACCAGGGTTCTAACAACAGACCTGGTGAGTCAGACAGCTCTGCTGAGCTCTGTGGCCACAGGCTGTGTGCACAATGCCAGGCAGCCACCTTGCAAATTCCTTAAGAGTCAAGAGGGACCTTGGTGAACGGTCTTACATGGAAATGGATGACTGTCAACGTTACCACAACCAGAAAAACAACTTCAAGTGTAGGGGTGAGGGACATACATGCAAACAAAAGGAGGACATGTTACTACGTTATTTACAAGAAAATATTCAGGGTCACAGGATTTATCTAGATCCTGGAGCCCAATTTTAGGCTTTAAGACAAGGAACTTGATACATCTTTGAATATCTCATTTAGGCCTTGTGCCTAGTATATTCCTAATAAATGATTGTTAAATAAAGAAGAGAAAAGGTTTGTTTAGTGTATCCTTGCATTCTTTTTGTAGGATGTACATCTCCTATTTGTTAAATGGTTCCACCATGGTTGAAGGAAGGGATTTCACATGTCAGTTATGAAGATATTTGCAAAGTTTTATCATCGTCGTCATCATCATCTTCATAGGAAGGAAGATCGCTGCTCTGGGTATGAAAACTGAGAGCTGGTATTCAGTGTCCAGATTGGCCCACCTCACCCTGAGCACATCCACGTCTCCCTCCCTGGGCTGGAGGCTATAGGAAAGGTTGGCTGCCTTGCTCTGCCTTCTGTTATTTGATTTTCTGGTTCTTTTATATCAACTTAGCTTCTGAGGATTTCCAGCTCTAGGTAGCATTCCTGGGCAAAAACACAGGTAGCAGAGGAATAACTGGGTATGTAAGTGCACTAAGACAAAAGACCTAACAGAACCCCAGAGGTAGAAATAGGTGGTAAGCTAGATGGAAAACTGACACCCACCCCAGCAGGGGCTGAGAGTTGGCTCACTGGGTGGGCAGAAGGCTAAAGTAGAGGCATCTAGATAGGAGGGTCTTAGGCTCTGTCTGCAGCCAGTGTTAAGAATGAGACCTGGGACTGGGATTCCATTCCCCTCGCCATGGATCTGGTTCAATGCTCCCAGCTCAGTCAATTATTATTATGCATGTAATTAACAGATAGTTGTGGGTTTCTAGACCTCTAGATTCCAGTTATCCCTGAAGATCTTCACTGTTTAGCCACCTCACCAGACCTTCACAGTCAGGGAGGGAAAGGAAACAGAATTAAAATTCTATCAAAAGCTTTCCCTATTGGCACAATTCTACTGTCAGGCCGAGTGGGAGAGGTTGGAAGTTATGGTTTAATGAGGTGTTGTGATTGTTGGAGGTGGCCTGGTCCCTGAGGGGAGGTTACTGTAATCATGGTGAGGTCTGCCAGAGGCAATGGTGAGCAGACAGCAGGAGGATGGGGTAGGGAAGGAGACATCTGTGTGCTCTGCACTGAATACACCCCATTGCAGGCAGCATCACTTTTTGGAGGCTATGGCCTCACTTCAAGGATCAAAGTAACACATGGTTTACGAGTACTAGAAAGGAACAGCATCTTCCTCCATTCTCCATGGCCAACAAACCACTGAGACTGAATGGAAATGGCTTTGTCATCCCCAACATGAAGCATTAGGAAAAAGCCCTGTAAAACAATTTGCCGATGATGGAGTTAGTAAGCTCTTCTTCCCCATCTCTTGCATTCCCTATCAAGGAAGGCTATCCAAACCGATTTATAACACTTCATATAATTCAATCATGAGAGTCAGCTATTTGGTTATTTTGTTTAGGTTTATTTTGCTTTTGGGGGAAGTGTTTCGGTACATAAATTATACATTTTAGAAACAAATCAGAGAGAAACGGTGGTCCTAACACCAGCTCACAGTTGCAGAGTTAAATTGCAGCTCTCTAACCTCAGAACGCATGTTCTGGCACGTAGTCACGGCTGGCCAAGGTTGTTTCTACTTACTCATCTTCCTCTAGGCTCCCAAAATATTTTCCTGGAATATGCTCATGGAGGGGAGTTGTTATTTATAATCTCCCATAATCCTTATTCTCATACTGAACACATCCAATGGTTGCTTTCCACAGGAAGGATAACTGCTCACGTGAGTTGGGAGGAATGCGAGGGAGATACTTGGCACTCCTGACACCTGCAACCTGCGTCCAATTTAGAGGAGTCTTAGCCTTCTGAGGAGGGCTGAGAAATGATGGCCCCTCACACAGACATAACTGAGCCTGTACTTCAGTGCACGCCCAACCTTCAGCAGGGACATCATGGGCAATTTATGACAAGGGCAATGACAATGATGGTGGTTCAGATCAGATGTGGGGCTGCTGGTTGCATCTTTGATCCTTAACTTTACTGCTCACACAACTAAGCTCACCCTTGAATCAATGATAAATTCTGGAATGAGCATTGGCTGGAAACAGCTAGAGAATGTCTGCAGAAGAGACAACCTAAGGGTGCTCTTTAGAGGAATGGGAATAAACCAGACTTGGGAAGACGACACGTTTGGAATTAACTTATGGGTTCATATCCATGCTATACATTACTAGCTTGGGGCTGTAGTCAAGTTACTTACCCTTTCTAGTCCTCAGTTTCCCCGTCTTTAAAATCGAGATGATAACAATTCCCATTACATAAGGTTACTGTGAGGTTAGAGAGTACATGAAAGTCCTATGCAGGAGAGAGTACTGGGCATATAAAGTGTGTTCAGTAAACATAGTGTATTCATGTTTTTGTGAGTGTGCCCTTAGTGACTATAGAAATCACAAATAAGCATCGTAATTTTATCCAGCACTTAGGATCATAAGAAAGTCACTTAGTTATCTGTCTCAGATTTTCCTCCAATAAAATGTTATACCTACCTCAAGGACAGGGGCAATTAATTAAATAGCATTTAGATAGTGCTTAAAATTCTGCTGAGAGGCATATTATTAATACAAATGTCATTCTGCTGTCCTTCATCAGTTCTAATGTAAAAAAAATTATCTTAACCTTTATAAGTATCTTTGTTGAACTTGCTTCAGGAGTATAAATCATTCCACCAGAGAGCTTATTTTATATACTATAAATTCTTCATACTGCCATGGGTATTCTATAAGCACAGTTGAATAAAGCATGCATGATCTGGCTACAGAAAATGTCTGTGTGTAATTGGTTTATTACATGACAAGCAATTAATCAGTGAGGTTTGGGGTGTACATAAGTGCCTTCTGAAAGATCCTAGTGGCCAAATGTCACTTATTAAGAATGATGAGGAGAACAATTATGAGGAAATCCACGTTGCAATGCTCTTTTTGGTGATTCAGGATATTGCCAGTTGGCCTGATGCTGGAATACACTAGGGCAGACTTTTCTAATCAAGGCTCATTCTGGGACATATCTTCTTCTTTTCTGGCTTATCTGAAACTGAGATGGACTCAATTAGTCAAATCGGAGATCATATGAGTAATTAGGAAAATTTGTCCTTTCCAGCCATATTGTCCTATAGCGCACAATACTGTTACACCGGGTCCTATCACTCATGTTGAAATTCAGAGAAATCTTGGAAATTCCCAGAAATCAGTAGTTAATTCAGAGGTTCCCTTACTAATATTGTGGCCATTGTACATAGAGATGCTGTGCTCTTGGAATGCTCACATGGTACTCTTGGAGTTTGGAATTTAAACATAATATGTGTTGGTAAGTGACCAAAGGGGAACTTTCCATTATTCTTTTGATTAAAGCCATCCTACAATTGCAGAAACATGTTTTTATTATTCACTCTTTCCAGCTAAGCAGTGGGAACAAATACTCATATGAGGTATTTCAATTACTCAGGGCTTTTACTTTCCATTTCCTGGTGTTATGGGTTGAATTGTGTCCTTCAAAAAGATATGTTGAAGTCCTAACCCCAGTACCTCAGAATGTGACCTTATTTGGAAATAGGGTCGTTGCACATGTAATTAGTTAAGATGAAGTCATACTAGAGTAGGATGGGCCCTTAATCCAATATAACTGATGTCCTTATAAAGAGGAGAAAAGACAGACAAGGAAAGATGGCTATGTAACATGTGACAGAGGCAGAAACTACAGCGATGCATCTATAAGCCAAGAAATGCCCAGGATTGCTGGAAAACCCCAGACACTAGAAGAGGCAGGGAGGATTCTACCCTACAGGTTTTAGAGGGAACGTGGCCCTGCCCATACCTTGATTTTGGGCTTCTGGCCCCCAGAACTACGAGACAATAAATTTCTGTTGTTTTAAGCCACTTAGTTTGTGGTACTGTGTAAGGCAGCCCTAGAAAACTAATACACTCGGTTTATACATTTCCTTCTTCCTTCCTTCCTTCCTTCCTTCCTTCCTTCCTTCCTTCCTTCCTTCCTTCCTTCCTTCCTTCCCTCCCTCCTTCCTTCCTTCCTTCCCTCCTTGGAAGATCAGCCCTGAGCTAACATCTGTCACCAATCCTCCTCTTTTTGCTGAGGAAGACTGGCCCTGGGCTAACATCTGTGCCCATCTGTCTCTACTTTATATGGGACACGGCCACAGTACGGCTTGACAAGCGGTGCAGCAGTGCGTGCCTGGGATCTGAACCCCGGGCTGCCACAGTGGAGCGCGTGCACTTAACTGCTATGCCACCAGGCTGGCCCCTGTACATTTCTTTTAACTCTATTCAAAGTCAATTTGTAGTATATAAAGGGATGGCTAGGTTAAATATTCAGAACTTAATCCTTAAACCATTGGCATCTGCTACCACTTCAAGCCTCATCAATAAATAAGTATTGCCACGCCCACAGGGCTACACATGGCTCCTTAGAACTCTACATGCAGCCCTAAAAGTCCTTATAATGAAAAGCAATCGACATTGTAAACCATCAAAATTCCGTGATTTAAAGCCTTAATATGTCTCTTTGTCTAATTATACAATCACCAAAAAGAATATTTATCACGCTTTCAGTCCTTAGAAGAATATCACTAGAAAGTATCATCAGGAAAGCATATGTTACTATTAGTTCCAGGGTAATAAATAAGCCAAGTATGAACTTTTAAAGAATTATTGTGACTTTTGTTGCACTAGTGAATCTTGGCTCCTGTCCTGGTTAGCCTTGCTGGAAATAGTTGAGTTGTTTTAATCACTAAGTCTACTAATGAAAGTTGTATGAAACCAGCATTTGATCAATATCTGGGATATACTCCCTTTGTCTTTAGTTGTTTCTCAAAGATGTGCTTTATAAATAGTGCAGAGAGCACTGTCTTAAGAGGTTGGACAGATGAAGATAAAAATAGTTTAAATAAGTGATTGGATAGAGGACCTCTGTGTGCTGGAATATTTTACCGCTATTAACATTTTGTTTGCAAAGCATATTTAACGATGTGGGAAATGCTTAATATATATTTTAGTGAGAAAAATCAGGAAGAGAAATTCATATTCAGTGTGACACCAATTAAGTAAAACAAAATCTGTGCCTAGAAAAATGTTAACAGAGATAATTGTTGAGTGGTGGGATTTCAAGTGATTTTTATACTTTTTACGATTTTCCAAATTCTCGATATAGGGCAAAAATCACTTCTCTAATCCAACAGCAATTAACGCTAAAAGTAAATGCACTAAAACATGAATAGTCATTTTTTGTGGATTGTAATATTGAGGATGATTTTTTCTTTAATCTAGTCTTATGTACTTTCCATATATTCTAAAATAATTTTTTAAATTAATTTTACAACGAAATAAAATTAAACTTTTTAAAAATTATATAAATTTATAGATGATTTAGCCATAATTGGTGTCTGCAACGTGTCAGAGCTGCTTTAAAATAACCCATGAAACTTTTGAGATGATGTCACAAGGAACTACCATAATGCCAGTTGTGGATTGCATAATGGATCCCAACTCCTCTATTTCCATACTCTCTGTCATGTGAGTTTGCAGTTCCTCCCACTGATGGCAGAGAACATTCCTCCACCCCACTGATGCCAGTCTAGGCCTTGTGACTTGCTTTGGCCAATGAAATGTGCACAGAAACGACAGTGTGCCAGTTTTGAGCCCAGGTCTTAAGATACATCATGTTTCTGCTTCCTGACTTGCACATCTGCCATCATCGTGAGAAGACCCTCCCAAGAGTAGCTGCTGCTCCTTCAGCCTGGGCAAATCCAAGTCCAACCCACAGTGAAGAGCTGAGCCCAACAAGACCCATAGCCAAAGCAGAACTACCCAGCTGAGCCCAACCTAGATCAGCCATTCAATCAACCTATAGACCCAAGAACATGAAAGTAAATGTCTATTGATGAAGGCTATTGAGTTTTGCGGGGGTGGTTTGTTGTACAGCAAAGACTAACTGATAAAATCTCACTGACAAAGACACAATATTGGCCTGGATGAACAATGGCCCAGTAAGAGGATTGACAAAGTATGTCAACCCAGTATGATAAAAGTTCCTTACATTGTAGCTTAAAAATATAAATGAATCTTGATAAAGTAGGCTTTTGTGTGTACATATGTGAGTTTCCAGTGTATGTCTATGTGTGTGTATTTACATATATTTGTAGTAAAATTATTGAATGCTATGATATACCACTGTATTCGTATTTAGTTGTCTTCTCTAGCTTTCAGTTAAACCCATTAAATATACATTTTTCACTTTGGCATATTCTGGTTCCCATTGAAGAATGGTATTTTGAGTTATAATTCTCAATGTTTATTTAGCAACTTACTCTAAGAATTCTAAGAATATTAGCCATGTTGCACTAATCTTTGGTGCGCAGACTGGAATTACCCCTCTTTTTAGAGCAAAGTTTCTCAACCTTTGCACTATTGGCATTTTGAGCTAGATAATTCTTTGTTGTGGGGGGTTGTCCTGTGCATTGTAAGATGTTTAACATCATCCCTGGTCTCTACCCACTAAATGACAGTAGCACACACCCCCATCCTCCAGTTGTGACATCTCCAGATTATTTCCAAATGCCCTTGGAGGTAGCAAAATCACCCTTAAATGAGAATGACTATTTTAGAGAAAATTGAACTTTAGTTTGGTTAAGTCAAATTTACAATGGTAGATATTACTGGCCATTTTTTTAAAAGTCTAGGTTTATAATAATTAAGTCTGTAATAAAAATAAAGCAAGATCTTAAATATAATCCAAAGCTCTAGAGCTTCTGATTCTTATGGTTATCATAAGTATATTGTTATTGATGAGTGGGGGAAAAACCAAACATGTGTTAATGGCCTGACAAGTAGATTTTCTGAACTTATCTGCACCTACTCTGAAGTCAGGCTGAAACTTCCCTGTCACACACACTAACAGGGACAAGCAGTACGCTGGGCATTGTTTTTTAAGGTACAGCACCATGACCAGCTTAACATCTCATAAAAATGAACAGGGAATAGAGAAATTCTAACTATAAATGAAGAGCTTCAAATACCATCTTACTCAATGATTCCATTTCTATCAGACAAAGAATGAAGCAAAATTTAATTTCCTGACAATTAATATGCTTCAGCAGGAATGTGAGCAAGAGCCCGTTAAGTGCTAACCCAACTAAGGGACATGTGGTTAAAATTAACATCAAAACAGAGCTTGTATTCATGATTATATCCTTTTCAATGGAACTCAGATAAGTTTGAACTACACCTTAATGTTGGGAACTCTGGTATAAGATCTTCAAACTCTCCATGCAATTTGACTTTGGTCTCATTCATTAAAACTATCTGAATCCCAGTTTCCTTGTCGGCAGAATTAGAAAGTTGGACTAAACGGAGTCTGTGACCCCTGGCAGCTAAAACATTCTTCGAGCTACATAATAGTTCATTTGTTAGTGTGATAATCCATACAACAAAGGAATTGGGGCAGTATTGGAAGTTTCTTATATTAAGATTTGAATTGTGCTTCAAGCAATTTGCCCAAGATTTTTACACAAAGCAGCAAAACATGTTCAAATCCAATAGAATCCTTCTGTTCTCATTTGAGGTCGATCAAGAGATCCAGTTTAGACCAATAAGGGAGTAGGGAGAAAAAGATTCATTGATTTGTCACTGAAAACTCAACGGATTTAAGCAAATTATGCCAAAAAAG
The DNA here is from genome assembly GCF_057802395.1 of Ceratotherium simum simum. NCBI lineage: Eukaryota > Metazoa > Chordata > Mammalia > Perissodactyla > Rhinocerotidae > Ceratotherium > Ceratotherium simum. The sequence continues at coordinate 47,304,458 of NC_141913.1, forward strand.
ATTGTTCCCTGTAAGAAAGAGTAGGGGAGGATTGCATATATACTAATGTCACTAAATCACTAAATAAAATGAGAAAGAAATCCCAGGGAAATATGGTGGGTGATCGGGACCGATTTCTAAAACCACCAACCCATCACTTGAATTTATTGGATGTGAAAATTTGTGATCAGGCTAAAGAGTTTCCATAACATGTAATGTTATGTAAAAAAATGGTGGAAAAATTACATTTCTACTCAGAGGCATTCCTTATTGGTTCTAGTATATGCTCGGAAGAGATGAGCCTCCTGAAGGGTAAAGAGAGAGAAAATAAATTCCTTCTACTGTGGTTGTTCACCAGCTAAGAGCAAGGGAGCCTCTAAAATATGGTTTTCTTGAGAGAAGGGAATGAAAAGAGTCCTTGAATCGGATGAGGAAAAGGGCTAAATTTACAGCCTCAGCTATGCTCACACCCCCATCCTGAGTGTCAGCAACTCTTTATCGCCATCCACTGCTGACAGACCACAGCACAAAAGACCCTGCCAACTTGTCCCCCCATCCCATGCCCCCGCGCCTCATCTCCTCATGGGGGGCGTATCCTCACTATTTGTAAGCTCTTTGCTCATAGACATGATGCTGGGTTTGTTTGCTTCCAAATGAAGATGTACTCAGGGAACTTCAATTCCTAATTTATTCATTTTTCGAAGTATCTTACAATTCCACCACAAGGGTATTAGAATTTGTATCCAATTTGTGTTTGCAAAGATTTAAAAAGAAAACAAAATGCAAAATAGGCTGATGATGGGGAAACGACCTGAAGGAGGCATAGCAAATCCTTTCTAATGCGAGCTCCACAGTTCCACAGTCTTGCCTCCTATGGGCATACCAGAAATACTTTGTTTAATTTAAGTGAATGGAAAGATCCAGCACTTGGAAAGAATGGTTACTAGCCTTGTTTGTTCCAATAAACAACTAAATTTCTTGTTGCTCAATAAAAATCAAAACTGACATTTTGTAAAAACCAGAAAACATAAAATCTTGGCCAGTGTTCAGAGCTGATTGATATTTCCAGACTCTCATGACGATCCTGAGGGAGAAGCCTATTTAGGTTTCCACAATGTCAGTGAAGAATACTTCTCTGGAAAACCTGCTACAAACAGGCCAAAAGTTTTTCCAATTCCAATTCCAATTTGTATCTATTGAAAGATTTTTGGGCCCAATGCGACAGCATTAGATGGGAAATAAGCCGACATCATTGTAAGTTCAAAGACTCATTATGCATAATTCTGTAATTAACAATGAGATCAGGTAAAATAACAAGAATTTGAAATTGAATCGTGATTTCAATTCTCGTAACACTGGGTCTGGGGCATATTTTAAAGATTCACTTGACTTAGACTTTAGCTATGTCTGTGCAGGCCAAATAAAGAAGAGAATTGAGGGGCTAGCCTAGTGGCGTACTGGTTAAGTTTGTGTGCTCCACTTCGGCAGCCCGGGGTTTCACGAGTTCGGATCACAAGCACGGACCTATGCACTGCTTATCAAGCCATGCTGTGGCAGGCGTCCCACAGATAAAATAGAGGAAGATGGGCACGGATGTTAGTCCAGGTACAATCTTCCTCAGCAAAAAGAGGACGATAGGCAACAGATGTTAGTTCAGGGGCTAATTGTCCTCAAAAAAAAATAAAAAAGAAGAAGAAGAGAGAATTGAGCTAAGCAATTGTCTGAACAATGTAAGCAAGGAGAGCTTACTCTCAAAAGAGGATTCTCTGTGAAAGATACTGGTCTAGGTGCAATGGGAGATTGGAATAAGTAAGATACATGGATAATAATGAGGGCTTGTGGTAGACAGGATTCCAAAATGGACCTCTGTGATTAACTGCCCTAGTCCCTGGAACTCTGAATATGATGAGATTATCACACTTCAGAAGCCCTCAATGAGTGTGAGGGTACTATTATTAACCCTAGTTCTCTTGGCCTACTAGCCAAATCCATTTATCTCTTTCAGTCAGACAGTACATAAAGTATTCCAAGTGCATGCCCAGAGTCAGATTTAAAATTCCAATTAACTTACGTTACAATAAACTAACCTGCTGAATTGAATATCAAAGTGATTTTTTTTTTTTGGCTATTGTAACTAATTGTAATTGTACGGGCCATCGTTTATCAGTAAAAAAAATACTGTTCTTAAAATTGTGCCTTAGCTCTCTCTATTGTGTGCCTGAACAAATTAGCTAGGGTTTTACATAATGCACAGAGATATTTGTTGTTTTTCTATAGAGAAACCTGAACTCGAACTTTTACAAATAAATAATTGGATTTACTTGCACATGATAATGTTAACATACATAATTCCTTTGGATCATCCTCTTTTGAATTGTAATGCCATCAATGAGATATCAGGTTCTTTGTGTTTTGTTTGTTTGCTTTTCCCATGACCCAAGGAGGAAATACTCCTGAGGAGGAAATTCTACCTAAATAAATGTTTAAATAAATTGGTTTCAAGAGGGCCGGCCCCGTGGCTTGGCGGTTAAGTGCATGCGCTCCGCTGCTGGCAGCCCGGGTTCGGATCCCGGGTGTGCGCTGACGCGCCACTTCTCCGGCCATGCTGGGGCCGGGTCCCACATACAGCAGCTAGAAGGATGTGCAGCTATGACATACAACTATCTACTGGGGCTTTGGGGGGAAAATAAATAAATAAAATCTTTAAAAAAAAAAAAATTGGTTTCAAGAAACTTGTAGTCTTGGTGATGACGTTATTACCAGTATGCTCACTTGGCTTTCATGTCTTCTGTCCATTCACTCATTCATTTATTCAGAAACGTGTATTGACAGTTTACCATGTGCTGTGTTAGGAAAGACGGACAAGACAGACACAGTCCCTACCCTCATGGAGACTAAAAAAATATAAGAGCTAATATTTATTGTAAGCTTACAAGTCCAGGTACTGTGTTAGGTGCTTAACATGGGTTGTCTCTTTTAATCCTCACAACCTGATGAGGTATACAGCTCTATCTTACAGATGAGGAAATAGAGACTCTGAGGTTAAGTTCCTTGCTCAAGGTCGCAGAGCTACAAGGAAATAGAGTGGGGTTCAAATCTGACTTCAACCCATGTTCTTAACTGTTGTACTTGCCATCTCTTTTTTCCAATTCCTCTTCAATACCAAATCTATTCTTGTAAGGTGGATCGTTCTGTGCTCTGCACACGCAAATTCCCTGCCTTTGGCCTGGCCAGACAAGCCAGATCCTAAATGCAACCCAACCTTAAATGTCTAACCCAAGCCCTTCTCTGTGTCGTTACTGGCTCCCTAGCCCATCTCACTTCTTCAGCCTGTAACACTGTATCACATCCCCGTCTCACTCCCACAAGTATCAGGTCAGTCCGTATGTTCATCTGATGTTGCAAACTAGACCATAAGTTCCAAATTAGATTGTAAATTTCCCCAAAGACCTATATTTTCTTTTCGCTCATCCTAGCCACAGAACTTAGGCAGAGAGTTAGGTAATAAATTACAATTGTCTTTTCCATTGCTAAATTGGTTCTATGGTCCTAAAAGCATTAATAGATTCATAGAAAGAAAAGGTAGGTGACCTATTTAGGAATCAGTAAATAGAATGTGCTCGCTTGGCTGATTCCCCTCTCCTTCAATTAATCACTGCCATTGTCAGAATGTTGCCTACATCCTACAAATGGAGACTTTGCATGACCGGTTTTGCAATGACCACACAGTCCTGGTTTACATAGTGTAGACTGGGCTTGTCTCTCTACCTTAAGCGTTTGGCACAAGGCCATAGCTAGAGGTCACTGGAGTACCCACTTAGCCAGAAATTGAAGGACAGAAACTCAAGAGTCTGTCATTGGTTGTCTCCTGCTCTGAAAACTCGCAGACCTCTGGATTATCCCCTCGTTACTTAACACTTACAGCCTTAAGGTGTCATATTTAATAGCTGTGTATTCCTCAAGCTCCTGAGCAGCGACACTGCCTAGCCCAGCAACTTGAAGCAAGTGCTCTCTGAGTGCCTGTTGACTGGTCCTGGATTTGCGGAGGGGATTATTGCCTCTAGTGTGGAACCTGCTAGGGCTTCGCACAGTGTTGATAACCACTGGCTCCTCAAAGTGCTTCAGGGCAGCCAGGAAAGCTTTCTCACTTTTGGATGTTTTGGCTGAACTCTTGATTTCTGTGCTTCACCTTTCCCATTGCTTCCCTTTTGGAGTATCAAATCCTGCTTGTTTGTAGTCACGACGTTGTAGAATTGCCTTGCTAGCTCGAGGGAGGAGAAAAGTCTTGAGACAGAGAGAAGTTCCAGGGGCTTTCACTCATTCTCTGGGGGAGAGCTGGAGTGTTGTCCTGTAGAGTAAAGCAGCTCTCCCAGAGATTCTCTCCTTCGGTGACCTCTGGGAGCCGTTTTCCATTGGAAGACCAAATGGGAGCTAAAATCTTGTCATTTTGCCTCCCTCTCACCTCTGCCAAGGCTGTCCCATGTCATGGGCAGACTGCTTTAAGGATGATGTAAAATCAATACCCCCTGCCTCACTTTGTCCCCCATCCTCACACAAGTGGATGATAAAGTATATCTCTATGCCATTGGGAAGGGCTTTGCAATAAATTTTCTTTTCTCATCTTCCTCTCCATCCTCTGACACTTTATTAGATAATGTAGCATTTATGTCCACTCTTATGGAGGAGGATTCCAAGTGATCACACAGGAGAGGGATTAGAATTCTCTCTTCATGGTTTACTTTACTTTAAATACATATTCCCCATTTCCTCACTCTGGCTTTTCATAGATTTGGGTTCCTTGAACAGTCTTGAACCACTTCCTGACCACATATTTCCTCATTTGGAAACTACTAACAAAGCCTGCTTTAACCTTTTGCCTTATTTATGAACTCTTTCACTCATCTCTGGTTCAGTCCTGAGGCTTTTTTTTAGATTCCTGCAGTTGGTGGTCATTGTTTCCTGAGCAGAACAGAGTTTGTTACGCTCTCTGTGGTTCCTTTCCATCCTGCTCTCTCTTTACTTAAAGTTGCTGGCTCTCAGTAGTTCTCAGGAATCAAATTTAATAGTTTGGCCTCATACTCAAGTGATCAGACAGGACATTAGGTCATACTCTTCATCATCATCAGGAAAAAACCTATTGAAGATTTAATGGTGACCACCGCCAACTCTGTTTGCTTTGCCAAGAAAGATATACTCTTCTAGGTAAGCCAAATAAGTGCAGTTATCCAGCAGACCATCGAGGAGGGACGGTCTGAAATTTTAAATAAGAAAAAAAATTGGACTCAATAAAAACGAGATGTCAGTTCCCTCAAAAGTGCCCCCAGTTGAGTAGTTCTGAGTGTACTCGCCATTCTGTGGTAAATGTGAACTGTTTTCAGGACAAGGCTGATGACACATAGATTACTTAATGGTGAATAAATCTGTTAAAAAATGCTTCCAGCTCTAAAGTGTGTGTTACTATTTTGCACCATATGTGGAAAATGCATATACTTGAAAAATGCATACACGCTTGAAAAATAACATGTACAAGGCTGCATAACTCAAGAGTTACGATAATCTAAGAATTGTTGCGTACGAAGCTTTCTGAAGGATGCTCTCTTGTTCTCCATTTCGTCGGCACTGAGCAGGGAACTGTGAGTGGGACATAGGAGATCTGCAGCCTTCTTCCCCATCATGAAGATCATCTTCACAGTCCCTTCTGTGAGACATTTGTGTGTGTCCTGTAGCTGCTCACTCTCTGGTGAGAGGCAGAGACGAGGGCCACAATCCCTTTCTCTTTGTAGGACAGCTCTAATACTAGTCTTTGTTTTGAGTGAATATTGATTGTTCTTTCCTTTCCCTTATCCCATCTTAAACTCCCATTTTTTCTCCCAACAAAGTCCTAAGATACAGATGGGTGAAAGGTCAAGGAAAATTTTGGGCAATTTCCTTCTTGTGGTTAAAAGCTTTAGCTCTTAACTCTTGACTCTTGTCACTTCTACTCCCCGACCCGAGTTTTAGAACTTACTACCTTTTCCATGTAGTAACTCTTAGAATAGTTAAAGACAATTATCTTGCCCTCTGAAGTGTTTTTGTATTTGGGTTAACCATGCCCATTTTCTTTAAAGACTTGTTGATTTCCATCCTGCTCATCATCCTGGCCACCCTCCTTAGTTTGTCCAGGTGTCTCCTCAGGTGGCATGCAAAGAGCTGACTTGCTTCAGCTGTACTAAGACTGTCACCTCCTTATCCATTTCACAGATGAGAAAACTGAGACTACCTGATAAATGATTTATCCGAGGTCATAAACTAGACCTTGAACTTGGATCTCTATTTTTTTTAGTAGGGAAAAGGTATTTCCTGTAATTTAATTCTGGTCTGTATTTCCTGCCATAACATGAAAATCTGGCCAGAGACCCCATTTAACACTGATGTAGAACAACCTGGGATTCTATTGGTTTCCATGTCAATGAATTGTTGGCAAAAAGGCTGAGCCGAAAAGACTTTCTGGAAATGTCAGTTGATTAATCAACCTCAGACAACAGTCTTACGGTTGCCTGCTTGGGTTTTGAGTGTTCCTTCCTCCCTTCCTTCCCGCTTTCACTCTCCTCCTTCCCTTCCAACTCTCTTTTTGTGGGCACCAGGGCATGCTGTGTTTATTAGTCATCTGTTTTGTGAGGCAGCCTGTCTGTGACTCAGCTCCCTCAGGGATGGCCACATTGAATGGGTGCTATTGCCATAAGATAACAACAGGGGACTAGAATTAGAAAAATGCTCTTATTTATTTGAATATTTAGCTGTGGCCCATTCAAACTTTTCATTTTTAGTTACAAGAGATATAGCAAGGAAATCATTCTTTCTGGGGTATCTGAACACACAAAGTTTATAGAAAGGGATTCTAAACTTTAGAATTCCAAATTATCTCAATGGTCACGAATTGCTCAAAGCAAAATAAATATTAATTCACTTTGAGAAATAAATGTATTCTACCTGGCACTTTTAAGAGACCCAGGAAATCAAGGCAACCTTTGTGTCCCAACTCCAGAAGGAGTTGAATCAGAGTAATAGAGCCCCTCTATGATGGCTGGAAACCTGATAGACTTGTGGCTCTGAGTCTAGGAGACCCAGCCTGAGAGAGGGTTTGACTTGACTTGGGAGGAAACCGCTATCTCAGGTGGCCAAGAAGGCTGGATGTACTTCCAAAGGAAATGAAAACAGGATATCAAAGAGATATCTGCATTCCCATGAAAATTGCAGCATTATTCACAATAGCCAAAGTATAGAAACAACCTAAGTGTCTGTCCACAGATGGACGGATCAAGAAAATGTGACATATACCTATATCAGTTGCTAACAGTGAGAGAAACTGTCTTTCCTGCTCTACCCAAAGGAAAAGCATAGAATTCATATCACTGAAGTAGTATTTGGGGCTTAACTATTCTGTAGAAGATAGATGATCCTTTGCTGTTGGAAATAACCTGTTATGTCTACTCTCATTTTATGCGTATGTCTTCTTCAGGATATAATAGGATGCCAATTCAATCCAGTAACGTATTAAAATTTTTTTCTATTAGTTGTTTATTTATATCAGGGATCATTAAAGGTTTTCTGTAAAGGGCCAAATGATAAATATTTTAGGGCTTGGGGGCCATATGGTCTTTGTTGCAACTACTCAACTTTGCCAATATAGCATAGTTCAAAATAGCCGTAGATAATTCATAATTGAATGAGCATGGCTTTCTGAGTTCTAATAACACTTCATTGATGGACATTGAAATTTGAATTTCATATAATTTTCATGGGTCATGAAATATTATTCTACTTTTATTTTTTTCCAATGATTTAAAAACGCAAAAACCATTCTTAGCCCACAGGCCATACAAAAACAAGGTGAGTTGGCCTACAGTCATACTTTATCAACCCCTGATCTAAATGATTTCAATAGAATAATTGGCTGATTCACAGAATATTTTCACCAATGAATTAGTCATTAATTTTTAAGATATTTTAGGGCCCCAATATGAAGTCAATGCAGATAATTTTAAGCTTACATAATTTTGATAGTTTATAATATAGGTTGTCGTCATGGTTAACTTTATGTGTCAACTTGGCTAGGTCATGGTACCTTAACATTTGGTCAAACACTAGTGCGGATATTGTTGTGAAAGTATTTTTTAGATGAGATTAACATTTGAATCAGTAGGCTTTGAGTAAAGCAGACTACTTTTCATGATGGAGTGGACCTCATCCAATCAGTTGAAGGCCTTAGGAGAAAAAAGACTGACCTCCCCAGAGGAAGAGAAATTTTGCTTATAGTCTGCCTTCAGATTCAAGCTGCAAGATCAACTTTTCTCTGGATCTCCAGCCTGCCGGCCTGCCCTGCAGAATTTTGATTTGCGAGCCTCTACAGTTACATGAGCCAGTTCCTTAAAATCAATTTCTCTCTCTCAGTCAATATAGATATATATATCTATATATTTATAATCTATCTATCTATCTATCTATCTATCTATCTATCTATCTAATCTACTATGGTTCTGTTTCTCTGGAGAACATTGATTAATACAGTTATTAATCCACCTTTTGTGATCTTTAAGGACAATTTTTCAATGACAGCATGATTATTTTCTTTTTTTTTTAATATTTATTATTTATTTTTTTTGTGAGGAAGATCAGCCCTGAGCTAACATCCATGCTAATCCTCCTCTTTTTGCTGAGGAAGACTGGCTCTGAGCTAACATCTATTGCCAATCCTCCTCCTTTTTGTTTTTTTTCTCCCCAAAGCCCCAGTATATAGTTGTATGTCATAGTTGCATATCCTTCTAGTTGCTATATGTGGGACGTGGCCTCAGCATGGCCGGAGAAGCAGTGCATCAGTGCCTGCCCGGGATCCGAACCCTGGCCGCTAGCAGCGTAGCGTGCGCACTTAACCGCTAAGCCACGGGGCCAGTCCTGATTATTTTCTTAATACAAAATTTTTTACTTCAACTATTGGTGATATTTCTCCTCAAGTCCTTTTACTGAGATCCAGGACGATTTCTTTTGTCTTAAATCTTTTCACAAGTTTCAAGCAATAACACAGCTCTATTATACTCCTAAGAAAACTCAAAATGGTTTTGCCTCAGTATGACCAATGCATAGGCTCATTCTTTGCCTCATTACTAACCACTGACAGTATTGCCAACACTCTGTTGGCAGTATGCCTTAGTCTTCTACTGTATTTTGAAAATCAACACATTCTTTAATAAACCAAATTTAAATATGTTACAGCTGAAGTCTCTCAACTTACTCAAGCCCATTGATGTTCAACAAATTACATAATGTGCCTTTCTTGTTTCTTCTGTTCTAAGTCTAATTTTAATTTTCTTAAAGTGTGTTCTGTTGGCACCTAACCTCCTTGCCTATAAGCTGGCTTCTGAAAAAGGAATTCTACAGAAAAATCAGTTTTGGAAGCCCTGCATGCTACATGCCATGGAGATTCATAATACAAACAGCATATTAAAGGTTTGGGAAGTCCTGCAGTAAAGAATCTGTTTAAATTAGTTTAGTCCAATGTTTCCCAAATGTATTTGACCACAGAAAATTTCTTTTTTCCACAACATCTATTGGAACACATTTTGGAAAATGCTAGTCTCATGTTGTAACTTACTATCCTCATTAGAGGTCATAAAAAGGCTAGAAAGACTATTGTGTTAAGCAAAGAATAAAGAAAAGCACAAATTATTTTATGAAAACTACTAAACAATCAAGGTACTAATGATCCCTGATAAAGAGAATAGAGTGAATTAAATAAACGATCCTTTATATACTAGATGTTTGTATTTAAATACAATGTCTCATCTTTAAACCATTACCAGGGCTGGCTAAGAGAACAGTCACTTACTTCCTTTGTAAAGCTAAGCAGTCTTATATTTGATTCCTGGTCTATAAAAAGAGAATGCAACATTTTTCCCTTTTGCTCGTTTTAGATATGTCTAATAGTGAGAAATGTAATCGGGCTACCCAAATAAGAAGGGAAAGTCCATATCTTCCAAGAGAGGGAGAAATAAAGTCAGTTGCTTAGTTTTGGCCTTCAACTGCTTCTCTCTTTATTTCCCTGGCTTTACTGAAATATAATTGACATATATCATTGTGTAAGTTTAAAGAAGGTGTATAATGTGACGATTTGATACATATCTATTGTGAAATGATTACCACAATAAGGTTAGTTAACACATCTATCATCTCACATAAGTACCATTTTTTTGTTGTGGTGATGGTAAGAACATTTAAGATCTATTCTCTTAGCCACTTTCAAGTATACAATACAGTATTGTTAACTATAATCACCATACTGTACATTAGATCCCTGGAATGTATTTACCTTATAACTGGAAGTTTGTACCGTTTGACCAACATCTCTTCATTTCCCCCACCCTGTGCAGACAGCAGCTGGTAAAGCACCAAAATGATAACACTATACAAATAATATAAAAAAATATGTATTTTTTATATAATATATAAAATAATATATTTATAAAATAGGAACATTCATGCAAAGCTGTAAATTGAAATCAAGAATACATTAAAAGACCTAGAATAGGCAAATTCATGGAGATAGAAAGTAGAATAATGGTTACCAGGGGCTGCAGGGAGGGGGAAATGGCAAGTTGTTGTTTAATGGGTACAGAGCTTCTATTTGGAAAGAGAAATCGTGTGATCTTTTCAGATGCTTATAATGCTCTCATTAATTCTAATGAACTTTCTTGTAACAGTTTTTTCTTAATATCACCAAAAAGATCCATCTAGAAAATAAAGAGGCTTAACATTCAAACATTGTATATGTTTTTAATAAAATCAGGAATAATAAAAAGATGCTCAACATCGTTGTCACTTAACATCATTGTGGAAGTTTTGGTCACTGCGTGGTCCATGGCTATGACTATGAAAATATGGAGAAAGAGTGAGTGGCTACTTTGGACTGGGCCATCATCTGCTTAGTCTTGAATGTCTTTTCACTTCTCTGCCTTGTTTTCTCTTTTATAACACTAGAGGATTAATTGAACTAAACCATTACTTTTAATGTTCCTTGCCTGTTTCTTAGCATTGGATACTTTCCTTCAAAAATTTTTTTCTATGGAAGACCAAAATATAAAACTGGAGTTGCTCTGATGGAAACAGGAGTGGGGCACCCAAATCCTGGTCTATCCTGACCCTTCCTTCCATCTCTGCCTACCCCCAGCCACTTCTGTATGAAAGAAGCCCCGAAGACACACCCAAGGAACCAGGCAGAGGCCCCTATCATGTCCCAAGTAATGCTAACATGCCAGGGCTCTTTGAAGCACGCCAGGCTAGCGGATTTATGGAATTTGTAATAGAACACAACCTGACAAAGAAGCAAAATAACGAAGCCTAGTCTCTAGCGGAATACTCGATTCTAGACTTGGTACAGGTCTGGCTTCACGACTGAGTGAGGGCCCTCACTTCTCTCAGCTTCAGGTCCTTATCTGTACCGTGAGGAGGTTCACTTAACATTCGTTCAACACACATCATGTTACTCTGGCCGCGTTACTGGGTCACTGTTGTTAGTGGATGCTGACATCTCAATGGACCTCCTTCAGCTATTGGGAGCACAGGTAAAGCTAACTCATACAGTAGGTGTCAATCCTGGCTGCACGTAGAATCACCGGAAGGAGCTTTTAAGATAGACAGATGCCCAGGCCCCACTCAGTCCAATTAAATCCAAGCTCTACCCGTGACACTGGGGAATCACTGGTTGTAGAAGTTCCGCAGGTGATTCTAATGAGCAGCCAACATGGAAAACCATTGTCCTAGCAGAACCATAGGATATGTTTTGGATAATTTCACTTAAAATCAGACAGTCTACAAGGCCCCCTGGTGATCTTTTCATCGTCTTGGTGACTAATCTGTAACACTTGCCCTTAGATGTTTTCGGGTCAAATTTGGCTCCATCTTGCTTCATGGCACAGAACCCCAAGCTCTTAACCAAATACCTGCCCACACACCTGTGCAGATTCAAAGCTCTTTCTTGAGAAATATTTCCACCCTGCCAGAGAAACTCTCATCACCAAGAGAGAGCTGTATTCCTCTAATTCCTTTCATAAGGGCCACGCCATGGGCAACGATTCCCAACTCTGTTGTGACAGTCAGAGGCAAATCCTCTCATTTAACTTTTTGCCCCTCAAAGGGTGTAACATATGCTCTACTTGAATGTAGCAAGTGTATGTGTGACTTTGCCTGGTAACTGAGGCACTGCCTTGTTAATGTCAGGGTGTTTGGCTTCCTGTCAGCATTTTCTGGATCATGAACTAGGATGACCCTTTTCTAAGGCGGGAATGCTGGTGCTAGCCTGTCTGCAGTCTGTGGGTGTTTAAAAAGGAAGTCAGGTTTTAGTGAAGTGTTATAAATCACTTAGACCTTTTAAGGTAATCCACAATTTTTGGAGCAACCCTTCATCTATCTTAGCTTTCTTATCTCCATTATCTCACTGTTCCAGTTTCATGTAGGCTAAGATTCAGAAAGCAGTATTGGAGATCAGAGTAAGTTGCATAACTCCCTAAAAAGAAGAGAATTGAGCATAGATTTTTAGGGCAGTGAAACTACTGTGTGTGATACTATAATGGTTGATATATATCATACGTTTGTCAAAACCCATAGAATCTACAACACTAAGACTGAACCTAGAGTAAACTGTGGACTCTGGGTGATAATGATGTGTCAATGTTGGCTCATTGATTCTAACAGAGGTACCACTCTGATGGGGGTTCTTGATAGTGGAGGAGGTTGTGCGTGGGGGAGGGGGCAGGGAGAATATGGGAACTCTCTGTACTTTCTGCTCAATTTTACTGTGAACCCAAAATTACTCCAAAAAATAAAGTCTATTTGAAAAATAAAAAAGAGGAGAGTTTGAAGCTTTGCTTTACATTTTTCTTTTTTTAATCCTAGAAATTGGGGAGTAGCAAAACAAAACAAAAGCCTGGGAAATAATCTAGTCTTTACAAAATACTCTCCTCTATCTGACCTTAACTGATATTCTGTCTTCCCTCCTTTGCTCTCCTCGTACACTCCTCACTGCCTCCTCCCTGCTGATGACTTCCACATATCCTTATCTAACCCAGAATTATCTCCTAATCTCCACACTCTTCTGTCTGAAGTCATCCAAGAACTCTCGTTGGAATGTCCCTTAGGAACTTCAACATCAACTTGTCCCAAATGGAGAACATTAACACCACACCCCAGTTCCTCCTTCCATATTCCAACCTTTATGTAAAAGAGGTATGACCTTCTGTATAGATGGGAACTCTAGTTGTCCTTCTCAATTTTCACACTAAAATAACAATGGTCCTCACATCTGGTTAAATATAGTGGATTGAATACTTTTAGGTATCTGTGTTCCCTATAAAACCCCAAAAGAATTGAATTGCAATAAAAGGGTTTAAAAAGAAGCATAAACCCACAAGGAAAAAGAGACGGCGAAGAGAGGACAGCTATCAATCTCAGAAGGTGGAAAAACACATGGATAAATAGTAACTGACTTGGCAAACCAAAGAAAATCAGAACCTAAGTTGGCAGAGGGAAGAATCCAGAAACAAGCTGATTAACACAGATGAACCCCTGGAGAGGTTAGGAAGAGGAGGCCCCAGGCACCTCTTAAAGCAGTCAAATAAATAAAATTTCAGACATGTGAGGTCTCACAAACATAGCCTCTGGCTCGTGTTTACATTCTGGAAAAGCATCTGGAGGATGTGTTCCACCAAAATAAAAGAGTAAGCCAAGAGCCAAGATGACACAGGATTTGACAAGAGGAGGCACAAGGCGTCGTGGGTTGTTGATGAGGGACCATCCCTGGACCACAGCTATGCTCGCGACTTGTTAGTTCTTTTAATTCCTGTACATGTAGGTTTAGAAAAGCATAATAATTCATTCAAGGTCACACAATTAGTTTAGTGAGTTTTAGAGCTAGGAATCAAACCCAAGTACGTCTGCTACAATGGTATGATAGAGCATTTCTATAATTATGAAATTCTGAGTGATAGAATACCTAATGTGGACAACAACAGTTCCAAGACATAAGCTTATAATGAGAATTAAATGAGATAATCACCCAAAGCATTTACCCAATGTCTGGCACATGGGAACATAAATATTACTGTCTTACTTCTAGTTAAAAACACAATCTATTATCATTATTACCTCCATCAAATGTTCCATGAAGGACTAGCATTTTAGCTGGACCTGGAAAGACAAGAAGGATTCTGATGGTTGGAGAAGAAGAAGGGGATATTCCAAGTTAAAGAGACAATATTAACAAAGGAAGACAGTGAAATGCACCCTTCAGGAACTTACAAAGAATCCCATCACAAACTAACTGCAGTTCAGTGCTTGCCAAAAGTTTGCTTAAAATGTCTGGGATTTGAAGGAAATATTTTAATTCTCCATTTCTCTAGATTCTGTAAGTCCTACATCCCTGAAGTAAATTAGATCGTCAGAAAGCAACAAACCTGAATTCTATTATCTTAACTCCCCACAGATTAACTTTCATAGAGTTAAGATTAATGTTGTGTCCTTGGACTTTGGAGAAGAGAGATAAGGCATTAATTTGAAGAATATTTTTATATATTTTGCAAAATCATACATACTGGAGACACTGTGGACCATGTTACCCCCCCTTAAAGAGCCTGAAAAAGACTTTTTCCCTAGACACATTTGTATACTTGCTGTTGTCGAGCAATGACAACTTCATAACCCAATGCCAGGAGCTGACCTAGTGCTCAAAAGTAGTAATTTAATTCGTACCAAGTGCTTCAGGACAGCTCACTTATTCCTAGAAATATATAAAAATAAGTGTGTTTATTTAGTTGTTTTCTTTCATATGTTTAAAGATATTGTGTATTATTTTGGAACATGTGAGTTTTAAACAAATAAAATTGAATATATTGTTGAATCCTGGTGTAATACGAGTGTTAAGAAGTTAAGAAAAACATATTATCTGACAGCGAAAGCGTGAGGCATCCATATATAAATGAATCTGTGGTATCCCTATAAGGAGGTGATTTAAAACAGTAGATCATTTGTTTCACTAAAATTTCAACAATATATGAGAATCAACTAGCAGAATTGCTCAATAAAATCACGTTTACCAGTTAAGGGACACTGCCTTCTATCCATGAGGAAAACCTTTTAAGATTTTAATATCCAATTTAAACACTTTCACTTAATTAGTCAGCCCTAGCTAGTTTATACTTCAGTAACGAACCACCCCAACCTCCTAGAGGTTTAAAACAACAAAGGTTTATTTCCCATTGATGCTACATATCCATCTTGGGTGTGCAGGGCTTGCTACGCTGTATTGTCCTCGCTTGGGGACCTAGGCTGCCAGAGCCTCCACCTTCTAGAACATCGCTGGTTGCCATGGCAGGGAAAGGGAAAATGGCAAATCAAGTACTGTATCTATAAGGCTTCTGCCTGAAAGTGGTACACGTCATTTTCATTCTTGTTTCATTGGCCAAAGCAAATCACATGTTAAACATCAAGGTGGCAAGATCCTGTATCCCTGTTATGCTTTGAAAGAGAAGGACCAGAAACACTGATGAATAGCCCTAATGACTACTAGCGCTTGCCCTTTTTGTTACTGAATATTCAGTTCACTTTCCTCTGTGCATACAAAATGCACTCGTCTTTTCCTCCAAGGAGTGCTGCCAGCAAGTTTCAGCCCAACATGGCTCTTAGTTCTAAACCCAGGATTTGGGGAGATGCACAGCCATTTTTACATCAAGTCTAGATATGGCACCTACTGATTCAGGGACCTATGAATGAGAAAATCAAATTATCTGCTCTCCACACCATCACCCTTAGTGGAACCACCCAATGGTGGAATAGGGATGGGGTAACCACAACAATACCCCTATTCAGAAATGGGAGGAATAAGAGGCATGTGGCAGACATTGGTATAGAGAAATTCTTGAATCCACTGTGCAGATATTTTGAGGTCTCCTACCTGGGAGTGGGAAAGGCCCTTGATTATGTTCTGGTCCTGCTCCCTGGGAAAAGCTCTCTTATCCAATTATCCTCCTGAAGCCTGGCTCCAACTTCTGAAAGCATCTTCCTTTTTCATTATTCTCTGTGGCCACATTTGAAGTGGGCAGTGAGGATATGTCCTCCTTGGGATGAACAGCTTTCTCAGCCCACGTCCTGCTCTTAGACGATTAGAGTCCCAAAGTCATGCTAAGTCTTCAATAAGCACCATCCCTTTTGTCCAGGCGGATTAATACTTCTCTTGTCAAAAACATAGCTTCTTGTGTATTTTCTTCCAGGCAGCTCCCTACGCCAATAGCCACAGCTCCTTTTCAGACATAATTCTCGTATTTATTATATTTCTTTGCTTTCTTGTACCCATGCCTCTCTATCAGTTTAATTTCAATTCCTGAGGCCATCAAGCTTCAATGAGAAACATAAATACATACTTCATCTCTTTTCTCTGGGCCATTTTGTACAAGTGAATGGATTTTTTGGACACCACACCATTAATGGGAATTTTACTCAGAGGCGTCTTAATTCATTCACAGGTTTTAACAAAGAGTGTGATGACCATACCCTTAATTTGTCCCTTGATGCAAGGTTGCATTTTAATTAGTCCCTGCTGCTTTAAATTTTCCTCATCTTATCATTTGCTACTTAGGATTAAGGCTTCTTTCAGTCTTTTAAATCCATGAACTCTATTTTCTTACATTCCTGCTTGAAAATGAGTCAATATCTTTTTGAGCTCGCCTCTTTCTTGTAACATCTTGCCAGAAACAGTCATCAGCAGACAACACAGGCTACCAGCAATAAATTTCCCCCAATCTTTTCCCCCAGAGGCACAAGCTCATCAGGAATAGAATGTACATCCCAAATTACTGCAGGCACAGTGTCCTTGCCACCCACGACCTGGCCCTTAAGTCATTTGGTTTAGGTATTTGCTCGAGCAGCAGCCCACATCTATGTACCAATGTTTGTGTTATTCAGCATAGGCAAGGTTATGCTATAGGAAAAACAACCCTATATTTCAGTAACCTAGAATAAATTATTATTTTCTTCTCCCTCTACATGTCCATTTCAGGTCACTGGGGGACACTTCTTTATATTATCCTCACTCTTGGACCCACACTGATGGAATCTCTACCAACTGGAACATTACAAGTTGCCATGGAAGAACAGTGGGAACATAGAAGATTGTGCATCTACCCAAAAGTGGCACCTTTCATTTATGCTCACATTTCATTGGTTGAAGTAAGTCAGATGGCCAATCCTAACTTCCAGTGGGCAGAGAAGTGAAATCTTTCCATGTCTCTAGAAAGAGGAGAAGCCGAAATATTAGTAAATAGCACTAGTGACTCTCTCCACACCCACTTAGTAAAAATATACGTATGTATATACTCACCCCTAACACACATTATTTATGTTGGATTTATAGTCTCTAGGGATCTGTTCTATAGTAAATTAAGGAGACCAACATTTAATTCTCAGGGCTTCCAGTTTCAAGTGGATGTTGTTGTCATGGTTGACATATTACAGAGAAAACAGCTAAAATGGAGAGAAACATTCATAAGTAGATACCAGAATGGGGCAACTGAATGTGTGAATATTTCATTTGCCAAATGTCGTAAGAATATTATTTGCTTCTGCGTGTGTGTGCTTCTCCTTTTCTAACCAAGTGGATTTTTGTCTAAGCTCCAAAGCAAAAGATGAGCATTGGTGATCTCAATTGACTTAAGACTTTAAGGCAGATGGTATGGAATACAACATGGTTCAAGTCTAATTTTTCCATTGGTTGTCTGGTTACCCAATAAATATTTGATTGATTGAGTAATCCCACAGCCCAGACAAATATTGTGGCCACAGAAGGGAACAACAATAAGCCAGATGACAAAAAAAAGTTTCCATTCCAAACCCATTTGGCCACAAGCACACAAACTCAGTCATAAAGCTGGAAGTGTTTCTCCAAGGTTGATGCTGGAACTGATAGCTAGGCATTATTTATAAACTTTGGGAAGATTTTCTAGATAAAATAGTTAAACGTGCTTTTGGAAAGTGAATGTGCTCAGTTTGTTGTCCAAGCTCTCTTTGATCCATTAATTTCACTTTTCCTTCGATTTTTCCCCAATTCTCAAAAGACAAAGTTCATTTTTTCATATTGTGAGCAGCAAATAACTTGCTCATGATTGAGAGACCTTGTGGACATATAAATACAGTGTTTTCCTTAGCCCTAACCCTAGTGTTCTGTGGAGCAAAGGCATTGCCAAAAATGTCTGCCCCGTGTACGTGCATAAGACAAAAGTTTCCTTATCCTAGCAGAGCTGGCCCAACTCAGGATTGTGAGGAAGGAAGGATGTTCCTGGGAACCTTGGCATCTTCTTTCAGTCTTTCCTGGATCTTCCATGGTGAGACCTTCTGCTAAGTCAGGGCTCCAGTGAACATGCCAGGGCAGGGCAAGGGCCTCTCCCTGCCAGGTTGAAGTGGTTTCAGCTGTGTCAATCTTTTTGTAAATTAATATTTAGGAAAGAAGAAGGCAGGTTGGTCAAGGGTCCAGAGGTCCATGTGGGCTCAGTTGAGTGGGGAATCAGCAAGTGCTCAACTAGTAGGTCAGGGGTCAAACCAGAAAAGAACCAGTGGGAGGCAATTTGGGGTTGGAGGGTGTCCCAGGAGTACAGACGGGGACTCCTTTGGCACAGACAGATAGGGAGAAGCGGAAGCAGGCTCCCTGAGCCTTGCTCCAAACAGGCAAAGCTAAGTGGAATCTATTTGGGTACCAGTCCACCATGAGAGACCCCTGCTAAGATTTCTTCCAGTAAGGCCAGTTACAGCAACACGGGCTTATGGTCAAAGGCTACATTTACCAGAGCTCCTCAGGGCTCCCTGGGATGCCTGGCTGGAGGAGGTCTTTCTCTAATCTTAATGGGGCACAAATATTTTAGAGCCCTCAAGTGAGAATAAAGGAGTTCTTGTTCAGTTGAGGAAATAGCATCATGCCATTTGGTCCAAGATTCCCTCTGTGTCTGACTTGGGAGAACAGCAGTTTATCAAGGCCTGAAAGAGAGAGGAACTGACAGCTCCTAAGAGCCATGTTTCCTAACAGGTGGTAGATGTGTCCCTGGAGGCACCTGGAATGAGTTTAGGGGATCCAGAGGGAGACTGGCAGTTGTGACTAGAGGGGCTTGGGTGGCTGGGGAAGGGCAGGAGGGAGGAAGGAAGGGAGATCAGACCAAGCAAGGCCAGGCAACTAGGCACCATGATTCGTTTTCTGGCCTTATGACTCTGAGGAGGCTCCTCCCCTAGAACCCACCCACACCCATCTCTCTGATCCAAGACTTCAGGTCAGCCAGTGGCCAAGCCAAGGGCTTTCTAGAACAGAGCAATCGAGCAAAGAGTGGGACTCTGGGATACTATGTGAGAACTCAGCCTTCCTGCCCTCATCCCTCACCCCACTGCCCAGATTCAGGCAGGAAGCCTGAGACCCAGTTCTCTGGAAAGATTAAGGAGGGGACGTAGTCATCAATTCCTGCTCAGTCCCCACTGAGTCAGTGGAGCTCTGCGATTAAAAGAGTGAAAGTAATTCACAGAAAATGAGAAATGTTCTGGAATAAAAAGGTAGAGGAAGACCATATTCTTCAAAAATATCAATGCCATAATGTCAAAGAAATATTTTAGGTTAAAGGAAGCCAAAGAGACATGGCAAGTAAATCCAATGCCTGACCCTAGACTGGATCCTACACTTGGCGGAGGGAGGGGGTGGGGGATGGGGGGCACAGGGATGCCGTACGGGAAATTATTAGGTCAACTGAAAAAATTGTAATATGGACAGTAGATTAGATAAAAGTATTGCTTCAGTGAAAATTTATGAAATTAATCACTGTACTGTGGCTATGCAAGAGACTATACCTACTCTTAGGAAATATTTGGAGATTTATGTATAGGCAATGGGGTAAAATGTTAACCATGGGTGAATCTTGGTAAATCACTTACCACTGGTATGAGGGTGACCATATAATTTATCGTTCAAACCAGGACACTTTTGAGAGTGAAAGGGAAGGCAATTAATAATTATGCCAGGCCAACAGATAAAAACCAGGACAGTCCTGGGCAAACCAGAACCTGGGTCATTGGTGGCTTTGACTAGGGCAGTTTTGGTGGCCTGTTGGGCACAAAAGCCTGGTTGATGGGGTTCAGGAGAGAATGGAAGGAGAGAAAGTGAGAAGAGTGCATGTGAACAATCATTTCAAGGAGAGGGGTGAGGGGGAACAGTCAGCAGGACCATTAGGGGAAAGTTGGGCTATATCCACAACAACCTGGAGAGATGAGACAAAATATTTTTAAAAATCTTCCCATCTCTGTATATCAACACAGATGGATAACAAAAATACGCTTATACTCAAAATCACAAAGGAATTTAGTACATAGTACAAGTGGCATTTTAAATCACTAGGAAAAAAGCACATTATCGAATGAATGATGATGTGACAATTCAGTGCTGAAAAAACTGAAGTGAGAATGCTATTTCACAAATTCCAAATTGATCATATGTTTAAATCTAAAAGACTAACCATAAAAGTACTATAAGAAGCCATACAATAATTTTCTTTTATAAGCTCAGAAAAGAGAATGCCTTTCTAAGTATAACACAAAAACCCAAACGATAAGAAAATTTTACATGGCAAAAACCATCATAGGCAAAGTCAAAAGATAAATGACACACTGGAAAAAAAGTAGTTGCAACTCATATCTCAGATAAAGGGCTAATTAACCTAATATGTAAAGAGCTCCTACAAACCAATTTTTAAAAAATAAGACCAAAAATTCCCTAGAAATATGGACAAACCAGAAGGAAATAATTTAGGGAGAAGAAAATCAGATGAAATTACTCAATCTCACCCATCATAACAGAAATGTTATATAAAAATAGAATGAGTTAGGGGCTGGCCTGGCGGCTCAGTTGTTAAGTGTGAGCGCCCCACTTCGGCAGCCTGGGGATCGCAGGTTCAGATCCCGGGCGAGCACTGACGCACCGCTTGTCAAGCCATGCTGTGGCGGTCTCCCATATAAAGGAGAGGAAGATGGACATGGATGTTAGCCCAGGGCTGGTCTTCCTTAGCAAAAAGAGGAGGATTGGCACTGGATGTTAGCTCAGGGCTGATCTTCCTCACACACACACACAAAAATAGCATGAGTTATGATTTGTTTTGTTTTGTTTTGCCTATCAGATTAAGTAACAAAAAAACTGATAACACACTTTGTCGGCATGGGAGTGAGGAAAAATGCACTCCTGTTCATTACCCCTTGTAATTAAATCACTCAAACTTAACGATAATGATTAAAATATTCCTTTATCTTGCACTTTAAAGCTTGCTTTTTATATGATGTTTCAATATTGTAGCATTTAGTATACTCATATTTGAAAGTATAATAAGTAGGAAAATTTGCTAATTTCTTCCTCAGCTGAGTGTGCCTAATGAACAAAGTATTTAATTTTGAATCATTACCGCCATTGGTAATGATTGCCATCACACTCTGATTTCATACATTAATTTCATAGTCATACCTTTTGGGTGATAAATCAACCTCTTAGAAAGTGAGTTTATAGTAGTGTAAGCTGTCTCACACACCAAAGTCTCTTATTTTTCTCATATTAGGCTTGTCCTCTACACTTCCTTTCAACTACACATAATAGAAACCTAAATCTTTAGAGATCATTATCCCATCGAAGGCCACATCAAATGTTAACAGGAATATCACCGAATTCTCCAGATCTCACAACGGAATCTATCTAGGAATCAGGGTGGGGTTTTTGTTGTTTCGTTGTTGTTTTCATTTTGCCCATCCTTGGATCTGTAAGGTCTAATCAAGAGCTTTTAGTTCAAAGACTGTCCTCACTGGTCCACTAGATGTCACCCTCACCTAAATTAATAGTGCTCTAAATACAAACTCCATCTGTAGTAGTGAACACTGAAGGGACACAAGGTTAGTTCCAAAGAGCAAATTATTAATCAGCATTACACGCATATGTACGCTCTGTGGGTAGGAGAGAGGGAGAGGAAGGCTTTCAGGAGTCTGGCAGGAAGGGAGTGCTCCAAACAATGAAAGAATGCTGTGAATTGGAATGTGCGATTATCACTCAGTTTGTGTCTAAATGTAACTGAATGAAGGGAGGGAGCAAGACAAGCAAAGACAGGGAAAGAACACACCAGGAAGTGAGAACAGCAAGTGTAAAGGTCCTGAGGCAGAGAGAGAGCCAGGAGCCAGTAGTGCAGAAGCAGGACTTTTTAGGGCTTGCTCAAGTCCGTAAATTTCATTCTGAATGTGATGGAAAGCCACTGGACGAGTCCATGATTTCTGACTTTCCATGCAAGAGCCCTCAAAATCTGCTTGAATGTGATTATGAGGAAACATCAGACATACCCAAATTGAGGAACTTTCTGTAAAATGAGTGGCCAGTATTCTTAAAAATGTTAATGTCATAAAACACAAAGAGAGGATGGGAAACTCTTCCAGAGTAAAAGAGACTAAAGGACAATTAAATGCAAACTACGATCCTTGGTTGCACCCTGGACTGAATGGTCTAAAGGCCGTTATTGGCACAATGGACAATATTGGAATATGGATTAGAGATTAGATAACATGATGGTATTAATATTAAATTTCCTGAAGTTTTCTGACTGTGCTGTGGTTATGTAAGAGAATATCTTGTTTTTAGAGTGAACACAAGTATTAAGGGGTGAAGGAGTACAGCTTAGGGGTTCTAAATACTGTTAGATTGTGGGGACTTTGCAATCTGCTACCCTCAGAAGTGAGTTGTCTGTAAGTGAGCAGGGATTTAACCATGGAGCCATTCCCCGGAGAGGGCAAGGACCTCAGAAGGGAGGCTATAGGTCTAAAATCATGATCCTTACAACCATCATTTTTACACAACATTGTTCTATTTCTGTTAATTTTTTCATCCCATCCTCAAGACAATTTCTGTGGTTTCTACATCCCTAGAGAGCCCTCAAAAGAACACACAACGATCCTCTTGGGAAGACTTAGAGATCCAATTCTCATCTGAGAAGATGACAGCCACCCTTTGATGATGTGATAAAAACTTTGCTCGAGTAGATAAAAATCTCAAATTTCTCCAGAACTGACAGCTCTTGGAGCACTGGCTTTCATCCAAGAAAACCATCCCTGGTAATTAATCCTCGTGCTTGAAAAGCCAACCCAAAAATGCGACAACAAATTAAGCTCTGAGTAAACAGTGGGCATAAATTGCATTTGTTTGGAGTCCACGAATTGTCTGTTAGCTAAATATGAATGTTGGAAGACATGGGAATTATACCAAGTAAGAAAGATGGTTTGGGCTAAAATGGCCATTCTTCAGCACTGAGTTGTTTTGTGAGCACCTATTACAGTCAAGAGAGCATGCTAAGATCTCTGAAAAATACGAACATCACTGAAACGTGAAATCTGCCCCTGAGTTTGTGTCTTCATGTTAGAGGACTTTGGTGAGATTTGGGGAAGCTCAAGAAAGAGACTGTGATTCAGTTTTATTTTATTTAAAAGTTTAACGTTTTCAGAGATATGACTGACAGCGCGTCCGGGGCAAGAGCAGGTCTGTTGACCACGGAGCAGGCTGCACCAGCTGATGGCTTTCCAGATGAAACAGCAGCAGCAGCAACCAAGCACACTTGTGTTTTAGAAATTGTGTGAAAAAATGGAGCTAGTCCGGAAAAAGGATATAATAGTGCAAAAGCAGTGCAAAGGGTTCTTATTAACAGGAGTCTAAAGAAATTGAGGTTGTATTGCCTAGAAAGGAAGATACTTATTCACTGTCTTCAAGTGTATAAAAGAATGCTTAACGAGAAGAGTGACTGCCCCATTGCTCTGCACCTTTGCTGAGATATAAACAGAAAAAACAAGTTCAAATTTTAGAAGAAGACTTTTTCATTAAACCTTTGGATTTATCGATCTGGAACCCAGAAATGAACTCCCATGGGTTCCTAGAGCACTTTCAAAAGAATGTACAACTGTCCACTTTGGAAGACATAGATATCAGCTTCTCACCCCACTAGATGATAGCCACCCTTTGATGATGCAATAAAAATGGCAATGGAAGCTCATTACCCACATCCTGATTAGCTTTCCCCCCAGTTAGTCCTCCTACAGAGCCTGAGATTCTCACATCAGCCACTCCTTTTCCTTTTGGATTAAGGTATTCAAGGGCTCAATCAAAATGTAAATGTGATCTGATGGGGACGACACATTCTGCTGTTACCAGCCATCAACATCTCATCTCTTTAAGTTAGTGAGTCACCTATCAGGGACTCTTAGTTAATAAGAGACAAAACAAGTTTTGATGATAGAGGAGTTGGGAAAACTCTGAGACCTGAGGAAATAAGGATAAAACAAGTAAGTGTTGATGGTAGAGAAGGAACTGGGGAAACTAGAATTTTTCTTCTCACATCTTCTACTTCACATGCTTTCTCCCTCCCCTCCCTCCCCTTCCTTCTCTCCCCTCCCCTCCCCAGTGTCTCCCTTCCTTCCTTTTGCAATTATTTCTGCAATTATCACCCACGCTACACTAGATGTTAGAAGCACCATCCTAGGTTTGAAAACACCCTGAACACATTTTAGTGCCATTAAATTTCCCAAAAGGAAATGCTATTCTTCATGTACCTCACAGAATTAAACTGATGACTTGACCCCGTCTTGTTCACCAGGACTTTCAATACCAGAGCAAAGAGCACACTGCAGGAAAAGTCTTCATCCCGGAGACTCACACACCAGCAGCAGCATTGACTTGTGACACCCTCAGGGCCCTGTGCCTTCGAAACACATCCCATGTTGTAACTAGATGTGTTACATCTTAGGCTAGCCTAAGGGAAGCCATCTTAGGGAAAGGAAGCAGTATTGTAGCTGTGATCCTGACTCACTAGTCTCTGAGAATGCACTCTAGCCTGCATGTAGGCGAGATGATTGAGCACCTCTCACTTTTGCAAAATACATGATCTGCTAGTTCTATGACCCTTGCTCACGTATAACTCCCAGTTGTGATAAGGATAACTTTGTTCTCTGAGTTCCTTAGGAGCATGATGACTCCAGAAAGAAAAACTGTGTGTTGGTACCCGTCACAAATGACAGAAGAAAGAGATAATGAGGCGCCTTGAAGTTCGTCACACCAGATGATCAACATCCCTAAACCCCTCCTTCCCTGCCCATTTCCCCTATATAACTGCCTCAAGATTCTGTATGACTTTAAGATGGTTCTTTAGGACTCTAGGCCACCATCTTCCGATTGTGCTAGCTAATCGTATAAACTTTCCTTTCTCAATCACCGACTCACTTGCATTTGGTTGGCACTGGATTGCAGCGAGCAGAACGAGCACCTTTTTGCTCGGTTACAATGTGACTCTTGCCATATAGACACTTACCCTTTAACTGTCAGAACTATGTGCAATGAATAGCAACCTTTTTTGATTCACTGTGTCATAGTTTATCAACTTCTTTTTAAAGCCTAGAAAGTCTGTTCTTTATTCTGTCAATTTGGCAATGGGATTTGAGAATCTTTCTATTGTTTTCCAAGTACTTGATGTGCAATTAATTTGTGAGGCCACGTATTAATTGTTGCACAGCCTCCTTTGTAGGCTTTTTGTTGAAAAAAGTTACCTGTTAATGTATTTAACTCAGAAAGCTTAACTCAGCCGTTGAATTTTGTACTATTTTTTCCAAAATAAAGGTTAATGCAATAGCATTGTGCTCAAAATATTAAAACCACTTTAGTAAGGATTAAACATAATATTCTGGAAGATATTTAGCAAAATATAAAGGATTAGACACAAATATTTACCACTTGAAATTTTTGCTCTCCAATGCTTAATTATTACAATTTGTTCATTGCACCCATTTTTACTGAGTGCCCTCTGTACAGGTTTTGAGCTAGACATTGAGCAGACAGTGTAAACAGAATCACTGCCAAGGGTTAGCTCTCCTTTTCTCCACCTACACTTGTCTCTTGAGCTTGAATAAAACCAAACCCTGAGGAGAAATGGTTGTATTCTAAAGATTTGATTTTGAAGTTGACTACTGGAAACTCACAACCTATTTCTCTTGGGAAGAGTGACATCGGGGACGTCGGACTCCAGTATTGCCCACAAACGTGATATACACATCTGCCTGAAGTACGGTCCTGAGGGACCTGCCTCAGTGCCCTCTAACCACGATCAAACCATCAGTTTTAAGGAACACTACTCAACTCAGGAGAGGAGGAACACATCTGTCCCTGGGATCTTCTGGACAAGGGGGGAAAACTCAGAGCACAACAAATAGTTTTGGTGCCACTGTTGGCACAAGAGGAGCAAACAGTCCTCATACGTTCCCATTTGTGGATCAAAAGGCAGCTGACCCTGTGGGAGGGGAGAAGTGTGACATGGTTCATAAATGTGTGTTTGCTGCTGTCGGGCTGAAACTGAGACTTAGTGTCTCATGCAAGTACCTGCCACCCAGCTCCAGGCAACCTCAGCAAGTGCAAGCTTTGACGGTCTGGCCACACTGGCCATGTGTGTACGTAATGACTCACCCCAGTGACTGGCCCCCCACAGCCTCGGTGGCTGGATCATTGTCCACTCAGTTTATTGCTCTCTTTTCTCAGCTGCACTTGTTCTTCTACGTACTGAGTGAAGGATGGAGAAACTACCTCACTGAGTCTCCACTGGCATTTTCCTAGATGCCCATGCAGTTTAATCATATTTACACCATCCACGATGCCCTTCTCCCTCACTGGTCAAGCTAGGAACAGGAACTAGTTTGGACATTTTCTCTGGTATATTTTCTGACTCCTCCTGTCCATCTTCCCTCCTGCCTGTTCACCCACCCACCTCTTGGGTGGTATGGCCCCTCCCCCCTGCATGCCAGCCTTGCCAATATGTACCACCGCCAAGTACTGCTGACACTCCCATATTTGTTCATATGTTTCATTCTCCCATGAGATTATACATTCATTGAGGGGGGGACTTTGTGTTACATTTCATGTTCCAGTCCAATATAGTAGCAGGCACTCAAAAAATGTGTGATAAATGAGTGAATATATCTACTAGTATGGTTCACTTCAAAATAGAGGAGCAAGCCACAGCACCAGTTTCAACCTCAAATTGCTCCCCTGCCAAAATGCCACCACATAGTGTATGATTTGACATAGATTTATATTTAGTTCTTTCTCTACTTCCAAAAACATAAAGAATTATATAACACTTCTCTGATACAGAATATCTTCTCAAAAAATTTTGGAATTATTGTACCAGGCTTATAATAGAATTTTAAAAATAGATTTAAAGAAAATTTGAAAGGACTTAAAGGAGATACAGATTGATTTCTCTACACACTTTAGAGCATCATTCTAAATAATATTAAGTAAATAACAATCTTAAAATTCAAATTCCAAAGCCAGTGTCAATAGATGTTCTGTTCTTCATTTCTTTTACTTTTCTGGTTAAAGAGAGTTTTAGCCATACTGAATCTGCATATTACTTGATGTTATGCCTCAGTACTACAGTATTCAGTATTCAGTGTCAATTATTTATGTATTTATCATATAAGCTATATAAGACTTTGCATTATTTTAATGCATCATTTGCATTAAGTTAGAATATTATTTTCCCTGAAATGGACTATTCTTTCCATTTCCATGAAATAGACTGTTCTCTTTGTGCTAAAGAAATAACATTGGATCCAGACTTTCAAAATGAATAGTAGAAAAACTGTGTTAGGTATGTTCGTTGTGCATAACAACATATGTGTCGAGATTGGACTAAATTTTATAGTAAAATGTATTAAGGAAATACCTGATGTAAATATCTCTAACGTGTAGCCCTTTTTTTGTTTTGGCAATGTTGAATTCAGATAAAGGTTCTTCCATGCTTTAGTAATCATCAGTACATGTTCATACTTTGATAAGTCCAGGAAGAATTTATGGTTCAGAAAAATAACCTTTGCAGAAATACCTGTACATAAATGGGTAATGTGGACAGATCTCACAGGTGGAAATGATTAGGAAACTGATCTAGGGAAAATGAGCAATGTAATCTTTTCTCTGCTGCTCTGAAATAAATATAAATGTAAAGCAGTTGATATAGAGACGATGAGATCAGTTAGACATCTTTTTTCTCTTTGAAACACACGTGTTAGTTCTTGTGCTGAATGAAATGCTATATCATATTTCTACGTTTTCCTTTTTTTTTGCAGAATGAATGTCAGAAAAATAATTCATTAAACCACAGGGAGGTTTCGGTCAAATGGTTGGTGTAGGGGTAAATGCCTCCCCGGCCACGTAGGGGGCTAGATGCCATACCTAGTCCTCTTGACCTCTTGTTCCTCCTCGCTGGCAGCTAGCCCATGTAGTAACTTGGCATTTATTGATTGAAATGATGAGCAAACAAATAAAAGCAAAAGGGAGCTTTCATCTGATTTCCCTTCTCCTACCCACCATTATCAGTTACTTAGGCAGTATGCATCGGAGAAATTGCACCACATAAAACTCTAATTCATAGTTGATGTTTGGCAATGCATAAATACTTGTGGAATGCCCACTGTATGCCCTGCATTTAACTCAATGAATGTTTAGTAAACTTCTAATTAGGTCTTTCCCAATATTGTGGTAGTTGTTGATGGATACAAAAGTTAAACACAAGGGCTATATCTTCTAGGAACATATAATCCGAATGTTGATAGGTATATACAAGACATAATTTTCTATTGTTTTATACATACACACACACACACTTTCATACATATACATATTTAATTTCTATATTTGTGTTCTCTACATTATTCTGCTTCCTTATTTTCTTCTCTTTTTCCTCATTTCTTGTCTTTTTCATATACTCCTCCTAGCCATAGAAAATACAATAACCGAATGTTCCAGTTATGTATTATGGAGGGTCAGGGCAGATACTGAACTGGATTCCACCCATTTTCATCTTCACCATGCTCTTAGTCTTCTCCTGTGGGACCAGCAATCCTGGGGTGTGGCTTTCCTGCTTTGTGTAGAGGTTAGAGCAGGGCTTCTGGTGTCACAGAATCTGGTATCCCACCACGGTTCCTACAAGCTTGTAACCTTGGGCAAGATTCTTCAGCTCTCTAAGCTTTAACCTTCTCACCTGTAAAATGGAGCTAAAAGTAGTACCTAATCCTCATGGGGCTACTGTAAAATACTCAAGGAAAAATGGTCTTATGACTGTTCTTACTACTGTTCTTGCTCAGCAACCCTGGGAAAAAGAGCCCCTGTAAAATTCTGTGTGAGATCTCTGCTGAGATAGCAGCTGAAGCTTCAAATGTCCACCCCTCTCCATCAGCTGTTTCCATGACCCACTGTGGATCTTTCCTTCTCTGTCTCTCCTGACATTCCTCAGGCCCTGGCTGTTTCCCACTCGGTATCACCAGTTATCATCTCATCCACCTCCTGTCTCTCTGTTGATTCCATGCTCCTCAAAGGCAAGAACACCATCTGTCGATTCTTTACCTCCCCAGCACCTTGCCTTATGTATTATTCCTACTATGAGCTTAATCAATAATTATAAGAAATAATTGATGTTTATACAATTATAAACATCTTTTCAATGACATTAGTGCCCATCATATCAGTGAAAGTATCTTACTTCCTTGGTCAACACCAAATCCATTTTCAGATTAAAGTTGGGCATAGCTACCTAAACGATAGATACCCTTGGTATATGTGGACCAACCCTAATATAAGCACAGGAAAAAATTGAGATTAAAATTTCTTTTGCCCTTCAAACTCTGAATAACTGATTTGGTTTCCAGCAATTTCTCTCTGGCACCCCTGCAAATTGCACTTGATTAGTTCTGTTCTTTACATTGAATGCTCTGCGAGTATGCTAGTATTTACAGGAGCATGAAGGCCCTTTTTACTTGGGTCTTGAAATCTTCATCTTTACAAAGGTCCCAACACCTTTGTAAGAATTTAACGTGGCAGAGAAGACAGTTCTTAGAAAGCTCTGAAACACTTAATCAAGGAAATCAACCTTGGTTGCTCCCGGCTGATGTTTTCTGGAAGTTCTTACTGTGCAAGTCCTGAAAAGAAAGTCTTTCCCCTCTTCTCTCATCAATATGGGTTTTCTAAGCATCAACCAGATTAAGGACCCCAAGTGCAGGTGCAGGGTGGTCCTGAGGCCATAATGGCTCATCGGATTCCATTTCATCCCCACAACACACACCCACACTCTGCAAGTTAATATCGGTTTACTGCAAATGGAACTGGCCATCCCCTAGGCCATGTGCCCCTAAAACATCACACAAATGGTTTAGACTCAAGCTGGTCACAGGTGTGGTTAGTGTAGGTGGATGGCTAGATGTATGTAGATGCTTTAAGGGACCTGAAGGAGGTCTTTCTGCCCTCAAATCATTTCTCCAACTGGAGAAATTGGGCCACTCAGTTTCTCTGTCATGGCGACTTGGTATCAGAATGAAAAATCAGCTTCTGTATGTGGGTAGAAATGAAGACTTACAAGGTCAGGAGTGCTTAGCTGCCTGGAGAAGGTGGGAAAGACAGCCTGAGAGAAAAGAAGGAAGTAACAGTGTAGAGTGAGAAATGAGTGAAAGGAAACTCTGGTCTCAGAACAGCTGTGAGAGTGGCCACTTTATCCCTCCATTCCCAATGGCTTTCTGCGCTTCACTGGTGAGTTCTACCAGACACTTAAGGAAAAATGAATGCCAATCCTTCTCAAACTCTTCCAAAAAATTGTTTTTCCTGAGGTCCAGCTTTGTTCCTATCCTTGCGGTCTGTGAGATACCCTTGAATCCTTATCTTCTGTTTTTCCTTTTGTCATGAGCTAGCACGACTGGATTATGTGCAACCAAAAGGGAACTTGAAGAGAAGTTCGCACATATTCTTTTGGTTTGCCTTTGTCTATGGTGCTCTTATCCTGAATAAAGATGTTTTTTAACTTGAATAAAGTCAAATCTAGCTCTCATTTCCTTTATGATTTTTGCTGTTGGTTTTAGTCTTCAGATATCCATTTGCACCTCAAGATTATGTAAATATTCAACTGTATTTTTTGTTGTTTTTCTTTATTTTTTATTTTGCCTGTATTTTCATTTGGTTCTTACGTGGTTTTATTTTTTACATTAAAATCTCAAATCAGTCTGGGCTTTATTTTAGCATAAGGTGTGTGGTACAAGACAGATATCAATCTTCACTTTTTTTCAATGGTCAAAGAAAAAGAAGCATAAATTTGAGAGAA
Source organism: Ceratotherium simum simum (assembly GCF_057802395.1). Taxonomy (NCBI): domain Eukaryota; kingdom Metazoa; phylum Chordata; class Mammalia; order Perissodactyla; family Rhinocerotidae; genus Ceratotherium; species Ceratotherium simum. The sequence goes on from NC_141913.1 coordinate 47,335,675, forward strand.
AGCCCTGGGAATGCTGTTTCATATCTAGACGAGTCCCAGTTCCTTTATAACTAAGCTTTTGGTTTCTAAAAACCCTGAATCTATCACACTTCTTCTGAAGTTGGTCCTTTGCTCTTGGCTTGTTCTGTGTTCAAGAATTCCTGGACATGAAAAAAAGGAATGGTGATAGATTTTCTTCTGAGAGTTTGTTCCATGGATATTGGTACCCTGGAAGTGGAGCCTATAGCTTTTATATTCCTAATCTATCCATCCATCTATATAAATGTTTCCCAGTCTCTCATGCATGAAATAGATTCACTGTAATCAGCTTTTCCCCCTTTACTATATTCCTGGCATTTAGTGCAGTAAAGTCTGCTTCTCTAGAGAATAACCAAACCAAGGACATCGTGTTCCTTTTTTATGACAAGATGCATATTTCCCAACAAGAGACAAATTCTTCATTTCAAAGGATTGAAGAGATGGTTTTATAAAACAGTCCAGCTGGTTAAATGAAGGGCACTGACGAAAGTCAGCTCAAACTATTAGTTGGCTCTGAATCCACAGAATGCTCCTTTGATTGCGAATTGGATAGGCTTTCGCTCCTTTGAAGTTCTTGCCTGTCATCATTTTCTTCTAAAAGAGGAAAATGTATTAGCAGTTATGTTGGCCTGAAGTTCAATCTGCCTAATGTGAGGGGTGCACTTCTGTAAAAGGTAGCCCCTTCTTACAGACCCGTTTTCAACAATTAGGTGTGCAAAATAGTGGGCTGTGTCTGTGCCACTTTGCCTCTTCGTCTATGGGTCTGAGTCTCACACTACCGTCTTTCTGTGAGTGTTCTCCCTCAGTTAGAGTCTCCTTGAGCTCCTGTACACTCCTTTGTGCACGGTCCTCTCTTTCTGCCTCCTTCCTCTGGCTCATTTGACTCACCACAATATAGGATGAAAGTGAAATTCACATTTTCCTATTGCATTTTTAATTACTAAATAGCACTCCTTGTTACCTGCTTAAAATTTGAAATGCAATGGAATACTACTCAGCCATAAAAACAGACAAAATCTTGCCATTTGCAACAACATGGATGGACCTTGAGGGTATTACACCAAGTGAAATAAGCCAGAGAAAGACAAACACAGTATGATTTCACTCAGATATGGAAGATAAACAAACATATGGATAAGGAGAACAGATTAGAGGTTATCAGAGGGGAAGGGGGTGGAGGGGACGGCAAAAGAGGTCAATTGGTACATATATATGGTGACGGATAAAAACTAGACTATTGGTGGTGAGCACAATGCAGTCTATATAGAAACTGATATATAATAATATACACCTGAAATTATACAATGTTATAAGGCAATATGACCTCAATAAAATAATTTTTTAAAAAATTTGAAATGCAGACATGCAAAATATTTTCAATTTCTTGACTGAAGAGATAAATCAGATTGTTTAAATTGATATGTCTCAAATTGATAATGAACATACTTGGTTTTTATTATTATTTTTAATCCCAAAGCTATGGATCCTGGACAAAGAAAACAAATTGTTCCTATTCTATTCCTCCTGCTTCCCATTAAAGACCGGCATGATCCTCCTCTTTGATCTCCTCCATCTCAGTCCACAGCCCCCTGACCTGCTCCCCAGCTCCCACCTTTTCTCCCATTCATGGCCAATTGCCCATCCTTTATTTTCCTATCTTCCTGTCTTCACAAGGTCAATTGCATAGTCCCCTTCCATTTATACTGTTGACCTTTGCAGCCTCACTCCCACTAGATGGCGCTCAGTCTGACCAGACTGCAGCTCTTGTCTTTCCTCTTACCGCTGTGGCTCAGACTCATATGGGCAGTATTCACAGAGGCATACAATCTTCCAAACCAGGGAGGCTGCTGGCAGATTGTTGAAGCTGGTGGGTACCACCAGCCCCTTCCCAGGCCTGCACTCATTCCAGCAAATCACCAGGCAAGATCTCAAGCGCTCACAGCCAATATGGTGGCAGATGTTGTTAATAATTTCCCTTGTTCATTGATAGACTTTTGGATTTGTTGGCTGCAGAGCAGGTCTGCCACCTGTGCTACAAAAAAAAAAAATCATACTTAATTTTCTTCTGTTAAAAGAATTTGTAAAAATGTTTGAAACATGCAAAAATATCAAGAAATCTGTGACCAAGAGAAGAGCAAGGGGACAAGAAATTTTAGGCCAAAGGAGCTGCAGGAGAGAGAAAGGCAGCGAGATGGGGATGGAACCTAGGCTGTAATTTGAATTCCTCAATAGTTATATGGCCCTAGTGTTGATATGCCTGTGGTTTTTTCTTTTTCATTTTAAACTTTCTATAAAACATTTCTCTAGTGCCGGCCCTGTGGCTTAGCAGTTAAGTGCGTGCGCTCCGCTGCTGGCGGCCCGGGTTCGGATCCTGGGCGCGCACCCACGCACCGCTTGTCCAGCCATGCTGAGGCCGCGTCCCACATACAGCAACTAGAAGGATGTGCAGCATGACATACAACTATCTACTCCGGCTTTGGGGGGGAAAAAAAAATTTAAAAAAACATTTAAAAAAAAATTTCTCTAAAGTTTGATAAAGAAAAAGTTTGAGTTGTTTCTGCAGGCTGAAAATGTCCTAAAATATCTACAATTTCTAATAGCAAAAATAACCAAAAAAGAAAAAGGAGACCATAGAATAACCAGCCAAAAGGAAAGTGCTCGGGTTGAGTTAGAGAGACCTGTGACCTACTGTATAGGAGGGAAGTCAAAAACAGCTGAAGAACAAGACCGGAGTGGCAGACAATGAAGACGCCTTAATTTTTACCATTAAATTATGTGTTTCCTTTTGAATTCATAAATAAAGTTTTATAGTACCTAATAATGGACTAAAATTAGATATTTGACAAATGTTGAGTGAATGAAAAAAATATATATCTTCAACAACTGATTTAAAATTCACTAATTTGGTCCAGTTAGGAGATTAGCTGGGTTGGAGCTATATATGGAAAATAAAAGGCACAGGTGGATGAACTGTATTATGGAGGGTTGAGCAGTTTAGATTACTGGGGTAGGCAATGGGACCTATGGTTGTGTAAATGCAGAGGAGCGACCTCATGAACTTAATGAATCCCTTAAAGATGAGGTCTGTACAGAACCAAGCTAAGCACAAAATGGGTGCTTAATCTATATTGGTAGAATGGATGTTAAAAATGGTGATGGAAGGAGAACGGTCTGACTGTGATGTACAAGATGGATTGAGAGGAGACTGTAAAGACAGGCAGACCATGTAGGAATGTGACATGATGATCCCAGTGTGGGATAAGAAGATGTATTAGCAGTAGGAATGGACAGGTGGATTTAAGAAAGAGTGGGAGGGGCCGGCCCCGTGGCTTAGCGGTTTAGGTGCGCGTGCTCCGCTACTGGCAGCCCGGGTTCGGATCCCGGGCCACACCGATGCACCGCTTGTCTGGCCATGCTGAGGCAGCATCCCACATACAGCAACTAGAAGAATGTGCTACCATGACATACAACTATCTACTGGGTCTTCGGGAAGAAAAAGGGAAAAAAAAAAAAAAAGGAGGAGGATTGGCAATAGATGTTAGCTCAGGGCCAGTCTTCCTCAGCAAAAAGAGGAGGATTGGCATGGATGTTAGCTCAGGGCTGATCTTCCTCACAAAAAAAAAAAAAAAAGAAAGAAAAGATATTTAAAAAAAAAAAAGACAAATGGGAAATTAATAGGGTTTGGTGACTAACTCCACGTGGAGGGAGAGAAAGAGTAGGCAGGTAAGGCAGTGTGGAGTAGTGGTTAGGAGCTCAGTCTTTAAATCCAAACAAACCAAGCTTTGATTCTCACATCCACTACTTACTGCCTGTATGGCCTTGGAGAAGATGTTTAATCTCTCCAAGCCCAGTTTCCTCTTCTGTAAAATAGCAGAGTTATGAGAAATAAATGAAATAATACATGTAAAGTACTAACAATGGTGCCTGGAAGAAAATATATGTTCAACAAAAGTTAACTATTGTCATTTTCCCTCTGCTCCACCTACCCATCAAAGATTCTCCAGAAGGAAGATGGTGCTCCATTTGCCTATAGTAAAATGACCGCTGGTTCTCCAAATAGTCTAAGCCAAAAAGAATGTAACAGTGTGTTTCAGTGGTTACCATGGTCACAGCTGCTGGTCATGAAACCTCTCATGCAGATAAATCAGGCTGACCTAGCTGACATATAATCATCACTATTGACAAGAAGGAAAATCAGGCTGACCTAGCTGACATATATTAATCACTATTGCCTAAAAGGAAAACAAGAAGGTTCGTGTCATAGCGTGATTTATTTGCCCTTAGTGGGAAACTATCACTGCCAAATTGCTTTCTTTTTGGAAACGACAAATGGAAACTTTAAATTCATCTCCTCATAGTCAGTGAAAAACAAAACAAGTTCATTAATAAAGCAATTGTTTGGGGTTGGAGTTAATCAACTTTGTTATTGTTATCAAGGATTCTGGCCAAAGTTTATTGCACCATATTACATTTTCAATAGTCTAAGTTGATAGCTACATTGGCATTTCCTAAAAAGTCCTTCACTCCCCCCACCAGTGACCAAAGTCTATGCTTTTCTTTGTGTCTTAACATGATCATCACCTCTGATCACATACGCGTGCGTGCGCGTACACACACACATACAGACACGTAGTTACTACTTCTGATGTGAAAAATACAGCTCTGTCCTTTTCTGAAATTTTGCCTCCTGGTTTTAATTAACTGAAAAGGGTCAAGACAAAGTTTTGATAAATGGCAGGAGGCAGATCGTGCAGAAACGCGCTATTCTGGCCAAGGAATGGCCTCAATTTGAGAATGTAAGATAAGAAACAGGAAATGAAAAAAGAAAATAAAAATGGCCCTAAATTATAAAGTGTATTGATGGTCAATAACCTTCTGGAGATTGTTTCTCTTTAAACATCCAGAAATAGGCTCTTGATGACTTCCTGGCTAGCTGAGCATTACTTTTTAGGAGATACAGGACCAAGATCCACACAAATTTAGAATAAAGTTAAATGATCCACATTTTCCCGGTGCGTATTAGTTCTCTTTCTTTCTTTTGTTATTCTCCTTAAATGAATAGAGTCCACCTATATCCCTACGGAAAAGAATTTTGTCAATTACATTTCTTTTATTTGTTTATGCATTTATTCACCCCACAAACGTTTATTTTAAAATGCCTATCATATTTCAAATGACTGAAACATATTTTTATTTTTCTCCCTTTCTGTTCTCCTTATGAGATGACTAAGGAATATATAGGGAAAGGTCCACAGAAGCGTGACGATCCATCAGTGACTACTTGAGAAAATAAAAGAACGTCATAATCCAGGGAGCAGAAATCTACTGGGAACCCCCGTAGTTCACTTTAAGTGAAGTGGCTTTTCATCCTGGTTGCCCCGGATGGTTCTGGTTTATGCTTGCAGGAGGACTATTATTAAGGGGTCTTCCAATCACTCTCCAAAAGTATCCCAGTTTGGATAATAACTTATATGGTTTTCATATGTGATTTCATTTGGGAAAATCCAAAATCTATGTTAGGGGCAAACACTTATTCTGGACTCTTCATGTCTCCCACAGGAAAGAGTATTTCCATACCACACCCCAGACGGGAAAGTATGGGGGGAATATTTCTGGCTTTTCTCTGCCCCATCAACTTCTCCTTCAAATGGAAAGAGGACTGCACACGGGAAATGACTGATCCGATTGCTCAAGTTGCGAGAAGCAACTGAGCATGCTCAGTTCTGCCTCTTTGGGCTTTTCTCTTTAGATCCGGCCGCCAACACAAAGGGTATATTCTGGTTGGCTTGCCACTATGTGGAGCCTGTGGGTGTCCTTCTGTTTCGGTGCCTGGTTAGATACATCTGACTAATTTGTCTAAGGGCAGATTTCAATAGCCAATTAGGCTTCTACTCTGATATCACATTCTTCAATCTGCTTAACCAGTAATAACGACATTTTGATCTTCATTTGTTTGTCTCCTATGTCTCATTTCTCATTTGATCCCAAATTTGGGTGGAGATGTTTACTGAACTCCCAAACCCCAACATCTTGGTGTTTTAGTTAGGAAACTGAGGCACAGGTACAAGGGTTGACCTCCTGGATTGAAATAAAATACAGAGATTGATGCATCTGTCCTGGAAAAGGGCAGGAAGCTAATTCTTCAGCCTTGGTGTGAGATGTTGCAGCTTGCCTTAAACTACAGAAGCACAGCTTGACCTAGTATTCCAGGTAGGGTAAGGTAGAGATTAGTTTATCAAAAAAGAGTTTTTGAGCTCAATAAGGGCTCACTGGAAAACAGGCAGAGCATCAGTATACAGATCCTTCAGACATTCTTCAAAAAAATTGCATTAAGGTTTACTCTCCACTGTGTGGTGAGATTTCCAGGCATGCTTTGCCTGTGCAGAGGAGACTGAAACTTTCCATCTGTGTTAGTTAGTAGGGGTGTGAATTGGTCTAATTAAGGAATACACCTAAAGCCATATTCTCCAGTCAGCATTATCAGAAATAAAGCTCTTATTTCGATCTCTATTTCTATGCCTCAGTTGGTTTCAAGCTCAGAAGGGGAATAAAGGGATATTATTTATTGCTTCTCCCTCTCTGTTCCCAATAATTCAGACATCCAAACAGATACACCAGGAGTCTATCATTTGTAGGATAAAAAGGATTCATTGTAGGTTGAAAAGCCCCTCCCATCTCACAGAGTTTCCAGTCATCGTCTTAGTGCCCTGCTAATTATGAAAGAACAGGTGAGGGTCACTAGATATGTGAGGAAAATATCTGATATGAAAGGACACGGATTAAACCAAACAAATAAAGGAACTCAGAGGAAGAAAGACAATGCAGGAAAGGGAAAAAAATTTTAAAAATCATTGAAGTGCACAAAGACAAAAGAGAAGATGTTGCATTCATGAACAGGAACAGGAAGCTATAGAAAAAACTTTTGGAATAACAAAAAGATGCTGTTGTAAATTAAAACTATTATAGCACAAATGAAAAATTCAATAAAAATGTTGGAAGAGAGGCTGAGAAAACCTCCAAGAAAAAAGAAAGTGAAGCTGAAGAAGTAGAAAATGGAGAGAGAAGATGAAAACTTTAGATCAGCCCAGGAGGCCCAACATCTTAATCATAGGAGATATAGATAAAGAGAATAGAAAAGATGGAGAATAGAAGAAAGAGGAGGAAAACAACAAAGAACTAATTCAAGGAAATTCCCCAGAAATGAAGAACACGAGTTTACAGATTGAAAGAACATACTGAGTGACTTGGCCAATGCATCTTTTAAAAAAAGCACCAAGGAGATCGATGTGAAATTTCAGAACACTGGTACAAAAGTAAGAGTCTAAGAGCATCCAGAGAGAGGAAAACACACACACACACACACACACACACACAGATCTCATATAAAAGACAGAGAATCAAACTTATATCAAGTTTTGCTAAACAACTCTGGAAGCTAAAAGAAAATAAAGAAATTCCTTCAAAATTATGAAAAAAAAAAAGAATGATTTCCAACTAAGAATTTTATACCCTGTTAAAATGTCAATAAAGTATGAGGATAGAATAAATACATTTTCACATATGCAAGATCTCAACATATTTACCTCCCACTCATTTCTCAGGAAGCTGTTGGAGTATGAATGCCATCAAAATGAGTGAATAAATCAAGAAAGAAGATGACCTGGGATCCAAGAAGTGGAATGAACCAAGAAGAGAGACTAAGGAAATTCCAAGAATGATGGTGAAGGGAGCTTTTAGGATAACAACTTTACAGCAGGCCTTGAGAGCAACCAGTCCAGATTGGAGTAGCAGGATGAAGGGCTCCAGAAGGGATGTCTCAAAAACAAAAATAGAAAGAAATTGAAAGATGCGCTTGAAATTACTGAAAGATTTATTCTGCTGGCAGAGAGTTTGGAGATAGATTAATGATACAAAGAAAACTAAGCAAATGAAAAACAAATGAGGCAATTATTATCTCCATGGAAAATAAAAAGCTGTACAAAAAGTATGTGACATGGGTCATCTGTGCATATGCATGCTGATTTAATCAAAATCTATGACATTTATAGCGGTAAGAATAGTGGAGTGGGGAGAAGAAATGTTGGAGAGAGGAAACAGTTTAAGAGCAATAAATCCTCATCTTCCAAATAAGGAAGTCACTAGAGAATATCCAAAAAAATATTAAATATCAATAAGTAATATAAAAATATATACATATATAAGAAATATGAGGATAAAATAGCTAATATAGGTGAAAGTGCTTTTATCTAAAGACTGAAAAATCAAGATTGGGAAGGGCTGGGGCAGGGTATGCTGGTTTTCGTTTTAAGCAACATAACTATTTGACTTTTAAAACTGTATACGTGCATAAATTTAAAAAATACACAAATTAAATGAAAAGTCTGCTTTCCCAGATTATTTAAAGTATAACTTGTTTTATGAGAGACTGGTTTTCATCCAATTTATCAAGTATTCCCTAAATACTTCTCCCTCTAAAATTGATCAAAACTGCGTAATGAGAAATGGAAAAAAGGGCTAATTTCATTCATTCATTTATGCATCTCAAATATTTGCGGAGAGTTTAGTGTTCTGGTCACCCAGCATACATTAGTGAACAAAACCGAAAAAGATCCTATCCTTGCAGAGCTTACATTCTCATGGGGGAAATAGACAATAAACTATTGACCTAACACATAGATACATTATGTAGTACCGTCATGCACCACATAACAACGTTTCAGTCAATGACAGACCACATATACAACAGTGGTCCATAAGATTAGTACCATATAGCCTAGGTGTGTAGTAGGCTATACCATCCAGGTTTGTGTAAGTGCACTCTATGATGTTCACACAACAATGAAATTGCCTAATGAGGCATTTCTCAGAATGCATGTCTGTTGTTAAGCAACGTGTAACTGTATTTTATAAAGCAAAACTGAGTAGAGGTGATCAGAAGTGCAGGTGGGATGTAAGGATGGCAATTTAAAATAGAATGGTCAGAACAGGTCTCATTGTAAAGGTGATAACTGGGATGAGAAGGAAGTGAGGAAGTTAGCTTAAAGGAGATGACTATTCTAGGCAGATGAAAGAGACAGTACAGGGGCTGGCCCTTAATGGTTAAGTTTTCACACTCCACTTTGGTAGCCTGGGGTTCGCCGGGTCGGATCCCAGGCACCGACCTACACACCGCTCATCAAACCATGCTGTGGCGGCATGACATATACAAAATAGAGGAAGATTGGCATAGATGTTAGCTCAGGGACAATCTTCCTCACCAAAAAAACAAAAAATACAAAACAACAAAAATAGAAAGAGACGGTACAAAGGCCCGAAGGTGGGAGCATGCCACAGGTTCAAGAAACACCAGGGACATCAAGGTGATGAATGGAGTCGGAGAGAAATGAAGGTGGGAGTGGGAGCGGCAGGAATGGGGAAGGTGGTGGGCGTTTGGATTCAGAGTGCAATAAATCCTGAGAAAAGATAGGAGGAGGACTGGGGGGATTAGGGAAACCAGGTAGGTGGCCAAGCAGAAATAAGATGGCCTGCACCAGGTAGAAGAAATGGAAGTCCTGAGAAGTGGTTAGATTCTGGATACATTCTAAAGGTAGAGCAGACATGATTTACCTTTGGATCAGGTGTGGAGCGAGAGAGAAAAAGGGAGTCGTGGATGACTCCAAAGCTTTGTTCTGAAGAATGAAGTCGCATCACCTGAGAAGGGAAAGAACAGGAGCAGATTGAGGAGACTATCAGGAGCTCAGGTTTGGACATGTCACGTTTACATATCCAAGGTTAGTGGAGAGAGTGTGAAGTGTTCTGAAAGCCAAGTGAAGAAAGCAAATTGGAGAAGCGGGAGTGATCAGCTGTGTCAAGTGCTGCTGACGGATCAAGTGAGGGGCTTGAAACTATTCGATTTAGCAATGCGGAGGTCACTGGTGATCTTACAAGAGCAGTTTCATTAGAGAAATGAATGAATTAAATGAATTTAAGAGAAAATAGGGAGAGAAAATATGGAGACACATATAGATTACGGTTTTGAAGAGTTTTGCCTCAAAGGGGAACATAGTGGCTAGGAAAATATTGTCAGGAGGAGAGTTTTCTTTAGTTGGGGGAAATAAAAACGCAGTCGTTTGCTGATGACGATGTATAAGTATAGAATTAAAATAATATATTTGACGATGCAGGAGAGAGAGGAGAGCATTCCTGGAGCAAGGTACTTGAGTGGCTGAGAAGGGATGGGGTCTAGTGGAGGGATGTGTTTTTGGGAGAAGCATGGATAGCTTACCTATGTTAACAGGAGGGAACTAGAGTATATGGGTGCCGATACTGCTAGTGGGGAACTGTAGTGCCAGGCAAACATGTAAATCTCTAAATTGCTTCCTTCTGATTCAAGAAGTAGGAAGCAAGGCTGTTAGCTAAGAGTGAAGATCGCTGAGGTGGTGTTGAAGGTTTGAAGAGAGGGTAGAAGGTGCGAAGGAGTCACCAGGAGAAGGAGAGCGTGAACAGAGTAGGGAAAGATAGCATAATTGGTGGTTGGCCTATAAGGCACAACGAAGTTCATGGTCATTGTCCTTCCCCTCCCTCAAACACCACCTTGTGCATTTGTGACCTGCTTTAAGGGTCAAGAAGGAAACCCTGGTCCAACAGGAGGGAAAAACTGAATTCAGTTTGATATAGTATCCAAATATCTGTGATTTTAATGTGAGAAACACAACAGAATTGAAACACCTTCACTACCACCCACTCCATGTGATTTGTCATAAAGGAAGCAAGGGCGCAGCTCTGTGAAGCTTTGTGAATTCTTGTAGTCAAGAACACTAACTGGAGACAGAGAGAGAGATTGAGAAAGAAAGAAGGGAGAAAAAGTGAAAAGTATTCTTTACAGAGCAATACCAGCTAATAATTGGAAGAAATAATGAAATTAGAAAATCGCCATTTTGCAGCCCCTTGTATTGATTCAGGCAAAGACCAACAAGGGACAATCAGACCATGAGGTGTAAGATTATTGGAGAACATGTTATTTATACAGACTCAAAGTACCCCTCATCTATTGCTTACTATAAGGAAAATGTATCTTTACCTTGGAGAGATTTAGTGGACCTCACCTTAGGAAAGTGATCATACTTGGCACCAACATTATAGGCTTCCTGATGTGACGAAGAAAGAAGTATACGATATCACCAATGTGGCGTTATTGGCAAAATATTTAACTCAAATCTAATCATAAGAAAACACTCAGGGCCGGCCTGTGGCTTAGTGGTTAAGTGCGCACACTCCGCTACTGGCGGCCCGGGTTCGGATCCCGGGTGCGCACCGACGCACCGCTTCTCCGGCCATGCTGAGGCCGCGTCCCACATACAGCAACTAGAAGGATGTGCAACTATGACATACAACTATGTACTGGGGCTTTGGGAGAAAAAAAAAAGGAGGAAGATTGGCAATAGATGTTAGCTCAGAGCCAGTCTTCCTCAGCAAAAAGAGGAGGATTAGCATGGATGTTAGCTCAGGGCTGATCTTCCTCACACACACACAAAAAAGAAAAAGACACTCAGACAATTTCAGAATATGGGACATCCTATGAGACCAATTGGCCTGGATTCTTCAAAAAAGTCAGTATCATGAAAGAAAATAGAAAGTGAAAGGACCGTTCTTGATTAGAAAGAGACACCAGAGAATAAAGATACCAATGCAGTGTGGACCTAAATTGGATTCTGGAACAGAAAATAGAATAGCCATGAAAAGACATTTTGGGGACAGTTGGGGAAATCTGAATACAGATTGTATATTAGGTGATGTTATGGAATTAATTTTCTTAGGAGTGATGTTCATCTAATGTTTGTGAGGAGACTGCCTCATTCTCAGGAGATGTCGGCTGAAGTACTTAGAGATGAAGTGTTATGTTGTCAGCAACTTATTTTCAAATATTTCAGCCAAAAAAAGGAAGTGGTGTGTGTGTGTCAGTGTAGGTGTGTATATGGAGAGAGAGCAATAAAGCAAATGTGGCAAAATAATAACTAGTGAATCTAGATGAAGAGTACACGTGTGTTCAACTTGACCATTGATTTAAAATTGATTTAAACTTGAAATCAATTGATTTAAACTTTTTCCAACTAAAAGTTGGGTGAAAAAAAGAGCACTAACTGTGACAAGCTGCTGAAAGGACCCTGAATGTAAGAAAATCAAAAGGGACGGGAGACCAGGGTCATTTGAATGCCACATGCTCTCTGTTTTTTGAAAGCAGTGATTGCTACATTGTTTTCCATTGCTAAAAATTTCCTAAATTCCAGCACAACAAATAATTCTACAGGAGTCCAAAAATGCCTGACTGTTTCCATATCACCAAATAAAACCTCCAGAAAACAAAAACACCCCACAAATATCCCCTGCCCCACCGAGAGGAGGAGGACACGAGCTTGTGAGGGTTGAGTAAGAGCGAGGACTCTTCTCCAAGAGGTAAACCGGAGCCCGGCTCTCTGGTTTCCCCCAAGATGAACTCAGAAGGGAGCTCACACTGGAAAGGATCACCGGTTAAGTACCTGGAGGCCCTGGCAGCCAAATAGAGGGAAAATACACAACTTACTCTTCTAAAAGTTCTCCCTTTGGAACTCAAAAGTCATCAGCGGACTGAGCCCAGTTTAAAGCCATGCAGTTTAAGATGTGGACAACTTGGAGAAGACTCTAAACCCATAAAAATGACTTCAGGATTAAAGGCCCGGAGGACAAGTTTCTGAGGAAGTTCTAAGAGAGTTGGCTACTCTGCCAGGAGAGGAGGAACCATGTGGCGATTTAATGATGGTTCTTCAGATGTACAAAGAAAATGGCAACCAGATGCTTCCTACTGCCACAAGAACAGGACCAGAGTAAATAAATTTGCCATAATGAAGGAATTTATTTCTGGGAAGATTGCTAAAAAGAGATTGAGCATTCCAGAAGGATGTGTCTAGAGAACTAGATATCCTCTCAAGGTGATTTAAGACTAGGACACAAATAAGTTTAAAGGAACGTTTTTATTTGTTTTGTTTTGTTTTTGTTTTTGTTTTTGTTTTGTTTTGTGAGGAAGATCAGCCCTGAGCTAACATCCATGCCAATCTTCCTCTTTTGGCTGAGGAAGACTGGCCCTGAGCTAACATCTATTGCCAATCTTTCTCATTTTTCCCCCAAAGCCCCAGTAGATAGTTGTATGTCATAGTTGCACATCCTTCTAGTTGCTGTATGTGGGACGCCGCCTCAGCATGGCCAGACAAGCAGTGCATCGGTGAGAACCCGGGATCCGAACCCGGGCCGCCAGCAGTGGAGTTCGCGCACTTAGCTGCTAAGCCATGGGGGCAGCCCCCTAAAAGAACGTTTTTAAAGCAATGTGACCTGTGAAAATTTTAGTTGGCCCAGAAAATTTCTAGGCTTTGTTCAACTTAACCAGTACTTTATTCTTCTATCTATTTTCATTTTTTTTTTTACCACCTACCAGAGAAATGAGATGCCGAGATCTTCCATAAGGGATGTAAACATTTCCTCATCATGATAGTCTCTGACCACAAGGGGCAGACAGAAAATTTATTCCGAAGCAGTGAATCAACCACAGCGGATCTATGTTCAACATGGCAGCGTGGGGTGGGGTGGCAAAAGGAGCATTGTTCTAGGGGCGTAAGGGCCTAGGCCTGGCTGGGCCACTGACTAATTGCAGCTTGGGCAAGTCACCTCACCCCTCTGGTCTTCAACCTCTTCACCTGTAAAATGAAACTGGACTAGTCCATTGGTCAGCAAACTTTGGCCATCAGCTTGTTTTTGTAAATAAAGTTTTATTGGAACACAGTCATGCCCATTCATTTACATATTGTCAATGACGGCTTTCTCACTATGACAAAGCAGTTGTGACAGAGATTGTATGGTCCACAAAGCCTCAAATATTTGCTATCTGGCCCTTTACTGGTAGTTTACTGACACTTGGACTAGACAATTTCTTAGGTACTGTTTCCTAAGCTTCTTCATGATAAGAATCACCTGGCGGGGGCTTATTAAAAATGCAGATTACCAGGCCCTGCCCGTGGAAATTCTGATTCAGCAGATCTGGTGCTGAGTACAGCCGTCTCTATTTTTAACTAACATTCTGTCAACTTCAGGCAAAGGCATGGTAAGGGCCTTCAACCTCTAAATTATATCAATGCATTATTGAATGTGTTTTTCCTTATGCCTTTATCTTTCTAATTATGTTTATTTTGATAAGCACACTAATTGGTCTGGGTAAGAGGATGAAGGTGGAAATGAGGACGATAGTTAAAATATGCTGGAGGGAGACGGAGTCTCTTGTGAGTCATCTTCCACGCATAATTCACCAAGTATGAGATGCACGTGGAGCTGATTAAGAGTTGGCACCATCTCAGGTATGAAGTTAGCTCCGTTCCTCGTTAATTATTGTGTTCTCTGTAACCTACCTCAGAGGTCTCTCTTTCTCTTTTGTAAGGGAATGTATCTGGTCCTAACATGGAAGGTTACATGTGAGAATGAGAATGTGACAAACAGAAACCAATAAAAAGACTGAGGCTGGGCCGGCCCATGGCTTAGTGGTTAAGTGCACGCGCTCCGCTGCTGGTGGCCCGGGTTCGGATCCCGGGCGCGCACCGACGCACCGCTTCTCTGGCCATGCTGAGGCCTCGTCCCACATACAGCAACTAGAAGGATGTGCAGCTATGACATACAACTATCTACTGGGGCTTTGGGGGAAAAAATAAATAAATAAAATTATAAAAAAAAAAAAAGACTGAGGCTGATTTTGTCGAGAAGAGTTTTACATGGAATGAGGCTGGGTTCAAAGCGACTTGACTTTCTATGAACAGCCAGACAAAGTGAGACAAAAATGTGTTCATTGTGTGAAAGCAGAAGATGAATTTCCTCCCGAGAGCTCAGCAGTGATTTATGACGCCAATTAGTTTTGTTTGCTTTTTGCTTTGGTTCTTCTGTTTTTCTCTCATTCACTCACACCCGACTTTGTCCTTTACGCCAGGCTATCTCTCGTGACAGTCACAGTTTCCAAAGAGCGCTTATAAGTTACCTCCCCACCCTCCCAAACCCCTGGAAGATTCCCTTTTCAGCAAAACTGGAAACTCACAGGGCTGGCTCAGTCTTCCCTTGAGGTTTATATCATGCATGTCTGGGAGCTGAGCCCTCCCTGAAGATGAGGAAGAAAAGATTCTTATATATTCTAGCATGGGCGTTTCTTTTGAGTTTGAGGAAGCCTCTAACGCCATGAGAAAGCAAATCAGAAAAATCCCAAGCAGTGCTTGTTGGTGGTCTTGAATCAGCTAGGATGTGGCTCATGGCCCCACCACCTTCTCTTTCTGTTGGGCTCACAGCGCCATCTCTTGGTCTCCAGCTGACAATGCTCTTGATTCTGGAAGAGTCAAGAGATTCTAGAGTGCAATGGAATATCTTGCACTGCTCTGAGAGCTGCTGCCACCTGTAAACAATCTCCTGAAAGCGCATCTTGAATTAAGCAAGCCTCCTCCTGTGAGGTTGACTTTTGGATCTTGGCACCAGCGGAAGCCCCCACAAGCCGCTGAGTTTAGGGTTCTTACACCCCCTGAATCTGCCTTCCTTTGGTTAATGGCTGTCTTTCCCCACATCCCAGAAAACAAAGTGTTCCAAAATACCACTTAGAAATAGTCATTTCAGTCTCTGCACACACAGGTAACTGTGAGGCATCTTCCGGTCATTTTTTGGTGAACTACAAATAGCAACAAACCAAAAACACAAAAATTGATTTCTAGCAGTGAATTGCAGATCTAGTCAAACAATTTTATTGAAGATATTTGTTCTGAGACTGTTCAGAGACAAATAAAACAGAAAGACTGGGAAGGATAAAGTGAGCAGCAGGAAAATAGAAAAGAAAATGGGTGATGCCCACAAATGCAGTTCCCATTTTTCTACAGCCTATTTTGGTTCAGTGTTCCCTTTGACCTTTCTTTAAGAGTGGGAATAGGGGCCAGCCCAGTGGCGTAGCGTTAAGTTTGCACGCTCCACTTCGGTGGCCTGGGGTTCACAGGTTCGGATCCCAGGTGCGGACCTGTGCACCACTTATCAAGCCATGCTGTGGTGGTGTTCCACATAAAATAGAGGAAGACGGGCACAGATGTCAGCTCAGGGCCAATCTTCCTTAGCAAAAAGGGGAGGATTGGCAGCAGATGTTAGCTCAGGGCTAATCTTCCTCACCAAAAAAAATAAATAAATAAATAAAAAAGAGTGGGAATAAATAATGATCTGCAGAAAAAATAAAAACAAATACAAAGGCAGCCAGGTCATAAAGCAACAATTTAATTTCATAAATAGCAAAATAAAAATTAGTTTAAGTCATTTGAGGGTCCGATGTCCTGTCTTTCCAAATCAACCAAGGACACATGTTTGTGGCTCGATAAATGAGCACAATCCTTCTATTAAAAACAGGTCGCCCTTTCCAATCAACCACCACTCCTAACACACACACACACACACACACACACACACACACTTTTAGAGTCAGAAAGGGATTGAGAATTAATCTGATAAAGTATAGGAAAGCAGTCTTTTTTCACCCGAGGTTTTCATTTTGCAATATAAAGAGCCTTGGTTTGGAGAAGAGGGTCCTTGGCCACACCGATGTGCCCCTCTCTCATTTCATGGCATTCCTCCAAAAGCATTCTTGTTAAATACACGGACTCTGGAGCAGACGGATACTCCGACCTTGAACAGGTTACTTGTGTCTACATTTTCTTCCCTCATCTGTATAATGGGGACGACGACAATAGTACCCACTCAGAGGGTTGTTCGAAGACTAAATAATATAGAGTAAAATGCTTAGAACACTGCCTGGCCTGTAGTCAGTGAGCATTATATAAAGTGGCGTCTATTACTACTATTATCTAAAAATCAGAGATTCTACTTCTTGTCTTGGTGGCCAATTTAATGCTTTCTCACCCTGATGTTTACATTGTTTGCTCTCATATACATGAAGTGGTCCCTCACTATCCCAGGTTAAGTTTTTCATACAACAACCCGCTCCTTCTCTGCTTCCCTCTGAAGACTCAGACACAGTGATAAGGGGCTTGGGAGGAAGAGTGGGCTCCCAGGGGAGTCGGTTCTTCAGGGTAGGTGACTAACAAGAAACCTGAGGTTTCAGTGGGCCCCCATAAATCCCAAATGAGTGGAAGCCCCATAGGTCATGAAAAGGATAGAAACGTGAGGACTTGTTAATATTTGTCTTATTAGTTTGCTAGGGCTACCAAAATAAAATGCCACAGACAGGGGGGCTTAAACAACAGAAATTAATTTTCTCATGGTTCTCGAGGCTAGAAGTCCAAGACGGAGGTGTCGGCAGGCCAGTTTTCTTCTGAGGCCTCATTCCTTGGCTTACAGATGGCCACCTTCCAGCTGGGTCCTCACAGGGTCTTTCCTCTGTGCATGTGTGTCTGGGTCCTGATCTCTTCTAAGGACACCATTCATATTGGATTAGGGCCCACCCAAACAGATTCATTTTACCTTAATTATCTCTTTAAAGCCCCTATCTCCAAATACAGCCACATTCTGAGGTACTGAGGATTAGGACTTCAACATACATATGTGGGGGTGAGGGGGCGTGCAATTCAGCCCATAACATTTATTATAAATGTTTTAATGGGGAAAAAAAAAAGCCGTTGTTTTACTGATTGCAGAAAAGAAAATTCCCGGTCCTTTGCCCCAGAGATTCATCTTCTCAATCCTCAAGAGAAAGCATGTATAGCAAATTGAAAATTCTGGGGACTTAGATCTTTACTGGCTATTTTAGTTAGGGGTTTAGCCCAAAGCAAAGTTCATATGAGACATCAAATATGATCCTTCACAATAATTTTAAAATTAAATTTACTTTTTATTATCCATTTATCTATTTTTCCATGTAGTGGCTCATGCCTCCATCCATCCACCCAATTATTTTTTTAAAAATTCTATTGAGCACTTCCTGTAGGCACTGTATTTGAAAAACAGAGATGAGAGACACAAGCGCCATCAACAAGGCACAGATGGGGGCTGGAGACAAGGGACAAATGATTACAATCATGACGATACCATGTCCAGAGTCGGGTATATTTGCCTGAGGCTGACATGGGGACGAAGGATGGCCAGGGAAGGCTGCCTGGATAAGATGGTGCCCAGTTGAATCTTGAAGGAAGAAGGTTTTGGCCAGGTGAGGAGCACATGTGTGTGTCCCCAGGGTAATTTAAGGGAGAAACATAGGATATCTTTTGAACCAGCACCTTTACTCATTAATAAGCAATTTAAATATTAAACATACCTTTCACCCACTAAGGTGTCTTGGCTAGGTCAGAGCTGAGATTCATCAGCTGTCTCTCACTGCCACCCCTGAAGACTAGCTTTGTCTTTATGCTCCGGGTGACACTTTCCGAATGGCCACTGTGTGTTTGGGGAGTGTTAACAGGGGTTTGGATTTGAATGGGACCCAGGAACCCCATGAGAAAGAATTTGAACCTTGTTCACAATCAGAGTTTATTATGAATATATCTAAAGGGCTGAGACCCTGACGACAGCCGGGCTATGGAGAAGGACAATGGAGCCCCTGAGATTTAAAAACAAAAAAGCACTGAATGAGTAGATCTGGCAGGGCAGTCAAACTCAGCGGGAGGGTGTTTAAGTCAGGCAGGAACAGCGATTCCAGGCAGTGTGGGGCTGCGCTTGCCCCTCACCCAACGCCCCCTGGCATCCCCCCTGAGCCCAGGAGGGCTGCCTGCTGGAAGGTGAGGACTGAGGTGTGGAGGAAAGGTGTGAAAGATGTGCTCTGCTAGGAGCCTCTTCTATGACGCGACAAGGGAAAGAGCTTTCCCCAGGGCCCAGACAAGCATGGTCAGCAGGACAGGAAGGGGCCCAAGGCCAGCGGAGTGACGCGAGATGACAGAACACAGGGCTTATGGAGCTGCCAGACATTGATATAATTTAGGAGAGACACCCTCATTCCTTTCTGGCTCCTGAAGAAACACAGGAAAAAAAAAAGGATGCTATCTGGACCCTGGCCTCGTGCAGGGCTATTGATTCAGTGAACTTAGGGACGAACTGTGAGAGGACCCACAAGCTTATGAGAGTGGAACATTAGGGTACACACATAAAATCCCCCAGACTTCCTAGCAGAACATAGGGCAGAAATGCCTGGAAAAGAGAGGACCACAAGTGGGGGAGGGGCGGGGCTTGGCCTTCTGAAGTCTGATCATTTCTGCTCACATGACCACAACCGGTCACATTATGTCCAACAGTGTGTGGCTGAGATATATTTTGCAGTAGAAATGCAAAATCGCACTCGTTTTTGAAACGAAATATAAGGTTTCAAAAATTTCTAGAGATAACTTTGCATTACCTTCAAATGTTAGAGTGTGATTTCACTCTCTTCTGGATAAGGGGGATGTCAGTGGAGTAACTCGAGCAACTTGAACTTCGGGGAGCCACTTACCCATCTGTGGGTAAGTTTGACGCACATGTGGGTGGGGAAGGCAGGGGAGATGAAAGATGAGGTGGGGCAGTGGGTGGACAGATCAGCCAGACCCTCCCTCTCCTCAGGGTCCCCGCTCCAGGGAACTTCCTCCATGTCTCCGGGTGTCGGGTGTCCGCAGCTCCCTCCCTGTTCTATCACAGCCACTGCCCCCGACTAATGCCAAGTTTATCTCAAATTTTCTCCCCCTTCACTTATCAGAACTTATCTATCTGTGTTCTTTACCAGAATATCAGATACATATTTGATTCGCAATTAAAATGTTAATATATGCAAATAGATCATATATTTGCATTTTTTACAGTGGTATCTCAGAGACAACTCCTTAACTCGAAGATTGATTCTTGGCAGAGGCATCTCAAGCATTCCAGGCGTCAAAGCTACCTGTTCATTTTCACCTTGGGTGTAAGCCTATGACAATTTTAATGTATGATATTGTGTTTTACTTTGCTCTGGAAACCAGGACTTCAATTATAGTGTAGTGGACACAAGTCTGGAATGTAGAGCCAGACGGACATGAGTTCAAGTCTTGACTCCAGCCTCCTCTGGAGCAGGTGACTGAAGTCCTCGGAGCATCAGTTTCCAAATCTGCAAAGGAGGGCAATACATCATCTCAGAGGGCTCTGGTGGAATGTCAGGGAAGAAACTGGTGTCAAGTTGTGGCAGACGCTCTTGCATATCTGCCAAGAGCCATTCCCCTCCCCTCCCTTATCATAACAGAAACCACCTCCCATACAGATGCTGCAATTGGAAAGTTTCTTTCCAACCACAGGAGAAACTGGGGATGAGGCTGGGGAGACTGCTTCTCTGGCCCTGGCTCCTTGGGTGTGTGGAACTGTGGTGGCCCTCTTGAAATCCTGAGGGGTTCCCCTTACGCTGATGAAGGCAGAGTGACAAGATGAAAGAGCCCGTGTCCTGGAAGACATCACAGAGTTGTGAGTTAACCCATGCAGATCTCGACCACCCATAGGATTCTTATCATCCCCCCAAATCCCCAGGTGTTTCAACCATTTTCTGTTGGGTGTTCTGATACTTGCTATCAAATCACTCTGATACAAAAGCATTTTGCACAGGTTCCTATGAGAACTTGGTAGTATTAACTACTTTTCTTCATCTTGATGTTCACTGATCACTCAGGATGATCCACTTCTAGGCATCCTGCTAATTTAAATAAAAGACCCAGGTGGTCTAGACAGGCAAGGGCCTCTGCACCCCCAGCGTCTGTGCTCATTAGCTCCTAGAGACAACAGAATGTTTTGACTAGTTATCTCAACACATCTCAAACCTTCACACATCCCCAAATGAAAGATCAAATTAGTCTTTTCACAAAGTAAAAGAGAATTGTATTTGGTGCTACAAAGGACCCTAACAGCTAGTTGTTGTTGATGGTATTCTGAAATGAACACTCTTTAAAGCAATGAAAATTCCAGGAGAATTTGTGTCCTCACCCACATGACCGTGGTAGAAATGTCACTCCAGGTGACAATATTTGTGGAAATACCTTTGCATCCTCCTGCCTTCCGTTTGATCCAGGGTGATGTTCCTGGAGAGTTTCTGGGGGGCTGGTGGTGACTAGAATTCTTGGAAGGGCGGTGGGCACCTGGGCTGGTGCTGCCTGCCGGGTCCCCTCCCCCCAGCACCCAGTCACCCCGCCTGCCTCCTCACACCAAGAATTAAGCAAGCCCTAGCAGCCTGATGACAGCTTAGGAACCCACCAGTCTTCCTTTTTTTCTTCCTTGATCAATAATGTGTTGTTTTAGAATTAGACTCAGTTCAATAAGATTTTTTTTTTTGCTCCCATTGTAACTCAATCTAATTCTCATTTAAATCAAAAGTAAATTTGCAAAGCAAAAAGAACAATGGTGCCCTGCTAAAATCATTTAGACCAATGAGACACTTGGGAAGGACAGGGAGACTACAGACGGGGAGAAACAACAAAAACAGGCTAGCTGCCTTGTGTGCTTTGAATTTTGCACATGGCATTCTCCCAGATGGAAAACCTGGCTTCCCAACTGTGACATCTCCACTGAAATTTTGGTTCACCTCCAAAATGTTGTATCTTGAGACCTCAAAAGGGACATGAGGAAACTTTTTTGGGGAGGTGGAAATATTTGATACCTTGATCCTGGTGGCGTCCATATGACTGTATTCATTTGTCAAAATTTATGGAACTATACATATAAAAAAAGCAAACTGTACTGAATGTAAATTTTAAAGCTGATTTAAAATAAACAAGAAAATATAGTACTTATGGAAATTTCACAGGCCCAAACCCAGCCAATTAGATTAAAATCATTCCAATATCTTTTGTAAGGGTGTTGAGGGTTTTTTTTTTTTAATGTTTTATTTACCTCTATTCTATTCTGCCTCTCACTTTTCTTCCAGAAAATACCATTTCAGATGCTACAAACTTGAGTTCACTATGGAGTCGTCGTGAAATGAATATTTACTCTTTCTTTTAAAAATCGTTGTATCTTGGGTCCAAAACAAGGGAGTCGGAGGGATATTGGAAGTAACACAGTTACACAAATAACTGTCGGAAAACATGATCTTCTCCTGGAACAATTTATCTAGCACATCTCTAAACAAATTCCTTCAAGTGACTTAGTTCAAAAATAATAAGAAAATCACTTATCTTTTCTGTTTTCAGGTCCTTCAGCTATAAATTGCAGGGTGGGTGAGATTGACCTTAATTGTACCAATCTCTGTTGCTGGCTCTGCCGCCTGAAGCATGGTATTGAGAGAAATCCAGTGATCTGCCACCATGCCTTCCAACTACCCTGGCCTCCTCAAGGGGCTGGAGAACTCAGGTGGTGACATCTGACACCATTTGCCATCTTGGAATCTCCTACACGACAGTCAGCTCCACACGGATGGGGACTTGTGTGCTTAGTTCTCTTCTGAGCCCTTAGTACCCAGCACAGGGGAACGCAGACGGCATTCAGTGACTAGCGTTACAAACGAATGAATATACCGGATGATGGGTAAGGCCCTTTGCAGCTCTAAAAATCTGGAGACTGAACCCGTGCCAGGTGGTGGGCCACAAGTCAGGCACATTGTGCCGTTGGACAGAGAGAGTATCTCTGAAGGGTCTCCCAGAGACCTTACTCCACAGAAGCTTCTCTCCACTGTCTTTCATTGGGTTTCCTTTCCCTAGCCTCAGGTTTAGATGTAAGTAAGACAAAAACACCTCTGGGCAGTATAAAATGTACACTGATTATAGCAATGTACAAATTTCTCTGAACAAAATTTCTCTGAACAAAAATTTCTCTGAAAAAAGCTCTGAGGGCTTTTTTATTAGGGAGAGTGAAATATAGTGTTGCTTAAGGTCATGGCTGGAATGAAGTGAGGGGGGACAGACTGGGATCCAGGGAGAAGGAAGTGCAAATCTTGCTGATTTCACATGTGTGTCCAGGACCTGCCCCAAATGCCCATCCTGAGTTAAGGAATTCCAAGTGAATCGCCCTGTCTCTGTAAGCCACAGCGGCCCAACGTGCAGGAAGGCAGCGTTGCTTTAGTGTGTTATCAAATGGATCCATCCCCAGTGTACGTTTCCATGACTTAAAAAATATATGCACCCGTGTAGCCACTCCTTAATCAAAACAGAGAATATTTTCATTACTTCAAAAAAATTGCCACATGCCCTTTTGAAGTTAATCCCCGACCTGGGGCTTCAGCTGACCAGTGATCTGCTTACTGTTGATATAGATTTGTTTCACCTCTTTTATAAAGTCATATAAATGGAAACACGTCTGGCTTATTTCACACAGCATGATATTTTTGAGACTTAGGATGTTGTTCCATGAATCAGTAGTTCATTCCTTTTTATTGCTAGATAGTATATCAGCATGGCTTTTAAGGAAAAAAATTGTGTGTTCATTTATTTTACAGTTTAAGTAACCAATTTTATTTATTTAGCTTGATTTTGAATATAACATTTTTTTAATATATAAAAAAGATACTTGTGGAGCCAGCCCTGATGGCCTAGTGGTGAAAGTTCAGCGTGCTCTGCTTCAGCGGCCTGGGTTTGGTTCCTGGGCGTGGAAACACATCACTCGTCTGTCAGTAGCCATGCTGTGGCGGCAGCTCACGTAGAAGAACTAGGAGGACTGACAACTAGGATATACAACCATGCACTGGGGCTTTGGGGAGGAAAAAAAAAAAGATACTTATTCATTTATTTATTCAAAAAATACAGAAAAATACAAAGACAATGATAAAAATTACCTGCAATTCAAGCATCTAGTGAGAACCACTGTGAAAGTTCTAGTATTCCTCCTTTCAGACATCTTCCTGTGTGTATGTGTATGTGTATATATATATATGTATATACAAGCATACCTAGACACACATTTTTTAATAAATGGAATTATAATATTTATTCTGTCTCATAATCTTTTATTTTCACTCAACAATTTATTAATTGTCAAGTATAGATCTATAATATTCCATTCCATGTATGAATCATATTTATTTAATCACTTGTTTGCTTGGAAACATTGGTGTTTTTCAAATTTTTACTCCAACTATGAATATTCTGCTATATACGTCTTTTGGCTCTCGTGTAAACATATCCTCCATAAACTCCTGATGATAGGATACCCAGGTCAAATATTAACACGCCACATCTTGAAACCTATTGTCAAAATACCTTCCTGAAAGGTTAAACCTATTTATACTCCCAGCAATAGGGCTATGTGTTCATTTTTCATATGTCTTTCCTGGGTTTTGACAATATTTTAAATTTTGCCAATAAGTAAAAATAAAAAACAAACAAAAACCAGCATTATTTTGAGCATTCCGTCTCATTTTGTACCTTTTAATTGCATGATTTTCTAATTATTTCTATGAGATGATTAGGAGACTAGATATCTTTTTTGTAACTCTAGTTTTACACCCTGAAATGGGTACAAATCTACTCCTGAGCGTTATTTCAGTGTACCTGTCTCCACTTTTTCCCACTATTTTGCCACTAGAGGGCGCAGACACTGCAGAAATGTAATCTTGAACCGGGGCACTTCTAAGAGTGACCAGAGGCCCTGTTAGTAAGCAGGCTTGGATAGCAGGCCCAATCCAGGACGGACGGCCGTTAGCTCCCCAGATCACAGCACACTGGTGTGGTTGTCTTGCTTCCAGACATCATTTGGAAT
This sequence comes from Ceratotherium simum simum, assembly GCF_057802395.1. NCBI lineage: Eukaryota > Metazoa > Chordata > Mammalia > Perissodactyla > Rhinocerotidae > Ceratotherium > Ceratotherium simum. The sequence continues at coordinate 47,360,320 of NC_141913.1, forward strand.
GATAACCAAGGATACCCATGTCTAGATTGGTGATACCTGGGTTATGTTTAGAGTTGGTCTAATAACCTCAAAAAATTTGTCAAAACAGCGTTTTAAAATTTCATTTCACTTAAAGATTAAGTATATTGCATATAGCGTACGATCCCTACATCAAGCCCAAATTAACGTTTTAGTTACCTTAAATTTGCAACGTGAGACAGAAACTCAGTATGAAAGAAAATCCACTATGATCAGAAAATGTAGGCTTGGGGTTTTAACCAGTAGCTGGGGCCTTAATTTCTTTTTTTTTTAAAGATTTTATTTATTTATTTTTCCCCAAAGCCCCAGTACACAGCCGTCTGTCATAGCTGCACATCCCTCCAGTCGCTGCATGTGGGACGCGGCCCCAGCATGGCTGGAGGAGTGGTGCCTCGGTGCGCACCCGGGATCCGAACCCGGGCCACCGGCAGCTGGGGCCTTAATTTCTGCATTATTATTTTATTGATAATTATTCACAATTTATTATTATAATATAATTATAAATAATTATTTAGTAATAACTTATTAATTCCTATTATGTTATTCCTATACGCAGAAGATTCAGGCCATGAAGCTGCTGCATTAGCAGAGCAGCATTGAGTGGCATCTTTTTCTATGAAGATGTCTTGAATGCATCTCTTCTCTGCCTCTAGGTGAAGGGGGTGCCTGTTATCTACCCGGAGAACACGCCTCCTCCCAATAGGTTCTGAATAAGAAGTGTCCCCACAGCTTCCTTCCCAGAACTGTGGATCATCAATAAATCCATCTATTAAAAAAAAATCTCTTTGGCACTAAATCCTCCAGCATTCCTGTTCACACTCTCTTTCCCTCTCTCCCCATAAAGCAAACTTCTCAATGAGTTAGCCAATGTTGGTAGAGCCCAATTCCCACCCTTCTGTTCTTGGTGAGGGGAGCTCTGACTGCTCTGTCTACAGCTAGGCAGAGATGTAGTTTTCCCAAACTCACCAGCGTCCTCCTAAAGAAATCCACACAGATGTAATAAATATAATACTAAGGATTTTACAAGCTTATATGGAATAGCATTTAGCAACCTTGTTAGAATCGGCATAAAAATGGGGAACAGAGAGTGCAAGTGGGGATTCACCCCACAAACAGTGATGGAGCCAGCTGTGCATGCCAGGCACTGTTCCAGGAGCCGGGAATGAAGTGGTGAATTAGTCCAAGTCGCTGCCCCGTGTTGCTTACATTCTGGCGTGGAAGAAAGACAATAAAGAGTTGACTGATATAATGTTAGGGAGTGACCGTGCAAGAGAGAAGCAGCAAACACATGAGCAGACAGTGAGGGATGGAGGGTGCTCTTTGGGGAGGGGAGGGGAGACAGGAGCAGAGACGTGAATGAAAACAGGGAGAGAGCTATGTGAAGGTGTAAGGAAGCCTATTCCAGGTAGAGGGAAACGAAAGGGCCCAGGCCTCGGGGTTGGACCGTCCCTGGCCAGTTGAAGATCAAGGCCTGAGCCCCTGACCAGGAAAGAGTGAGGAGGAAAAGGTTGAACAGGTAACCAGGGGCAAGGTTCTGCAGGGCCTCATCAGCCATGGCAGGAATTTTGCATTTTATTCCAGTGTGATGGGAAGCCGCTGGAGGGTTGAGAGTGAAGGAGTGGTGTGATCTGATTAATGTTATAAAAGGTCACTGGGGCGGCTGTGTGGTGTGAAGGAGAAAAATAAACAAAGATTACTTTGCATAACTGTGCTGATAACGAGCTGTGAATGAGAAGTATGATTAATTCTGCACATGAAGTCCAGGAAAGAAAGAAGGAAGACAAAAAAAGAAAAATTTATTCCAAAAGCCTGCTTTTCAGGCCCACGAGATCACTGTCCATTCTTTAGGAATTCTCCCAAACCCTTCATAATCCTGCTCATCTCCCTATGCTAAACCGTTTCCAGTAAATTCTCCCCTGTGCTTCAGTGGTATTAAGTTTCTCAGGGGCACATCCTAATCTTCACTGGTTTGCAGCTCCACGGTTCTTAAAGATCAGCCGGGGCTGTCCTCTCATTGCACGTGGCTGGTCTGACGCAGAGGTCTCCCCTGGCTCGCAGTCCAGGGTCTCCGAATACAGCAGAATTGGTACAATTTCAAGTCAGTGCCAAAGAGGCCCTCTGCCAAAGTAGCTCCTGTCTTTTTCCCTTTACGCTGGAACTTAAATGAACCAAAGAAAATATAGCAATGTATCAAGAATAAATAGGACACCGTAATATTATTGTTAAATAACAAAAATTCAGCTGAGTACATCTTTTTTTTTGCTGAGGAAGATTCGCCCTGGGCTAACAACTGTTGCCAGTCTTCCTTTATTTTGTATGGGGGTCGCCACCACAGCATGGCCGTCGACGAGTGGTGTAGGTCTGTGCCCAGGATCTGAACCCAGGCCGCTGAAGCGGAGCGTGCTGAACTTAACCGCTAGGCCACAGGGCCAGGGCCGGCCCCCGTCAAGTGAGTACATTTAAAGATCAAATTGGCTTTATTGTATGATTCATGAATTGGGCAGCATCCCATCAGCAAATAGAAAGGCGCTCCACTGAGCTGCAGAAAGGAAAGATTTTTTAAAGGCAGAGAGGGAGCAGAACAAAGGAAATTATTAGCAAAGAATGTGTTGTTTTAGGCAAGGTGCCATCCTAAGGAGAACAGAACGGGTCTATCAGTGGATGACCTCTTAGTGCCTGCCAGGAAATTCCATGTTGACGGGTCAAAGGTTATGTTCCTGGGAAGTTGAAACTGCAATTACGTTAGGTATCAAGTCTTTGTTTGCTGACGTGGGCCCTTAACATAAGTGACCCCATTTTGGGCCTGCTCTTTCCTTTTTAACAGTGTCAAGCGACCCCAGAATTGAGGGAGAATGGTTTCTCTGACATTTGCTAGCTTATCCTTTATCTTCTGCTGCCCAGGTAGTTTGGGGCCTGCCCTACACATAGACAGAACCAGCTTGGCCTCCCCCATGTGATACGACAGGGATGGCAAGCAGGGCCCCTGGGACACTGAGGAAAGCCTGGGTCCCTTCCATTTTTTGGAGGTTCAGGTATATATATTTTTTTACACACACTTTGCTTTCTTAAGTTTATATATACTGTTTTAAAATTCAACAAAACATAATTTTCTTTCCTTTTCCATTCTGTCCTAGACAAAGTTTTGAAACTAAATGTCAAAGTTGTATTCTCCTGACTACTGGTATTTTGGATGACTTGCGTATCTCTTAAACTTCTTTTCCTCTGTGTCCTAACTGCAAAACAATTGTTCATCCTAAATGAAGATCAGTTCATCCTAAATGAAGATGATTAACACCTATATGCATTTTGTAAGCCCTTGAGGCACTTGTGTGACACACATGTATTTATTCTACACATGCGTAATTTTTTTTTTTGCTGAGGAAGAGTCACCCTGAGCTAACATTCGTTTCCAATCTTCCTCTTTTTTCTGCTGAGGAAGATTCACCCTGAGATAACATCTGTGGCCAATCTTCCTCTATTTTGTATGTGAGCCGCCACCACAGCGTGGTCACTGAGGAGCGGTGTGGGTCTGCTCCTGGGAACTGAACCTGGGCTGCTGAAGCAGAGCACGCCAAGCTTAACCAGTAGGCTACCGGGGCTGGCCCAACATATATGTGATTTTTATCCCCCTCTCTCCCTCATTCCTACTTCCATCCAAACAGCTTTTAGACCTGTCCATTTTTCTTCTGAAATGTCTCACTCTCCTCCTTTTCTTACCATCCTCTCTTTTTTTTAACTGAAATATGTTTCACATACAACACTGTGTAAATGTAAAGTGTATGACATGTACGATTCATTTATATGTTGTCACGTGATTCCCATTGCAGTGATAATTAGAACCTCTATCAGGTCACATGATGTTCAGATGTATTTAAAAATGAGGAGATTTGGGGGCCAGCCTGGTGGCGTAGTGGTTAAGTTCACACGCTCCACTTCGGCAGCCCAGGGTTCGCAGGTTCGGATCCTGGGTGCAGACCTACACACCGCTTATCAAGCCACGCTGTGGTGGTGTCCCATATACAAAATAGAGGAAGACGGGCACAGAGGTTAGCCCAGGGCCAATCTTCCTCAGGAACAAAAAAAAAAAAGAGGAGAATTTGAAAATACTGTGTGCTGTAGGATAGAATAAATGAGTAAATATTCTGATATTGGTGGCAACTAGGGTTCTCACTGTGGGAGAGGGAATATAGAAATACGGAAGAAAGGAAAATAAGGGAAAATCCTATACTGTAGGATTTGGATTTGAACTGGAGGTATCACTAAAAACTCATTGTATGGATATAATGAGCCCTGTCCACTGAAAGGGCAGAAAAGCAATACAAACCTGGTAGCAATTAGCAAACTAGGCACTCTGATCTTGTTCTCTAAATACAATAACTTCCCTATCAAAAGGAACTTGGGATCCTTGAAGATGACTGATTTTATGTGTGAGACAAAGCACAGGTGAGTCTAGAACATCGTCTTGTGCCAAAAGCAATGAGGTGTTCAAAGACTGATGGAGATGTGTGAAAGGACACAGCTTGGAAGGAATCCCACTGGCCAAATTTGGGACCATTAGAGCATCAAAAAAGAATAATGGCAGCAATGGATGCGAATGTTTAGTTTTTCTTTTTTAAGTCAATGAACAATTAAGTAAGTAGATGGCAGAGGTTGGGAGCCAGATTTCTCACTGTTGGAATGGGAGGTTACAGACAAGCAAGGGGAGGAGGCTAGAGTGATCCATGTGGTAATGGATTAGAGTTGGAGACATCAGTATGAACTCACATTCAGCTTAACGTAGACACAGATGATTACATATAGAAATATTTATAAATAGGTGTATATGCACAAGTTAGCGCCTTGCTCTGTCAGCTGAGAGGGTCCAGAAGTAACAACATCCCAGTAACAATGAGCATACCTAGCACCCAGATCTTGGTTTCTAATCTCATTCTCCAATTTTAAAGGAAGCAGGGCTCCTTGGAGAAATAGCTGACTTTAGGACTCAGGCAGAAAATATCCCAGATGAGCCAAGAGCATCTTGTTGTGGCACAAAATAAGAAAGCATTCAAGACAAAACAAAAAAACCTAACCAAAACCCCACAATAATGAGAGTCCAGTCTATCAAAAGGACACAGGAAACAACGGAAAGAGCTCCCCCCAATGGCCAAAGCTGGAACAATTTGAGCAACAAAATAAAAAAAAACAATATTGGATTATAACCTAAAGTGTAAAACGAATATCCAGAGTCCATACTGATCTAAATAAACGATTGAGAACTGTTGAAAGATAAACTGAGGTGTACTAAAAATTTTAAGAGTTTATATGAACTAGAATCAATTTCAACCCGGGCAGCACCAAACCGGAAGTGGTCAGGAGACTCCACCAACAGGAGCTGGGGAGAAACTTCAGAGAAAAGGCAGAAGCACCGTAAGCAAATGGTTAACTGGCTACAGCTTCAAGCCGAGTGGGCTGTTTGTGATGGGTTGTCCTTAGGTTTCCATTTCGTAGCCTGGAGGCATTTACAAACTTAGATTTTGGTTTGCTTGTTTAGGCCACCAGGCATGAGAGCCACCTAGTCTAATGGCCTCTGTGTTTAATTACTTTAACACTACATAAATAAATGGGGTGAAGAGACAAATCTCCTGAGCTGAAGAATTCCAAATAATTTTTGTAGATTCTCCGCCCTCAAGGGGGTGGAGCATAATTCCCTGTTTGTTGATAGAATGTACCTTTGATACCATGTGATAATAGCATTGTCATTATTAAGAAAATGATTTTATTCTCAGGAGACACATACTGAAGTATTCAGGAGTGAAGTGTTGTGATTTCTGCAACTAAATTTATGATTTAGCAAGAAAAAGGATATGTGTGTGTGTGTGTGTGTGTGTTTCCATATGTATATCCCATAGGTATTTGGAAATAGGGACAGAGATCAAGAAAATTGGCAAAATGTTAACAGTCGGTGAATTTGGTGAAGGATATGTTCATTGCATTCTCTTTCAACACCTGGAGATTCTCAATTTTTCAAAATAAAAAGTTGGGAAAAACAAATTCCAAAAATATTAAGTGATTTAAATGTGCACATTTAACGAATGCTTTTAAAACAAAAATATGATAGAATACAATTATGCTGAAATACAATATCAGAATCAAACAGTAATTACAGAATCCATAAAAACAATTGGTCAATGGCTGTGTGGTCTGCTAACGGATGCAAATTTGAAGCTGTATGAAGAACATCGTTCACTACCATGTGATTATCTTTGGGAAGGTTCTTTGGAGAGAACATCAAGGATCCAAATTTGAGGCCCTTCCTGAGCGTGAAGCCTGAGTCACATTCCCTCTCAGTGTAGACCTAGATCTTGAGGCACTGTTTACATACAAAGATCTCCCCCACCGCACCCCCTGCCCTGGGGCTATTCTCCGCCACCAGGGGCTGGGAAATTCCCTCCAGTTAAAACATTCCTGTGAGGCAGGCGGGGGAGGCCAAGGCATTGAACTACTGTTCAAATGCACAACCGTCCCTCCTTTTATGGTGTCTCCCTAATCCCTTCCCTTCACCACAGCTTAGTTTAGAAAATTATCGCTTTGAAAGGCACAGCAGGAATGAGTATGGGTTGGTAACGTCCACTGGGGGCAGAAAACAGAAAGTCTGAGGCTGGCAGGTTTCTGGGGAGGGAGACTCGTCAGGGCAGACAGATGTGGGGGGATCGGGCAGCTCGGGTACTTGGGTCCCCTGTGGGGCCATCTGGGATCCGAGGTGGAGCGGTGACACCAGAGTGAGAGGGGGAGCCCTAACAAAAGGGAGCAAGAAAGGAAAAGTGAGAAGAGGCCCTCTGATTTCACCTACCTGACTCTATGCCAGGTGCATTTTGGGGAAGAATGAAACTGGGGGGGGGACTCCAATTTAGTATTTGGGGAGGTAGAATTTCCCTCTTCCCTTTGCTCTCCTACCTGATGAATTCTGAGGCGAGGCAGCCTAGCCTATTTCAGAGTGCACTGGCTGGATAACTGCTCTGTGCAGGACCTCAGGCTGCAGCTCACTCTCACCAGCCCCCAGTTGCAGTCAATTCACAAGGCAGCAGGTGAGCAAGTGTTGAAGTGTCACAGAGACCCTTACTCCTTGAGATCCATTCCACCAAGGTGCAAGCAAGTTGTCCTCATGTAGAAAGTACTCCAATGTTACCCGCCTCCCCCAGCAGAGTGGCTACTCCCGGGGAAGCAGAGGGATGAGGTTGGGAAGGGATGGAGAGGAGGTTTAAATTCTAGCTGAAACGGTTTAATTGTTCAGCTGGATGAGGTGGTTACAGATATCCATTGCGCTAGTATTTACAGTATTGGTTTGCCGAAAACATTTCACAAGCAAGTATGTTTTAAGTAGACCTCATACGTTACTTCAGGGCAAATTTTGGAATGCATAGTGCTGCACTGATTTTAGTTCAACACCAGAAGCATACTGACATGAGAGAACCCTGGCCTAGGAGTTAATTAGACCTGAAGCTTGAAATCTGTATTAGCTGCTAACTAGTCCGGCAATTTTGTGCCAAGAACTCCACTCCCTGTGCTTCAACATCCCCATCTTTAAAGAGGGGAAGCTGGGGCCGGCCCAGCGGTGTAGCAGTTAAGTTCTTGCTCTCCGCTTCGGTGGCCCAGGGTTCGCAGGTTCAGATCCCGGGAGCAGACGCAGGCACCACTTGTCAAGCCATGCTGTGGCGGCATCCCATATAAAGTAGAGGAAAATGGGCACGGATGTTAGCCCAGGGCCAATCTTCCTCAGCAAAAAGAGGAGGATTGGCATCGGATGTTAGCTCAGGGCTAATCTTCCTCACCAAAAAAAAAAAAAAAAAAACCGGGGAAGCCACCTGTTCTGCCTAACTCTCAGGAGGATCATGCAAGCAAGTCCCATAAAAAACATAAAGCAATATATCAATGCAAACCATTATAAGTGGTACTTGGGGTCTGGACTATCCATGATGTTAAACTCATAATTGCTGGATTTTGGGGGTTATTAGTTTGAGCACTTTTGTAGGCGTAAATGATGGAGAGGAAGGAGAGCATTGTTCCAGAACCATGAACTGGGTTAGCAGGCTCCCTGATCACCACAAGTCCTGTGTTATTTTCCTTAATTCTGTTCTCAACTCGCTGAGTCGCTCTGAAAAATAGCAGCACTGGGGGCAATGAAATAGCTCTCATCTCACTCTGGTGTCTGTGTGTGGGGCGGGAGGCGGGGTGTGGGGGTTAGCAATCAAATTTTTTCCTCCTAAGCATGTACTTTAAAAGTAAAACATTTTAAAGTTCTCTTTATCTTTCCCTAAAGCATTTTCCCCTTCAGAAGTGTGTGTGTTTGAGCCATGCTGTAAATTCACACAAATTTATTTTAAAAATGCATTGTGATTTCTAGCCAGAGTATTGTCACTTTAAAACAGCCACTTGGGGAAGCTATGCTTCTTGCCCATGATCTCTACTTTGCTTAAAAGATGTATGAAACTCTTCTGGGGTTGCTTTCAGAATTGAGTTACAAACCATACAAGAATATCCATCCCATGAGTCCAAACTGGGTTTTAGACCCCGTGTTACCCAGATGGACCACCCGCATTACTCAAAGAATAAACTTTAAGTTGTTTCTGGAAAGCAAAGCTCCAAACAGAGAGAAAAGATTTGACACCCCAGAGTATATTCAAAGAATCGATCTTGGGTTCTGAAAAGTTTCCAGAACTTTCTTGGCAATGAGACTGTTGAACGAACTGTGAGGACAACCCTGAAGGCAATTGCTCTTATCTGGATGTATAAGTTTTAGTCCAGCTTCTTTTAAAATTGGACTTTTAAACTTCATAATTATTAAAATATGTTTTGGAAGCACAATCTAATGAGAGCATCAGTGTTTTTTATAGCTCGTAGATTGGACCAGTGACAAAATGATACTGGAATTTGCTTTTGGGCAGATAAACTCTCAGATGAATCAGACTGATGAACAATGACAAGGAAAATGAAACCCTAGGCGATTAGGCAAAGACATTACATTTTCAATGTGAGGAATTAAGTCCGGTTGGGACTTTTGATTAGGTCATCATGGTGGTTTTCAGACCCCACTGTCTCACTGAATGACTCACAGATTTGTTTTTTCTGTCAGAATTGTGTCTTGTCATTTTCTACTATCCACTCTAGATTCCTCTGGACACTGTTGAGAGGTTGAAATGCCACAACATAAGTTGAAAATCTTTCTTTCATTAACTAAATGTAAGTTAGTTAAAAGGAAAATGCAAAATGGAAAAATGATTGGGTTACTGTGACTAAAATAATCCTCAATCATAGATCTACTTACTCCTAAAAATAGCGTTAAGTATTTGACTTCTTATTCTAACCAAATTATTATTTTCTTATTATAACCAAGTTCTTATTATAACCAAATTATTAATTATTTTATTATAACCAAGTTCTTACTATAACCACATTATTAATTATTTTCTGGGGCTTAGCAGTAGACATTCTAAACAAGTATTTACATTTACCTTTTAAACAATTTGAATGTATTTAAATGGACTTTCCATGGAAAAGCAAATGAATTGAAGTTGAATAGTAATAACTGGCAATAAAAAAGGAACTATTTCAAAGAAATGAGAAACTATTATTTCCAAATCACCTACCCTGAAGTGGTACAACAATAAAAGACTGAGCAACCAGAAAATCTTTATAATTATCCTGTGTGTGTGCCATCAATGTACATTAAGACAAGGGTATTTCACTATATTGAGTGAGAAATCTATTCAGATTCAATGGTCTAACCTCAACCCACCAGCTCACGGCATCAGGGCAGGGTGGATGATCTAGTCTGACCTTGATTGCTGCCAGGGGAAAACTTCATCCAGGACAAAGCCTGACTCTGAAGGTCGGCTTGTTAAAGTACACCATAAAACTTTAGTGTTCCTTTCAGAGACCTGGCTAAGTCAACCAGATAATAAAAGGCAGATTTATAAGCCTAGTTGCCTGCTGGCACCTCAGTAATTTAGAGTTAAGTAGCTTGGATTGGCTCCCAGATGCTTTATTAGTCTGAGGTAGTCTTAGTGGACCAATCAAGAATAATGAAGGGGCAGGCAGGAAGGCTCTCGTCCTGTGCCCCTTGACCACCTGGGCTGTGTCAACTCTCAGCTCTGGTTACAGTGCTTGCATTTCACCAGACGGCATTTCTAAGTCACATTTGTTCCCTAGGCCCTCCAAAAATTCTCTTTGCAACTCCCATAGAACTTTCTAGATTTAGTGAAAACAGCAATAGATGCAGAAATGGGCACTGCTGCCTGCTTCCCTTCTGGTTAAAGTCAAAATGGAATATTTGGTTCAGTTCTTACAAACCAGAGGAAATTCAGGAGACCATGTCCTTTAAGGATCCCTCCCTCCCTCCCTCCCTTCCTTCCTTCCTTCTTTCCTTCCTTCCTTCCTTCCTCCCTGGGATACCAGGTCTGGCTCTGGTAAATTCATTTGTGTCCCAGGTCCAAAGTTGAGCTTCTGTCTGATCCCTAAAACGTGATCACTTCTTTTTGCTTCAGTTCTAGCAATTGAGTCTCCATCTTTCTTTCTGTGTTGGATAGTTGACCAATAATCAGCCTCTGAAATTCCCTTGCTTTGCTCTTGCTGGTCCCCATTCTGGGAAGGGAACTCCTGTTCCAGACACTTGGATGATGGCCCTACCACCTGCCACACACTCCAGGTGCCCATCTGCCCTTTTGGCCTCCCAAGGAATACTGACTACTCCTCTTCGGCTATCACTGTGCTCAGCTGAGCTCTCCAGAGACCCCTGGGTTGGACCTTCCAGATGGTGGCTGATGTATGGGACTACCTCCTACCACCTCTTGTACTGATGTTTGGGCTGAGTGGTCACAACAAGAAATGAGCAAATGCTTCAGGATTACTAGGTGGTAAGTTTCTCCACGTCAGAGACTGAGTCTTGCTCAGCATTTTATGCCCAGGGCCTAAGTGTTGGCCTGGCCCAGAATAGTTGCACTAAATCTTGGTTCAAGGATGGGTGAATATGTTGTGTCCTCCCCGGGGCCCGCAGCTGGGTCTTTCAAGCAGGAGCTCCCACTGGGTCTCATTGTTCTGCTTAAGTGACTGTATATACTCATGCTTCTAGAAACCAACAATTAAATCGCTCAGTTGACAGGAATAAACATTCAATGGGCTTGTTGGTGTTCATTAATTTTACCAATATTTGCTGAGTGTTTTACTGTGTGTCAGGTAATACTAGGTGCGACCTATGTAAAAGTGAAATGTCATGGCTCCTGATAGAGGAATTTGCTGTCTGGAGCAGTGTTTCCTAAACCTTAAGGTGCACATGAATCGCCTAGGGATCTTGTTAAAATCAGATTCTGTTCTGTGGGTGTGGGATGGGGCCTAAGACTCTGCATTTCTAACAAACCCCCTGCTGATGCTGAAGCTACTGGAGTAGAAAGGGTCACAGGTGGTCCTCAAAGTGTGACCCCAGGATCGGAAGCTCCCGGGCCCATCTGGGAGCGTGTTAGAAATGCAAATGCTCAGGCCCCATTTCAGAACTACTGAGTAAGAAACTTTGGATGTGGGGCCCAGCCAGCAAGCCATCCAGGTGGTTCTGATGCATGCCAAAGTTTGGGAACCCCTGGTCTGGAGTGGGGGTCCTCAACTCTGGTCGTGCATTAGCATCACCTGGGAGAGCTTTTAAAAAACACAGGGCCCCAACCCAAACCAATGGAATCAGAATCTCTGTAAGTGGGGCCCAGGCATCAGGGTTTTGTTTTTTCTTTTTTTTTTTGACTCCCCAGGTGATATTAAAGAGCAGTGAGCTAGAAGAACGCTGCCACATTAGCAGAAAAATACAATCCAACGTCATAAGTGCTACTACTACTGCCATCTAGAAACAGTCTGCCTGGGGCGTCAGCGGGGCTTCTCGGAGGAGGGAACACCTGAGCCGCCTCTTGAATTTAGCCAAAGGGTTTGTCAGGGATACAAATAGGGACAAAGCATTCAGGCAGAGGCTGTGTAGAAGCACAGAAGTGGGAGGCTGCGGGGGTGGTCGAGGGCTTTTCCAGACCCTAGTGGATAGGGTCAGAGCAGAGGAACGAAAGTTGGACAGAAGGGAAGGTGGAGTGGGGGCTGGGCACCTGAGAGGAGGGCAGGGCAGACTGTGTCCTGTGTAACTGAAGGCACTGGGCACATTTAACCTGGAGCATGACTGACCAAGTGGAGAGAAGCCTTCAAAACTCTGAGCACAGTCCCTCATCAATTGTGGCCAGAGGATAGCAAAGTGCCTTCTCACTGGTCCCCTCCTCTGGCTTTCCAAGCATCTTCTACAACGCTGCCCCGTGACGTGTTGTGACCATCTTCCTCCCAGATTTAAATCTTTCATCACTCTCCAGGAGAGAATCAAGGCCCTTCAAGGTTTGGGTCTTGTTTTCTTCTTCACTCTCCCTTCTTTGTACTCTCCAGCCTAGTGGGTCTATGTAATCAACGACTTACAATTCCCCAGGTGTACCCATGGGCTCTCTCTTGCATCAGCCGCTGGCTCACTCCTCCTCAGTCATGATTGGCTCCTGTTATGGGTTGAATTGTGTCCCCCACGAAAAAAATATGTTGGAGTCCTGACCCTAGTATCTCAGAATGTGACCTTATTTGGAAATAGAGTCTTTACAGAGCTAATCAAACTAAAATGAGGCCATTAGAATGGGGTCTACTCTAATATGACCGTGTCCTTATAAAAAGGGGAAATTTGGACACAGAGACAGATACACACACAGGGAGAACACCAGGTGAAGATGAAGGCAGAGGTTGGAATGATGCTTCTACAAGCCAGGGAGCACCAAAGATTGCCAGCAAACCACCAGAAGCTAAGGAAGAGGCATGGAACAGATTCTCCCCCACAGTCCTTAGAAGGAAATAATGTTGCCAACATCTTGATCTTGGATTTCCAGCCTCCAGAACTGTGAGACAATAGATTTCTGCTGTTTAAGTCACCCAGTTTGTGGTACTTTGTTATGGCAGCCCCTGCATTTTGTTCCCAAACCCTCTGATGTTATCTCTATGTCACTGGGTATGTTCTTGTCTACTTCCCAGCTCCTTCTTGAGAAAAGGGCTCCATCTTTCATTGCTACATCCCCAGTACCTAACTTAGGGCAGTGATGGGCTGCTAAGGATTGGAGGAGGGGGAAGGTGCTATTCTGAAGAAGAACCGTGGGATTATTCTGCTCTGCTTCCAAAAGCGCCATTAGAACAAGGGGTGGATGCTGCAATGCAGCAAATGTCATTCTAGAAAGGAAAACATCACTACCTTCTCTCTTAAGTGAAATGGTTGAAATTTGTCAACAATTTTCTTGTAACACGCATTTTTCATACAAAAAGACAGCAAGTTTGTTTTTGTTTTGCTTTTTAACTATTTGGGTGGTAGGTTACAGGTGGTGTTTATTTTCTTTTTGTATTTTCTAACTCTTAAGTGAGGAGCCTTACTTTTATAATTAGAAAAAAGAAACAGAATAGATAGATGGGCTTTTGCCACCTATGAGGACATCTGCCATCCTCCTGAGTCCCTCGCATCTCCCATCTCCCCGGGGTGCTCTTCCTTCTTCAGGACCCTCTGGCACCTTATCTGAGCTCTGAGAAGCGGACACCCTTACTGGTTAATGTCTTATGCATTTCATCAGCCATTTCATCTGCCGACTTGGTGGCAGCACCCATTTCTTTCCCTCTGAATGTCCCATAGCAGCTTTCTCCAGGTGGCCAGCCATGAAAACGCGTGGGGTGAAACCAAGAATACACACCATCCTCCAGAATCTCAGGTCCTCAGTCTCCTCAAGGCAAAGGCTGACACTGTCCCCACTTTGAAATTTCCCCTTTCCCCCTGTCAAATAGGCTGCAGCATCCCTCACTGGATGGTGGAAATCCCCTCAGGGAAAACAGCCAGGTCAACCAAGTCAGAGGAAACTGACTGAGCTCAGAGTTACACGTCTGTGTCTGGAGACCGTGGAAGGTGTCAGGGACACCGTGGTTCCAGGTTCCTTTAAAGGAGTGTGTGGGTGGGTGAGCCAGCTCGGATTTTCCAGCAAATAATCCTCATATAATATTGCTGGCCGGCACAACCATTTTAAAAAAGCAATAGCTGATACTTACGTCATGTGCAACCAATGGGGGAAACTGGGTAAAGTGTACAGGGAATCTCTCTGCGCTATCTTTGCAACTTCCTGTGGATCTATAATTACTTTGGAAATAAAAAGTTAAAAGAAGGAAAAAAATAAACAGATGGCTGGCTGTAGTTTGCCACATCCTGATATGGGTCATTATTTTGGAGTCTATTCTCAAAACAGGAGAGACCAAAGAGCCTGCATGAATTAAGGATTTGGATGGGTTTCCATTGTATTCATTTGTCTCTCTCTCTCTCTCTCTCTCTCCTCCAGCTGTTTACCACACTACCAATACCATAATGCTACCAAGTTGCTGAGGGTCCAGCCCCACCACAAAAATAAAGAATCCAAACTTCCTAAAGCACAAGAGAAGAAAAATGAACAACTCACTTGGTGTTCCTTAATTCACATTTTTTACAGGTGCCTCTGATCCTCAAATGTTTTCACTACTAAAAAAAAAAAATCTATTTCTGGAAACTGAAAAAGCCGGGATATTAGGTGTCTGATAGCAACAGGGTTAAATGACTTGCATGTTAGGCCCATGTTTTGGGTTAAATTGTGTTCCTCTCAAGAGATGTTGAAGTCTTAACTCCCAGTACCTGTGAATGTGACCGTATTTGGAAATAGGGTCTTCACAGATGATGAGTTAAGATCATCTGTTAAAGTCATTAGGGTGGGCCCTAATCCAGTATGACTGATGTCCTGATAAAAAGGGGTAATTTGGACATAAAGACAGACACAGGACAATGCCAGGTGAAGATGAAGGCAGAGATTGGGCTGATGCTTCTAGAATCCAGGAACGCCAAAGATTACCAGCAAACCACGGGAAGCTGGGGGAGAGGCAGGGTGCAGACTCTCCCTCACAGTCCTCAGAATTAACCAACCCTGCAGCAACTTGATCTCAGACTTCTAGCCTCCAGAACTGTGAAAGAATACAATTCTGTTATTTTCAGCCACCCAGTTTGTGACTTTGTTGTCACAGCAGTCCTAGGAAACTAATATAGCCTGGCCCCTTGGCAGGCTCCCTTCCTTTATAAGATGTCACCATTATTAGCTAGCCCATCTAAAGCCTGAGGAAGCTGTGAAGAGTGAAAATAAATATTGAAGCACACATCATTTGAGGCACTGGGATAATGAATATGAAAGTATTTTAATTAGTATAAAATTGCAGAGAATGGGGCCCGCTGAGTGGTGTAGCGGTTAGGTTCGTGCGCTCCGCTTTAGCAGCCTGGGGTTCGCAGGTTTGGATCCCTGGCTCGGACCTACGCACCGCTTGTCAAGCCATACAGTGGCAGGCGTCCCACATACAAAGTAGCGGAAGATGGGCACGAATGTTAGCCCAGGGCCAATCTTCCTCAGCAAAAAGAGGAGGATTGACAGCAGATGTTAGCTCAGGGCTGATCTTCCTCACAAAAAAAAAATTGCAGAGCATGAGCTATTATGATATCTGTTACTTCAACTGAGCCATAGCAAAGAAATGGATAGAAGATGTTGACAGGTGAAGAATTAGGGGCAAGTTCTAGCATATTTTTCCAGGACAAGTATTTTCACAGTACTCCCTGTAGCAAAAATACCTAGGAGCTACTGAGCACATACCATGTGCTACATGTTTTATGCCATTATCTCATTTAATACCTACAGCTTCCCAACGAGGTGGGTACTGCTATTATCCTGACTTTGGAGACAAAGGAAATTAGGACTAAGTAACCTGTCCCAGGTGGCAGTGCTACATCATGGTTGAGCCACAATTTGAACCCTTGCCTCTGAGGCCACCCTACGAACTACTGCAGCACCCCCCTTGACTGCAAGGGGAGTGGAGCCCCCCGGTCACCCATCTCTGCTCATTCCTTGGTGGCTGTATGTCCAACAGTCCTTCTTCTCCAGCAGCTAAGTAGCTATAAATGAGAAGAAACAGGCAACAGTATCTAATAGATTCAACTAGAGTTTTTAAAGGAATCTATACACATAATATCAGTTCCTGGGTTGAGTTGTGTTCCTCTCAAACAGTGTTCAAGTCTTAACTCTCAGGACCTGTGAGTAACTCATAACTCATCCAGTCCCTGTGACTGCATAGAAGGGAGTGAGCAAACCCTGCTTCCTAGAAGGAGACGCTTTTTCTAATCAAATGCCTTAAAATACATACTCTCGTGCAGACGTGATTCACACCAGGGCTGGGGATTTGGGGATGAGGGTAGAGAACACGTGGGCACTTCTGGACTTTGGCAGAGAAGGGCAGAAATGAGAGACAAGCCATTCTAGAGGAAGGAGACCACCACTCCACCCAGAGATTCACTGAGGGAGGACCAAGGCCAGCCACAGGGACTGACCAAAACATCCTGATCATCCTTGCAGGGGGAAGCTGAGACTGAGGCAGAACTAGGGGAAGGAAATGGCTGTCTCAAACAATTTCCATACGCATTTTTCCTGTCTCAGAAGGACTGACTTTGAGTTTCAATGAGGAAATGCATGTTGGTATTTTTTCCCACTTAACATCGACAGTTGATTGTTCTGACTGCTTTCTAGGGCTCTTAGGCCAGATGCAGGCAGGGTGGGTAGCTGGCAGCCTGTCTGTTACTCACCCCTTCAACATGGTGCCAAGGCTCTGATGCAATACCAACGCAGCTGCCCGTGCTACGGGGAGACAGCCAGCAAGGCCTTCCGTCTCACCCCACAGGGCTGTGCAGCAACATTAAGGGCAAGCAGGGCCCACTTTCTAGCACTTCCTGTTTTACTAGGCTGGGTGCTAGACTGAGTGTCATGACTCCAAACTCACTTTGCACATCTCTAGCAACTGAGTGGTGGCTTGATGTAGGGGAAGTTCCCCAGGGCCTTGGAGAAAAATGAACCTCCTGACTCTGCCACTCACAGCTTTGTGGCTTTAGGTAAGTTGCCTAATTTCTCTTAGCATCTGTCTTTTCCTGCCTAAAAAGAGGATTTTCTGTCTGTCTTGCAAGGTGGTTGCATTGACTAGAGATATTCTGTCTCTACTCTGACACTTTGTTGGAGATCAATAAGTGGTAACGATTGTTATCCAGTGATTGGGGAGACTGTGTCAGCTCTGTTGGACCATTGGCTCTACCACCTGGTAATGTTTCCACAATGACAATCACATTCCACTTTATCCGTTCAGTAAATATTGAATACCTTGTCTGTCCCAGGCACAGGCTAGCCACTGGGCCATTAAAGACTTGGGCAGGGATCCCACCTTCAAGAAGTTTAAATCTCTAGCACAGGACATAGGACTTGTACTTACAGGGCTATAAATCAAGTAGAAAGAGATGAGTCTCTGTTCCAAATAGATAAAGTCGGTTGGTAAACAGCATTTCTAGGTCTGGCTCATGTAGAGCCAGTGTCCTAAAGAGCCAGTAATTAGCAGGAGACAGGGGACCTGGGCCTGGTTATCTGAGGTGCTGACAGACATCTGGAATAAGCAGTAAAGAAGAACTCGGGAGTTTCTCTGGTCCCTGGGGCACATTCGGCCCAAGCTGCGCCCATGTAATTAGCGTCAGGACCAGGCCTCTCTGGCCATAACCACAGTGGTTATTGGAGGGTCTGTTTATGTCTCCCCAGCTGGTTGACCATCACCTCCACCCCTACAAATATACTAGTAAGATCCTCCTCCTCTCATCGCAAAAGGATGCACTACCTAGTTAAGCATCCCTTTCCCAGTTCCAAAAGGAGAGGAGTCAACACTTGGAACCCTCCTAAAAAAAGTTTCAGACCTCCTCGAGGAGAGGCGGAGACAACCAAGATGGAAGTCAGTTCAGTCCACAATCGCTGAATAGATGCTCATCTCGGGAAAGTCCCAGCCAGCTGGAGGCGACTAACACAAAGCCATGAGTCTTTCTGCATATTCCAAAGACTCCACGCACCTGCAGAGATCCTTAACAAAGTCATTACCATCACAATGAACCACGGCCCTGGGAAGTTTGAGCACTGTGGTCTTCTGTATTCATCTGCAGGGGTTTGGGAAGTGTTTTTCTACAGAGCTGACTTTCTGGTAAACAAAGTTTGCATCACAGATAGGATTACTCTCTCATTCCTTGCTTTTCAAAACCAGCTCAGGAAAGGTGTATGTCTCCAGCCATGAATTATTGCCTTTATGACACATCTGAACAAAGGTCAAGGCAAGAGTTAAAAATAAGTATGTCAAAACACCATATGATTTCATTCATATGTCGAAGATTTAACACAAGGACAGAGAGAACAGCTTGGTGGTTACCAGGGGGAAGGGGGTTGAGGGGTGGGCACAAGGGGTGAAGGGGCACACATATATGATGACTGACAAATAATAATATACAACTGGAGTTTCACAATGTTATAAACTATTATGACATCAATTAAAAAAAATAATAAGTATGTCAATAGGCGGAAGAAATTCCAAACTGAAGGCCTGATTTCTAAGAAGTTCTAGGGAAAACACTCAACTTAAAAGCCATACAAATGAGATAAGGCAGATAAAAACCCCGGACATGTGTTATTTATAAAGTGATTATGTGGCTACATAGGGGCCGATGAATAAGAGGAACTTGAGAAACTATTAGTAAACACAGTTATTATGACCTAATACTGTTAGAAAAGGAAATGGAAGTTTGGAGTAGGTGTTCAGGCTAAAAATAGAATTGAACGTCACTGAGATTCTGACATTATAGAAAATAGCCTGCAATGGTTAAATTACATAAAATTTCACTGATTAAAAGCTATAAGGGATGGATAGTGGGTTGCTGCTTTTTGTGTAAGAAAAGCCTACCGCAGGGGATAGTCTAACTTGTATTAACTCTCCTGATTCTACACTGCCAGTCCAGAAAAGAGTTGTTTATATTTTCCTAAATATAGACTTTCACATCAGCATCCTCCTCTACCACATCCAGAGTCCCAGTTTCTTACCCCAGCTGTCCCCAACCCTGTCGCCCCAGCTATTGAGTAATTCAGGGCCAGGCAGGTGTCGGTAAGTGTGGCTACTGTTTCCCTATATGCAGAAACTTAGCTTTCCCAGAGTTTATGACCTTATCCTCAGAGTGGTTTATAACTCAAACTAGGCAATGATGTTTTTCTATCATAACCATAGCATAATGGAATGAAGACGCCTCTCACCTAAGTTGCTTTTGGTAGAAGTAGAGCTTTTCAGAGTGTTTCTAGACGGTTATGCCATGTGATGGCATCCGGCAGGCCTGCCAGACCACCTCTCCCTGTTTCTCCTCACTCCCTCCCACCTCTCTGTGCTTATCTTTCTTCCCCTTGACTTAACTTCATCTTTAGATAAGACTGATTACAATTCAGTGCCACAGAAAAAATGGCAGGTGAAATAGAGACAGCAAAGGAGAGATATATATGTGCTTTTTTCATAACTGCTTAGAGATTCAATCACTTTTCCTAATGAGTACTAGATTTGATGAGGTCACCCTTCCCTTTCAAGGCGGTGATCACGAGCCTTCTCAGAAAGGTTACAAGCAGCATAGAGCATTTTGTTTACCTAATTCTGTTTAGCACATATTACGTAGACTCTTAGTAGTAGTTCCCAGGTTCAGGAACGAGGAAAAAGCCCTTATCTCTGACCACTGCACTCCAGTTCATTTGCTGATGCTGGTGCTGGTGGTGCTTGTAGTGGGCTTTGGCTTTGCCCGAAAGCAGAGATGCACCAAAACTCAGTATCTACTCAGGTGAATGGACACACCTTGATTGCCATGCAGAAAGTTTTCCAGTCATTCTACTATGATAAGCAGGAAACGTTAACTAAAAGTGTTATCAAAAGGCTCATGGCAAACAAAAGTGGAGCAAATAATGACAAAGGTTCAATAGGGGGACTTGAATCGGGCACTAATGTGTTGAGGCTATGTACTTGCAGCAAGTGTAAAATGGAGCTATTTCCTGGTATGGCTGCCTAACACTGAGATAACGTGCAGGTACCAATGGGAATTTGTACAGCGGGATGGGAAACGTGCTGCTCTTTTACTTGTGTGCCTACATGTTAATGAAACAGGAGTGTAGATCGTGATGTCACACATAGCTAGGCATAGCTGTGAGGGGGCCAGGATTCCAAATCCAGAGCTTCGAAATAGGGATATGCAAAAATCACAAGTTTTGACTTTGAGCATTATAGGCAAGGTATATCACAAAAATATTATGTTTTCTGTGTTGGTTGCCATAGTGAGTGAAATGCACTGGTCTATGATTGCTAGGAGTAGGGGTGGGGGGTGTAATTTGAAGCCCAAACATCTTTGACTCTAGAGCACTGGCTTAAGGGAAAAAGCACATTTCTGTTATATTGCAGAGTATTTTACGTGTTTAATTCTCTATCCTCACCCACGCATCACATGGGTAAATCAAAGCAGAGACAAAATACATAATTTTGTCTATGACAATCTCCAAGAGCATTTTATGGAGTCTTATAGGCTTGGTGAGCCCCGAAGTCTGCTGAATTCCCCCCCTTCCCTTCTAGGCACTCCTTTCTTCTGTCATTTTCCCTATGGCCCTTGGTGGCCTGAGCCCAGATGCACACACCTGTGGCTACCATCAATAGGTAAGTGTTAGCATGAGAATGAGTCATGCTTTTTGGCAGCTTGTTGTTGGGAAGGGGTTTGTTCTGTCTTGGTGTTTACCATAAACTGTTTGGAGAGTTCTCTCTACCCACCCTCTCCAGTCCCCACCCCTTTTGGTGTTTACCTCCATCAACAACTGGGATTGCACAATCTGAGGCCTCATCACTATCCCATAAGGTTTAGAATACAATTCAAAGTATTTTCAATATGTGTAATGAAAAAAGGGTTCTATCCTTCACATCCTTCTTCTGGATTTTGTTGTAAATGTATATGAAAATAGAAAGAACTCTTGCAAATCAGTAAAACAACAAAAAAAATGAAGACCAGCAGAAAAATATAGCAAGCACATACCTAAACAAGTTTTAGGAGAAAAAAATCAAAATTGTAAATGAACATATCTTAAAGGATGGTTTCATGAAAAATAAAGAAAATGTGAAGTAAAATAAGAGGGAAATACTTTTTTCTTTTCAAATTGACAAATATTAAAATGAAAGACAATATGCAGTGTGGCAGGAGACTGAAAATTTATATTCTCATTCACTGCTGGTGGGAATGTAAATGGGTATAACCTTTCTGGAGGGCAGCTTGTATCAAATCATTTTCCTCTGGGGAGAAAAAGAAGTAAATGCATGGATGACCTCAACGAAGTCAAAGAAAACATTGGTAGAAAACAGTGGAAAATATTTTTATAAGTTTGATGGGGTAGCACTGCTTAGGATAGAACCAATGCTAAAACCCATAAAGTGAAAGATAGACAAGTTTAACTACCTAAACAAATTAAAGCTCTATATGCAAAAATATAACATAAAGTTAAACACAAATGTCAAATTAGTGAAGATAATTTCCACAGTGTGGATGATGGACAAATGTCTGGTGAGGGAAGGTAGAACGTGCGTTCTCTAGCGCCAGGAGAGGGAACGCCATACTTTCTGCAGAGTAGCATATGAAAAATTAAAATGTATTTGATTCAACAATCGCACTTAGAATTTACCTATTCGGAGACATGTATAGAAGAATGTTAAGGTAGCTATGTTCAAGGATGTTCTTTGTAGCATGTATATAATAGCAAAATACTGAAAACCAACAAAATATCCATCACTGGAGGATTGATTATTAATTACGGCATGTTCTATTATTTATGCCACTTAACGAGAGAGATATATGGAAAAGATGTGAAGATATATCACTAAGTGTAAAAAGAAGATTACAAAACAGGATATGCAGTGTAATCTATTCTAAATATATAGGTATATATGGACATATATTTGTATATTAATATAAGTGTCTAGAAAGTTATATACTAAAAATAATGAGTTATCTCTGGGTAGATTGGATAACCGGGAATTTACCTCTCAATTCTTACATTTCTATGCCTTTGAATTTTTTATAGTGAACAGACACGGGTTACTTATATAAAAAATATATTTATATTTTAATAGAAAAAATGAGAAGATAGAAAGATTATGTCTTTCCTCCATTCTCTCTATTTTGTATTTTCAGTGCACACAACAATTCAGCAATGTTATGGGCATAGTAAATCGTATTACCCAAATTTCATTTAAGAAAGAAAAATACTGTAATTTAAAGATCACAAATGAGAGGAGAAAATTCATGTCACCAGACCTATTAGGATTGTAAGAATGTGATAGTTTTTGATTTATATCTTATTCATCTTTTACTATATATTTTCATTTTGTGTGTGTGTGTGTGTGAGGAAGATCAGCCCTGAACTAACATCTATGCCAATCCCCCTCTTTTTTGCTGAGGAAGACTGGCCCTGGGCTAACATCTGTGCCCATTTTCCTCCACTTTATATAGGACACCGCCACAGCATGGCCTGACAAGCAGTGCATCGGTGTGTGCCCGGCCACCAGCAGCGGAGCGCATGCACTTAACTGCTACGTCACCGGGCCGGCCCCTATATTTTCATTGTTGTAAAGCCAACATTGTTGCTGAAGAAAGAACATGCATTTTCAAGTAAAGAGAGCATGTTGATATAAAAAGGAATTTCACCATTATAGAAATAGTTGAAAAGCATCCCAATTACACTGAGCTGTTTTATCATGTGGGAATGGGACCATATAGGCAGATACCCCATGGCAAATTTTAATGGAGACTTTTGCTGTATTGAAAATTGCCTTTATTGTAACCAAAGACAGATAGTTCCTTTTTCAAAACTTTTTTGACTATGCAGATGAGCAATCTAATACTTAAAGAGATTAAACTAAGTTCAGGTCTTGGAGTGTAAGTATTCAACAAAGTGTTAGTTCCCCCGAAGTCCAGAAACACGAGGTAACCTGCCCAAGATCACATACTGAGTTAGAAACAGAGGCAGAATTAGAACCCAAGACTCCCAGTCCTAAACTTGTTTTCCTTCTCTATTTTATAAAATGACTTTAATTCAGGAATTCTATTCCTCTTTAAAACTTAGTGTTTTTAATTATAGCCTCTCGTTATTTTCTTCTGTTTCTTTTAAAAACGTAATGAGTTACATACATTTTAGCAACTATTTCTGAAATTTATAAAGGATATAAAGATTTATTTTTCTTGAAATGTTTTTGAGGACTTCTTTTTAATGTTGCGCCATTTAAAAAATCTAGAATTATTAATATCTTGCCTTCTTTGAACAATTCATTATGCTGCTTCTTTCTATTTCTTTCAATGCTACAATTAGTATTAAATTAAAGACACCTACTCAGATAAGTACTGTCCAGCTGGGAGATCTATCCTAGTTTTGAGTCTTATGACATTGGGCCTTCACAATAAAACTTTGGCTTGCATCCTTAATTCTTTAAAAACAGACAGGCACACATTTCCAAGTTTCTTCTTGTATCTGAGTAGGGCAGGAAATGACTCACTCTGATGCTGATCTGAAAACAACGAGGCCGCGTCCTTATGCCTATACAAACACATAGAAATGAGAATCTCTAGGCGTTATAGAACCTTCAATCTATTAGAATGAAAGTCCAGATTTTGCTCCAAGATTGTGTTCTCCATCTTCCACAAAGAATCCTAGAAAACAATCAGAAAAAGCCTAGAAATGTTCTAAACTAGAGATGAGGTCACAAGAATGCTTCCTACTTTGAGGGAAGTATAACTCCACTGTTCTATGAGATCAATCCTTTTAGGACAAAACTCTAAATGGGTATGATTCCATTAGAAAGTATTACAGCCTATTTATTACAAAGTCTACCTGGATGACACTTTTCCAGAAGAGCTCCCACTGAAGGCTGAATAAATGACAAGCTACTCATGACCAAAATATGACTACAATAAATCCTCTTAGTTTTACAAAGTTGTTTTAGGATTTTCAAAGTGATTTTATATATATTGGGTCATTTGAACAATCAAAGGAGAAATTATATTGTATTGATATGCTTTCAAATTGCCTGGACTTAACCTTCCTCGGTGGAATTCATAAAATGTTGAAGTGATCCAGCAGCAAGGACTTTAACCTTTCTCAGTGTCTCAGACTTTATTGTTGATATTCAAGTTCAAACATGGATCTCTTCTCTTTTATGAGCTGCCCAAGAGAAATCCATAAAAACAGGTTTGATTGGGGCCAGCCTGGTGGTGTAGCGCTTAAGTTCGCACTTTCCACTTCGGCAGCCCAGGGCTCGCGGGTTCGGATCCTGGGCGAGGACCTGCTCACTGGTCATCAAGCAATGCTGAGGTGGCATCCCATATAGAAGAGCTACAACTCTACAACTATGATATACAACAATGTACTGGGGCTTTGGGGAGAAAAAAGAAAAAAAAAAAGAGGAAGATTGGCAACAGATGTTAGCGCAGGGCCAATCTTCCACACACCCACGAGAAAGTACTTGTTAAAAAAAGAGAAAAACAGGCTTGAGAGATGGTATGAAATAGTGCAAAGATCCTCAGCGTCAGGAACTTGCCTGTATTTCAAAATCAAAAACTCTTATGTTTGAAACTAGATTTTTGGTGGTGAACATGATGCAGTCTATACAGAAGCCGAAATATGATAATGTACACCTGAAATTTACACCATGTTATAAATCTATGTGATCTCAATAAAATAACTAAAAAAAAAAACTTTTATGTTTGAATCCCAACTCTGCCCTCACTTTACTAGCTAAGTAGCCAAAGAAAGTTTTCATATCTTGTAAAATTGAAACAATAGTTATTTTACATGGCGGCAGTGGCAATTAAGTGAGACACTATATGAGATTTATACCCATTTACGTTATCTAACCCATTTACATTATCCTAGTTATCTAGGAGCCTATAAGGATAAAATGCAAAAACAGGAGACATATTTACTGAATAACAGTATAGAACTGAAAACTTGTGACTTAAAAACAAAAACAAACACTCAGCTAAAAATAGCATCTCAAAGAGATTCCCCTCCCACTGGAAAGTGATCTCAGAAACCACAGCAACAAAGAATCTTCTCAAGTTATGGGAACTAATGGAGGGCAGGGGTGATTGTGGAAAACTCAAGAAGTAGTGTGTTTTATGCAAGCCATCACTTTTCAGTCTTAGCTGGTGAGAATTTTGTGCTCCAGTCCCTGAAGTTCTCTTCAGATAGTAGAGTGTTCTCTAACTCCATTGGAAATATTTAGCATACTATATCTATAGGTTATGACCTTGTAATAAAAAAAAATGTCTGTAATCAGAGCAATCATAGAGACAGCATATTTAATTTTATTGACTAGTCCTAAGGTAAAATCACCCTTTTTGCTGGGGGGAAGGAGGCTTTTTTTCTCTTCCTCTTTTACATAGATGGATATCCAAGGAACTAAGAACAGAAGACTTCCGCTTTTTACGTAGGAGAGCTCACCCAAGTAAGAAACCATTCGACTACACAAACATTCCTCGTCCTTCCAGATGCCATTTTTCTCTTTATATTATTTTTATTATATTATTATATATTGTGTTTGATTAGAAATATATTGATTTGTTTAAAATTATTTCTAGGCTCCTGAGAAAGCATAGCAATATGTATATTTCCTCTTCTCAGTTACAAGATATTCCTTAACTCAGAAATTAGAAATCATTGCCTTTTATAACTATATTTATTTGCCCTGGTTGTTGTGTCCCCCCTGCCGTGTGTGTGTGTGTGTGTTGGAATGTGTCAGTAAAATAATTTTGGACACTGTGACCAAATTGTCATGCAAAGCCATGGAATCTATAGACTTCTTATCATTAAGAATTGTGTGGTCCTTTCAGTTATAAGATCAATAAGGTTTAGGGATATAATGTACAACATGGTAATTACAGTTAACAATACCATATTATATACTTGAAAGTTGCTAAGAGAATAGATCTGAAATGTTCTCACCACAAAAAAGAAAAGGTAACTATGTGAGGTTCTGGGGGTGTTAGATAATGCCACAGTGGTAATCATTTTGCAATATATAAGTGTATCAAATCAACACATTGTACGCCTTAAATTTATACAATGTTATATGTCGATTATATCTCAATGAAGTTGGGGACAAAAAAGGGCTCGTGTGGTCCTAAGAGTGGAAGTTTATGAAAAGAATCTAGGTGAGATGAAAAACACATTTACATATCTTCAGATCCAAAGAAATACAAAATCGTTAAGAGACTAACAGAATGGGAATTGCAGAAGCCAATGGGTAGAAGAGCATGAAGGAAGGTCACAACAGGCTATGGGACCTACAAATGAGGAAGTCTCTATTCTAGACTATAAATAAGGTTTAGAATGTTCCATCAAGTGTCTGACGAGGCTTCAAGAGCTTTTCAACTCCCCAAATTACGTGAGAAGATAACCACCAAATTTGTGTAGTTTGAAAGGACAGTTTCTTTTTTAAGAAACATCTTTCAGGAATTTGAATTAGGTTTAAGAGAATCAAATCTTTAGGATTAACATTTGGAGAGGAGATTGTGCATGTGTAGTCCTCTATGTACTCTAATGTAAGATAATACGATGTGTTCACTCATATGTGGAAGATAAACAAACAGAGATAAGAGAACAGATTAGCGGTTACCAGAGGGGAAGGAGGTGGGGGGAGGCCGAAAGGGGTAAAGGGGCACATATATATGGTGACAGATAAAAACTAGACTATTGGTGGTGAACTGGATAGTCTATACAGAAACTGAAACATAATAATGTACACCTGAAATTTACATAATGTCATAAGCCAATATGACCTCAATAAAATAATTAAAAGGAAAAAAAAAGAAAATATGATGTGCAAAAAATTTTGACCTATATGTTATTCTTTGTAGCTAGTGTTTAAGAAAATTAGGCCTAATTTTTTTTATTTTTGATGAGGAAGATTCACCCTGAGCTAACACCTGTTGTCAATCTTCCTCTTTTTCTTTTTTAATGTGAGCTGCCACCACAGCACGGCTTCTGACGAGTGGTGTAGGTCTGCGCCTAGGAACTGAACTGGGGCCACCAAAGTGGAGCTCGATGAACTTAACTACCAGGCCACCAGGGCTGGTGCATATTAGGCCTAAGTTTAAATGGGGTTACTAGACCAACTCCTCCCCACCTGGACTCCTGTGTAGCTGACTTTCCAAAGCCTCTTTTCCCTGCCTCTGCCCACCTCCTCAAGTACAAAAGTAATCTAAACAGTACATCATTAACTTGTTCAAGATCTGGTCAGAGGGGTGCCACTCAAGCCCCCACTGCATGACAATACAATGGTGGCCATTTTAAAGGTGTGCCCATTGATGCCCACAGTCAACAAGGAGCCAGTTCAGGGTCCCCCCCCACCTCTCCCATCCCCCCCACCCCCTGCCCAGCCAAATACCCAATTAATCAGCACTGCTCATTCACGAGGTAACTAATGTTAAACATCTCGTTTGTTCATTTATTTATTTTACAAAAGCTCTTAAAGCATTTAAAATTTGTCAAACTTTTGTTTCTATCATTTGTAGATTTTTTTAAGATTGGGAACAAGTCATGCCTCCTACTCACTGTCTTCCAGAAAAATGACAAAAATAAAACAAAACCAAATAAGACCAAACAAATCAAATAAGAAAAGGATGAGAAAATACAACTTTTACACATCCCAACAGGTGTCAGAGGTTTTGTTTTTTTAAACTGCTAAATGCATGGAAATCATAATGTATTTTCTTGTTTCCAGTTGTTCTGTAAATGCCCTGACCTCAGCATGTTAAGGGCACAGAAACATTGCATAGATTCTCTGAGATTACATGGTGCTAGCTAAAAAAAAAGCTAACAGTGAATGAGGTTAGACTGTGCTTCTCAAACTTTAAGTTGCATAGGAATCACCCGGAAATGTTAAAATGCAGAGTCTGACTCCGTAGGTCTGGACTGGGGCTGAGATTCTGCATTTCCAGCTCCCAGGAGGTGTAGATGTTCTTGGTCCCCTAATCTCATGTGGAGTAGCCAGGATGGTAGCGATGAGTTACATCAGTCTAGAACTAGAGAGTTTAGCTTTGCTTTGGAGTCAAAAATTGGCAAGGCAAGCTCTGCCAAGAAAGAAGTTCATTCTGTACGTGGCATTTTTCTTTCTTAGAACACTGGGGGGTGGTGGGGTGGATTTTTTCACACGTCATATCGACACTGATGGGTCTCTCTTACACTTGAATTTTTCCTCCTTTTCTTGGATCTCTGTCATTCAGTGTATTAATGGAGATTCCACCGGAAATTGCCTAGATCCCTTGAAATTCAGGACATATGAAAAAAAGAAAGTGGTTCTATTACTGAGGTGGGAGCCAGCAAATTTTGGCTTAGTGACTATTTGTTTAAATAAACTTCTCTGGTAATAAACCTTTAGGGCAGGGAGGCTAAGTTTTGAGGCTGAGATGAAAGAAAGCACTGGCTGAAGAAACAATGACCAAAGTCATTGAATTGTCACTTCAATGCTGTGCGTGTGGATGCAGGTGCCCAGCAAGGCCTGACAGCAACATCCCTTGGGGTTAGTTATGACCCAGGCATCAAAGAAGGCCACCTCGAAGCCCAGCTGCCAGGAGGAAAATGATAAGCAAAGGAAAAAACAAGGGTGGGGGCCCCTGTGAAGAGACCAAATGTACCCTCACTTTCATCAGCTGCTAGGATCAGCCGGGCAGTTTACTGAGCCCTTGGGTAGAGCTCTGCAGGACTCAGATTAGAGAGAGAGAGAGAGAGAGAGAGAGAGAGAGAGAGAGAGTGTGTGTGTGTGTGTGTGTGTGTGTGTGTGTGTGTAAGGATAGCGATGGGAAGGGCAGCCCCCATTGCTTCAGATTTTACAATAGCTGGGTCAAAATAACTAAAGAAAAGACTGTGGACAGAGCCATTCCGGGCAAGTTCTACTTTTTTTTATCGCTGTAATCAGTATTGTTATTACTACTGAGTGCTTCCTCTTTGTTTGTTCTTCTAAGCCAACCTTTGTCCTCGATGCCCAGACTCTAATTCTCCTGGTAAGACATTTTGAGTTCCAGAAGGATAACCAAATGAGTAACTGGAGACAGGTGATTAATAACCCATATGCAAAACCACAGCGCCTGCCTGCCACATAGAACCCCACACGTGGAAACAGAAAGTAGAAGTCCAGGGTTTCTAGAGCCCATAGGACTTCAGAGGGCCACTGTCTTCCTGGAAGGGGGAAGGGCAGGAATGATTTCAAAAATCCAAGGGCTTTTGAAGTCTGAGTTGAAATAAAGAGAAGGGAGGAAGCTGGACCTGAAAAAGCAGGAACTCTTAGCAAAGCCGGCTCACTGGGGCAGACTTGCAGGTTCAACTGCCCTCAGCGAAAAATTCTCTCTCCAATCAGTTCCACTGTTTTCTCTTATCATGCTGCCTGATAGTCTAAAAATACAGATTAACGTGGAACATTATCTTCTTAAAATGCAACCCTCTCTGGGAATGGTAACAGTCATCAGCCATTCACACGTCGTTGTGAATTACCTTAATTTAGAGAGTGGGAATTAGAATGGAGGAAATTTAGAGAGCAAGTAATCAGCTAAGCCTTTATTTTACCCATGAGGAAACCGAGGTCCTGGGAGAGGAAGCTTCTTGGCTCAAGAACAGGGAAGGCGTGTGGCAGAGTTAGGCAATAGCTACTACCCTCTTGGTCATCCATGTGCTCAGACAATTCATGGCACCCCGGCAGAAGTAAAGACTGATTTATTTAAAATCCTCATCTGTTGAGAACCTCCTGGGTGCCAAGTGCAGGAAGAAGAGCTGAAGACACAACAGACATGGCCTTCGCCTCACCGAACTTACAGTCTGGTTCAGGAGACAGATCAGCGAATATAAAGTCAAGTACTGCCTCCCAATTAATTAAGCAACCACACTTTTGGATATGTTATGAAGAAAGAAAACGAGAACTAGACATCAAGAGGGAGAACTATTTCAGATTAGGTGGCAGAGGAGGGCTCACCGGCATTTTAGCTGAGATCTGGAGGATAAGAGAGTCAACCTCAACAGAGTCTGGGGCAAGTGTAAATAGGTGCAGAAGGTTTGAGGAAAGAAAGAGCTGGTGTGATCTAGACACAGAGAAGGCCAAGATGCTTGGATATTGGACTTTAAAGATCTGGGTTCAAATCATGGCTCCACTACCTACCAGCTCTGTGCCCTCCACGCCTTAGCCCTGGGATTTTGAGGTCATAAGATACAGTGGCCAGACATATTGTCTTCATCTTGATGGCCACTGAGATGAGAAGTCACCAATGTCAGATTTCACTCAACTTCTACTTTGGATACTTACCGCTAAGTTTCCGATGCCATACAGCAACGTCTTCCATTTCCGAGGAGTACAAAATTGTCTTTTACTCTCGCACTGGCTTTCTTAACTCTAGTACTTTAATATTGCTACCTCTGGGACTTCATCTCAAGATCCTGACAGGTTTCCCAATCACACATTATATTTTTACTTCATTGTTCTGTGACTTGGTCAGACTGAAAAAGATACCAATTCACCTGACTCTGGTTTTATCATCACATTTTGCTCTGTATTTTAATTTCTACTGCCACTAACCAACGCCAGCGTCTGTGAATTTCTTAAATTGCCACTTAGAGATTAAACGAAAAGGATACCGTTTAGTGAATACAGAAAAAACCTTGCATCAAAATTTCCTTTATTTTCCTATCATTTCTTTGTGAGTCCCATTAGGATGGCTCCTACTACCCCTTTTCTTCCTTCCTTTCTTCTTTCTTCTTCCTTCCTTCCTCCTTTCTTCTTCCTTCCTTCCTCTTTTCTTCTTTTCTTTCTTTTTTCTGTTTCTTTCTTTCCCTCCCTCCCTCTCTCCCTCCCTCTTTTCTTCCTCCCTTTCTACCTTGAATTGATGTATAACATACAGACAGAAAAGTGTGATAAATTTTTACAAATTGAACATATTCACACAAACAGCACCCAGATCAAGAAATGGAATATTATTAACACCCCAGAAGCCCTTCTATGACCCCTTTAGTCACTAACTCCTCTAAGGCAGCCACTATCATGACTTCCAACAGTACAGATTAGTTTTGTGTGATTTGGAGCTTTTTACAAATGAGACCATACAATATGTACTCTCTTGATCTGACTAGTTTTGCTCCACATTGCCTGTCATATTTACCCATGTCGTTGCCTGTGTATTTCCTTGTGGGAATAGACTGCAATGGATTTATCCACTCTACAGTTGCTGGGCATTTGGACAGTTTCCAAGTCTGGGGCCTCTACTAATAGTGCTCCTATGAACATTCTCGAACATGTCTTTTCGTGAACATATATACATTTCTATTTGATGTATACCTAAGCAGGAAATTGTTCCATACATTTGACCTTCATTTGCATATTCTTTGAGTAATTAATATGAATGCATGCTTTTAAATATTCAATAGCTGTGCCTCCTACCCTTGCCCACCAACCACTCATTCTCCTTCTTTTATTCTTTTTTGTGAGGAAGATCAGCCTTGAGCTAACATCCATGCCAATCCTCCTCTTTTTGCTGAGGAAGACCGGCTCTGAGCTAACATCTGTTGCTAATCCTCCTCCTTTTTTCCCCCCAAAGCCCCAGTAGATAGTCGTATGTCATAATTGCACATCATTCTAGTTGCTCTATGTGTGACGTGGCCTCAGCATGGCCAGAGAAGCGGTGCATCGCTGCGCGCCTGGGATCCGAACCTGGGCCGCCAGCAGCGGAGCGCGAGCACTTAACTGCCAAGCCACGGGCGGGCCCCTCATTCTCCTCCTAAGAAGCCCACCACAACTGGTGTGTAAAGTCACTTTTTTTTCTTTTTTGGAACTGCCACATTTTATCAATGTTACAATTACAGCTTTATAATTACATCCTAATTGATTGAACTGCTGTCCTAATAATACTAATAAATCACATATATACATTACTCTACAGTTTATACCACATTTTTTTATTGATGTCTTAATAGTTTATAACATTGTGAAATTTTGGTTGTATGAGGCAGGTACAGGGTTACGATGACCATTTAACAGAGGGGGTGACTGGGCCGCAGGGAAGTCAACTGTCTGCCTAAGAAGACGTTGGGTTTGAAGTGGGAGCTGGGAGGCAATCCAGGATTTCTGACTCTAAAACTTGGTATTGTTCCTGCATTAAGGAATCAAAGTTAATATCTGACAGCAGTGATGTGAAAACTGGCAGAATCCTGTATCCAGGGCTTCTCTGCCTCCCGAGCACCCAGCTCGTCAGAGGCTCTGCGCCTGAGCCGAGGTCTCCTTTACCACAGGGCTCCACCACCCAGCATTCTCGGGGCCTCGAAACAACTCCCGTGCTTCCCAATAACAGTTTGAGATCCCATGCTCCTTTCCCGCCAGAATTTTCTTTACTAAGATAAATTTGGATATTTGCTCTTGCATGTTTCCCAAGAGACAGCTCAAAAAAACAAAAAGGTCCCCTTACAATGAACCAGCGAGTCCGCCCCCCACTCCCCAGCCTGCTCATATGTGTTGAGGTCTAAGGCTCAGAAAGTGATTCATTTCCTCTTTTTCTTTTAGTTTCCTTTCTCTGCCTGTTACCTCTTTCCTCTCTCTGAGGAACACAACGCAGCAGTCCTGTTTGAAATCGCTGAATCCTGGTTAGAATTCGGCCTGTCATGCTTAGACTGAGCATGGAGGTTTTGAATTTCCCAGGAAGGGCTTCCGTGTCTGGGATGAGGAACGCACCCATTTTGACGTGCCTTCGGGGATGGAATGGCTGGTACTTTCTTTCTCTGCTCTCCTCATTCTGGAATGGTGGTGGGGAAGGCAGGTGGAGAGGGGATTCAATCATCCAGAACCTTCTCAATGTGACACACACTGTGGTAGCTGATTTGCCTGTATGATCCCTTTCCATTCTCAAAAAAGCCCTGTGTGGAAGGTATCATTATTATTCTCCCTTTCCTAAATAGGAAACCTCAGCTCAGAGAAGTTAAGCAACTTGCTTAAGCAAACGTATTAAGTAAATAGTGAAGCTGGAATACAAATAAAATGGAAAAAAAAGCTATAAGAGAACTTTATACGAAATTCCCCCATTCGCTTGTCTTGTGTCTATATATTATAAGTTGTTGAGACTTGGATCATTATTTCAAGTACTTATTGTTGTCAAAGAAAAAGAAGCTGATTATTTTAGCATTTCAACTACCACCTCAAGTTTAACAGGTTTAAAAAATTCCCTGGGGTTTTGATGAAGTTGAGGATGAAGTAAGATTGGCTCTGGGTAATAGAGGCAGCTAAAATAGTTTGGAGGAAAGGTGGCAGTGGGTTCCTGCCCTCAGGGAATGAGCAGCTTTATTTTAGGGGACCTGTAAACAACCTGTGACACGTTATACCAATGAGCCAGAGAAAGTGGAGTATAGACCTGGTTGCATGGACAATGGGGAGATATCTATAAATTCTTCAGCGAGGGAATGAATGTCAAGGAATTGATGTTTTATAGGCAGATGGAGGGTGAGGGGGCTCCACTGGCAGAGAAGCCCAGGCCAGAAAGTTTCTACCTTCTTCACAGGTAGAAGACTTCTGCAATAATGTCAGAGCGAAATAACACGCTCTGCAGGCAGAGGAATTTGAGAAGGAAGGTTAATTCCAAAGGTCACTTTAAAGAAAGATGCGCTAGTATTGATGACAGCTTGAATACAGGGGATAAAGAAGAGGTGAGAAGTTGACCACTGATTGTGGTTTCAAGAGTTCTAGTCTGGGAGGCTGGAATAATGATGTCTCAGGTTTCTGCAAAGGTGGCCTTGAAAGGGCCAATACCTGGCTGCCAGGGGCTCCACAAAACCCTCTCTAAGGCTCTTCTCTATGCTTTCGCTGGGCCTGCATCATAGCCGAGGGAGAGAGAGGGAGAGAGAGAGACAGAGACAGAGACAGAGAGAGCTGTGCCAGAATCATATCTGTCCCTTGCATCATAACTGAGAGAGAGAGACAGACAGACAGAAAGCACCATCCCAGAATCACATCTGTCCCTCCCATAGTCAAAGAAGAGGAGTGTGATGAAGGCCAAGCCCTGGCTGCCCCAGGAGCCCGCACTCCCCGCTTCACGTCTGGCATTTCTGTGGGAGCCTCCGCCTTCCGCCACGGCTGCTGCAGCTGCTGGGAAGCCTGTGCCCCAGCTATCAGCGTGGCAGGGCAGGATGAGACCCTGAACTCAGCCTTTGTTCTTCAGGAGTTCTGCTGTGTTCTGGCTTTGTTCATAGTGTTTTTTGCTGACCTAAGCTTTTACATTTCTCAGAAGTCAAATGTGTTCTTGAGATTTGGTTTTCATGAGCCAATCCAATTCCAAGATGGTGAAAATATTCACCCACGATTTCTTCAAGGACTTTTTCATGTGTTCTGTATTTATATTTAAACATGTGAAACCTTTGGAGTTTGTTTTGATGCAGATAATGAGGTAGGGATCAGACACTCATTGTTTTTCTGGATATATAGGCAATCATCTTTTTTTTTTTTTGTGAGGAAGATCAGCCCTGTGCTAACATCCATGCCAATCCTCCTCTTTTTTTGCTGACTGGTCCTGGGCTAACATCCATGCCCATCTTCCTCCACTTTATATGGGACGCTGCCACAGCGTGGCTTGCCAAGCGGTGCGTTGGTGCGTGCCCAGGATCCGAACAGGTGAACCCCAGGCCGCCGCAGCGGAGCACGTGCACTTAACCGCTTGCGCCACCGGGCTGGACCTAGGCAATCATCTTAAAACCATTTATGGAATAATCTTGTATCCATTGAATTGAAATGCCACCTTGATCATATACTTCATTCTCACATATTTTAAGGCCTGTGCCTTTAAATCTCTGTTCTGTGGCTGCTGGATTCACGCTGGCCATCTCTCTCTCTCTCTGTCTCTCTTTCTCTCTCTCTCTTTCCCTCTCTCTCTCTCTCTCACACATTTTCCATCTGTCCTCTTCCCCACGTGAATAGTTTGTGTGTGTGTGTGTGTATGTGCATGTGTGTGTGTCTTCTCCTGGGCACTGCTCCCTCTCCTGTCCTATTTGGGAATAAGAACAAACTCTCACTCATTTTTTTTCTCTTCAGCTCTGGCAGGTGGCTTTTTTATTTTTTATTTGACTATACAGGGAGCCCCCCAAAAGCCTTTAAACAGAGAAGGGATTCTATATTTTAAAAATAAAAATCTGATCACTCTGGATGCACTGTGGACAACGGATAGAAAGATTTTAAGAAGGGACATGAAATGAGCATTAGAGAAATTCACACTGGCTGCAGTGTGAAGAACAGACGAAAGAAAGGCAGGTGTGGAGGGGGAATCAGGGAGGAGGGCCTCTGCAGTGGCCCAGGGGAGAAGACGAAATGACCTGGAACACAGAGAGAAGGAAGAGAGTCAAGGGGTGTTCAGGATGCCTTAATGCAGATTGGCTGTGAGATGCAGGGCGGGTCCTGGGTCTCCTGCTTGAGCATCTGGAGGGGGTTGGTGGGATGGCATTGTGTGTGGAGACTTCAAATCTGGAGGATGAGTGGATGCTCCAAGAGGTCTTGAGTTCACTTTTTTTTGTGTGTGTGAGCAAGATTAGCCCTGAGCTAACATCTGCTGCCAATCCTCCTCTTTTTGCTGAGGAAGATTGGCCCTGGGCTAACATCCATGCCCATCTTCCTCTACTTTATATGTGGGATGCCTGCCACAGCATGGCTTGATAAGTGGTGTGTAGGTCTGTGCCCGGGATCCAAACCTGCGAATGCTGGGGCGCCAAAGGCGAGCACGCAAACTTAACCACTACGCCACTGGGTTGGCCCTCGAGTTCACTTTTGAACCATGCAAATTTGAAGTTTGAGAACATACAGGTGGATGGGGAAAATTCCAAACTGAGGTTTGAAATGTGGGTGGTATAGGGACAAAGTCTCTGAGAACGGGCTGTGAGAATGCATGTGATTGTGTAGGGGGAGAGGAAGGGTCGCTGGGCATGCAGCAGCCTGTTCCAGGAGGAGGAGCAGGAAAGGAGACTGAGGAGGGCCCGGAGAAGGAGAAGGAACACCAGAATGCTTTGGACAGCGCTAATTCATTCTTTCTTTCTTTCTTCCTTCCTTCCTTCCTTCCTTTCTTTCTGTCTCTCTCTCTCTTTCCTTCCTTCCTTCCTTTCCTCCCTCCCTCCCTTCCTTATTTATTTTTTGTGAGGAAGATCAGCCCTGCGCTAACATCCATGCCAATCCTCCTCTTTTTTGCCGAGGAAGCATCTTCCTCCACTTTATGTGGGACGCCGCCACAGCACGGCCTGACCAGCAATGCTTCGGTTCTCGCCCGGGATCTGAACCAAGGCCGCCAGCAGCGGAGCGCGCGCGCCCAACTGCTACGCCACCGGGCCGGCCCCGTGGGCAGCGCTAATTCTTAATTACAACCTCTCCCTCTAAGCTCCCAAACTTTTAAATCAGGAGTTTTATTGTTAAAGAGAAATAATTTTATAGGAAAAGAGAAAAAAAGAGGCAGATTTTAAGTGCCCACTGCCTGTGATCTCTTTTGATTACTGTCAAGCTTTCTGACCAACCAATAACTGTCATGAACTAGGTGTAGAGTCAGAAGTTCTGGATTGCAGTGGCTACTAGTTTACTTATTAGCACTGTGAATTTACATAAATGATTCAACCTCCTTCAGCTTTCGTGTTCTCATCTGTGTGTGGAAATGTGAAAACCTAGTCCACAAAAGTGTTTTAAAGTGGAAGATCCTTCTCAACATGTCCCATAATGACCATGAATTTAGTCAACAAATATTTGTTGGATATCTGCTATGTCCTAGCACCAGGGGTTTAGGCACTGGCAATAGTGGAGAACAAGCCCTATAAGGTCTGAGCTCACATGGAATTTGACTTCAAAAAAGGAAGTAGACAGTAAACAAGTCAACCAACCAAATAAAATAGATTTCATGGTAGATAGTCACATGGAGGGTAGGATGGGCAATTTTAGACAGATAGTCAGGAAGGGCTTTTCTGAGAAAACAGCATTTGTTCTGAGACCTGAATGGCCAGAAGCATCTAGACAGGGAAAGATCAGACATGGAAAGAGCATTCTAGGCAGAGTCAGGGGCAAGGACAAAGGCTCAGAATCAGGAAGGAACTGGCTGAGTTTGAGGAAGGAGGCCAGGGGGTTTGGTATCAGATGCACTGGTGTCCCAGTACACTCCCAGGGTTCACAGTTCTTCTATGTCTGATACTCAATCCACAGTGTGGTTGTTCTCTGTGGATTAAATTAGGCATGAATGAGGATCATCAAGAATTTAGCCTCAATCAATTTCCAAGTCTATGTGCTAGGGTGAAGTTGTATCTCTTACTAAAGGCAGCAACTATTGATTACTAAAGGTAGCAACATTTTTTTTTTTTTAAGGTAGCAGCTATTGATTATCCACACAGCTGGATAACAATTGCTAGTAGTAACACTCAAAGCTCCGGGACACTCAGAACATCCTCTAGTTCCCTCTTCCCCTCCTGTCACCAATCGTGTCTTTGTTTTGTCCCTTCTGCCTCATGTGGATCATGACTACCATGCATTTCATCTCTGCCTCTTCCCCATTCCACATGACAAATGCAATGGGTCAATTGTGTATGTGTTATTATTGTTTTTATCTTTTTTCTAAACCCATTCATCCTGGAGATCCAGGCTTCTTTTGCCTCCTGAGGATAATTAACAGATCTTTCTTTTTTCTTCCCTTATATAGATTGTTTAAATTGTGAAATAGAACACTCAGCCAGAGAAGTATACAAAATACAAGTTATTTTCACTTAACTATCCTGTAAAATTATTTCCATATGTCACATAATTTCACAATAAATTATAATCCATTTTCAATTATTTGCTGCTAATTCATATATATTTTATTTATTTATTTTTTTTGAGGAAGATCAGCCTTGTGCTAACATTTGCCAATCCTCCTCTTTTTTTTTTTTTTTTTTTGCTGAGGAAGACTGGCCCTGGGCTAACATCTGTGCCCATCTTCCTCCACTTTATATGGGATGCCGCCACAGCATGGCTTGCCAAGCAGTGCATAGGTGCATGCTCGGGTTCCAAACCAGTGAACCCCGCCAGGCCGCCGCAGTGGAGCGCGTTCACTTAACCCCTTGCACCACCGGGCTGGCCCCTATTTCTTTTCTTTTCTTTTTTTTTTTGGTGAAGAAGATTGGCCCTGAGCTAACATCTGTGCCAATCTTCCTCTACTTTATATGTGGGACCCCTCCACAGCATGGCTTGATGAGCGGTGTGTAGGTACATACCCGGGATCCAAACCCTCGAACTCTGGACAGCCAAAGTGGAGCACGTGAACTTAACCACTACACTGCTGGGACGGCCCCATTTTATTTCTCTAACTAGACTGTAAACTATTTGAGGTCAGATATCATTTCTTAAGGGCCTTTTCATCCTCTCCATTAGTGTACCAACATCATCTTAGAAACTTGTTAAAATGAGTATCTCTAGGCTGGTGCCCCACACATTGTGCTTCACTAGTCTGAGGTCAGGTCTGCATTTTAAATAAGCTCGTCAATTGATTCTGAGGTATTTACACAGATTACACTTGAACAATCATTGTTTTCTACTCTCACACAAGACTGAATTACCTTCTTGCTAGTTATTCGATAACTACCTAAAAATAATTTTTTATCATTAGACATTCTGGATTCTAATAAACACAGCATTTACTAATAGTTTCTTCAGTGAAATCCTTGAAACTAGTTGGATTTATTTAGTTGTTGAAAATCAATAATTCGGCTAACTTAAATATTCAGGCAGTCCTGACCTAGTCCCATCATTCAACTGATACTTGTTGAAACATACCCCTGCCTATTTCTCTTCTGGAATCTTTGCAGTTAAAAAAAGCACAAACATGCTTGATGATCACTATTTATGATGATCCAGAAAAAAACAGAAAAAAAATTAATAAACGAGTGAGAATAAAATGAAGAAAGGAAACTTTGGGAGATTAAAAAAATTTTTCCCTCTGTTTTCCACATTTTATAATGTGCTTAGATGTTGCACTAACATAAATTTATTTTCAAGCTCCATCAAGGCATTTATTGAAAACCTGTTTGGCCTTGTGAGTGACAAGCCTAGGTGGACTGGAGGGTGGGGTGACCCCACAATCTCCAACTAAGAATGTGCAGTGTACATGTGCTTTCCATGGCTGACAGATTCTAAACCTGCTCCCTCAGAAGCCATCTTATTTCTTATCTTATCTATGCTGCCTTTCTTTCTTTCTTTCTCTCTTTCTCTCTCTCTCTCTCTCCCTCTCTCTCCCTCCCTCTCCCTCTCCCATTCTCTCTCTATTTATTTATTTATTTTGTGAGAAAGATCAGCCCTGAGCTAACATCCATGCTAATCCTCCTCTTTTTGCTGAGGAAGACCGGCTCTGAGCTAACATCTATTGCCAATCCTCCTCCTTTTTGTTTTTTTCACCAAAGCCCCAGTAGGTAGTTATATGTCATAGTTGCACATCCTTCTAGTTGCTGTATGTGGGACACGGCCTCAGCATGGCCAGAGAAGCGGTGCGTCGGTGCGTGCCCAGGATGGGAACCCGGGCCGCCAATAGCTGAGCTCGGGCACTTAACCGCTAAGCCACGGGGCCGGCCCTATACTGCTTTTAAGCTTTATTTCAGGCTGCTTAAAATTCATTGTCAGGTTTACTAAGGGCCTTTTGGTTTGTAAAATATGCAAATTGAAAATAGGAGGAAAAAATGTATATGTAGAACTTTTTTTCTAAAGGCAATTGATAAAGGGAGATGTTATGGGTTGAATTGTGTCCCTCAAAAATATATGTTGAAGTCCTGACCACCCCCCCCCGTTTCCCATGAACCCCCACCTGTGAATGTGACCTTATTTAGAAATAGGGTTTTTGCAGATGTAATCAAGTTAAAATGAGGTCATACTGGATTGGGGTGGGCCCTAATCCAATGACTGATGCCCTTTGAAGAAGAGGGATATCTGGACACAGACTCACAGGGAGAAGGCCATGTACACACTAAGGCAGAGACTGGAGTGATACATCTATAAATCAAGGAATGCTAAAGACTGCAGGCCACCACCAGAAGTTAGAGGAGGCCAGGAAGGATTCCTCCCCTGGAGGCTTCAGAGAGAACATGACCCTGCCGACACCAAACCTTGATTTCAGACTTCTAGCCTCCGGAACTGTGCAGAATTACATTTCTATTGTTTTAAACTACTCAGTTTGTGGTACTTTGTTATGGCAGCCCTAAGAAACTAATATGGGAGAAAATGTTAGTTATATTTGTGCTGAAAAATATCATGTCTTGGTCTCATAGAATGTGGTCCTATCCTAGCTAGGAAATATGAGAATTTCAATAAGACAGAGGTTGAACTAATTCCAAAATTATATGCACCCCTATGTTCATTGCAGCATTATTCACAATAGCCAAGACTTGGAAGCAACCCAAGTACCCATCAATGGATGAATGGATAAAGAAGATGTGTTATGTGTGTGTGTGTATATACCCACACATGCGTGCGTGTGCACACACACACTGGAATAGTACTCAGCCATAAAAAAGACAAAATCGTGCCATTTGCAACAACATGGATGGACCTTGAGGGTGTTATGCTAAGTGAAATAAGTCAGACAGAGAAAGACAAATACCATACGATTGCACTCATATGTGGAAGATAAACAAACAAACACACAAATAAGAACAGTCTAGTGGTTACCAGAGGGGAAAGGGGCAGGGAGAGGGCAAAAATGGTAAAGGGGAACATGTATATGGTGATGGATGGAAACTAGACTATTGGCGGTGAACACGAAGCAGTCTATACAGAAACTGATACATAATAACATACACCTGAAATTTACACAGTTCTAAACCAATGTGACCTCAAAAAAAAAAAAAGTTTGAAACAGTGATTCTCTTTGTTGACACTACCATCTTGTATGAGAATTACCGTAATATATATCTTCATGAGTCACACTGTCTCTGGTCTTAGCTCAACTAATCTTGTCACACTGCAGGCAGAGTGAGCTTTCTAGAATCTGATCATACCACCCACATGCTTAAAACCTTCAGTGCCTCCATTTCCCCTATTTGCAATAATACGCAAACTCCTCAGGTGGCTTCTCTTTCCATTCACCTCACACCACTCCCCACCTCACACTGCCCTTCAGTCTCTGCATGGAACATACTTCTTCCCTTTGGCCTCATTGCTTGGCCAACTCCTATGTATGCCTCAGGTCTCTATGTAGGTGTCCTTTCCTGCTTAATTGCCCTCCCAGGCAGTCCATCATAACTTCCTAGCATAGCCCTGATGCACATCTTGTTGCACCTGCCTATGTCCTTATCAGTATCATCCTCTAGCCTTGCTACTCAAAGTGACGTCTGTAGACCAGAAGCATCAGCGTCACTAGAGTTTGCTTAAGATGCAGAATCTCAAGCCCAACCAGATCTCCACAATCAGATGTGCATTTTAACAAGACACTCAA
The DNA here is from genome assembly GCF_057802395.1 of Ceratotherium simum simum. NCBI lineage: Eukaryota > Metazoa > Chordata > Mammalia > Perissodactyla > Rhinocerotidae > Ceratotherium > Ceratotherium simum. Next base: position 47,401,784 of record NC_141913.1, read on the forward strand.
GTGATGCTTATGCACTTTGAATTTGAGAGGTACCAGTCTCTCCAACGTAGGTTCGATGGGGGTAGGCAGCATTGTCTCCCTGGAACCTAGCACAGAGTATGTCTTAAAATAAAGAGAGATTTAACTGATCAATGTATCAGGCTGATTTTGTGTTAACAAACATGCTATACAGGAAAAAACAAGTCCTCTTTTATCAGAATAGACACACTCAAGTCTACAGCCTATACATTTTGTCACAGGCTTCTTTAAACTCCCTCTCACTCATCTCTCATATCCTCTTGTTTTCCTGTCAAACCCTATTTTCCACATGAAATACATGAATGACTATTCCATTACTAATCATGTTTTCTGTTCTGTTTTGTTTTTTTAGTAATTTTTTTAAGCACTCTTAAGTGACAACACAGTCATGGCCAGATTTGCACTGTCATTTTTGAACTTGGTCTGTGAAAACTGATACCTGGTAATAGTTTTAAAACTGTCCTCAGCAGTCCCCCCGTTTTTTTTTTTAAACAGATAATAGGGGATTCTAGTGCTTCATGATAAATCTCTATTTTGTCAGTCCCAGTACTCAAAATATCTCCATATTTATATTTATATTTCTTGCAGGCTCTCATTAATTGATACATCCCTTTTCCAGAGACGTATACAGTTAAGAGAGCCTTTCACACTCAGCTTCTAATTCTCTTAATAGCGTGTTAGATCTGAAAAAAAGTTTATGGACTATCTCAAACGCATAATCTTAAAAAGTCCTCCATAAATGGCTGATTTTGACCCACCTCTGAAGCCCGCTGCTTCCACTTCTCTCCTCCCTTTTCCTTCCAGCAAGTTGAATTTGCAATTCCCTAAAAGATACAACTTGCCTAAGGTTTGTATCTAGTGTGGGTCAGGTGGCCAACAACCTTTTATAATGATAATGTTAGAGGACAGGATTGATACACCTTTTGTACGTAAACAACAGCGTAATTTGCTTTTCTTTTGTTGAATGTATTCACCGCATTTCAGGGCGCGTGATTTGATCAGAAGTTTACTCATTTATCCAGTCAGGAAGTTAATGGTGTTCTCTAAGTATTAAGTCAGTCAATTGAGCCTGGAGAGGGCTCTAGTGGTTTGGGGATAACCAGGGTCAAGATAACAGATTTCAAGTCAGCATCTCCGCGGTGCTTCCTGTGTCATGTGGTGCTAACTCCTGAATTCTGTCCACTCTTATCCCCCTGTATTTACCACACTGAAAACTAAGTTGTTTCAACTCGGGTAGTTTCGTTTCATGCTTACAGCGTTGACTATACTTCAGCAGGCCCACATCATAAACAAATACATGCAGGTTTGTGTTGACTGAATGATTTAAGGTAAATAAACAAGCTCAAATGCCTACTGGGGCCAGATAATGTAAATGAGAAAGCAAACAGCAGGGAGTGTGGCCAACCCGCCCAAGGCCTCTCTAAGGGGAGCGGCTGCAACCACACTTCCAGCTTGCTCTGCACGGTTGGAAAACGGATCCCAGGTTGTCAGAGCTTCTGATTTTCCAAAAGATGACAGAAATCCCAGCTTTTAATGCAATCTTTCTATTTTTAACTGTTGGTAACCAATTCAAATTTTCATAAGACATTTTGCAGACCAATACTGAGAACCAAACCCAACACTTCTAGGAAGCCACGCAGCTCTAACAACCAATTCGCAGCCTCTGCATTAAATAGTGCAGATAATATAAGAACACTCCTTTTCTAAGAAACTGTGATTACTGGGAAGACTGCAGTGGGTAAGAGCTCCTGCTCCTCGTGGGCCTGCCTGGGTTCGGATCCTGGTACTGCTCTCTACCTATGGGAGTTTGGGCAACTCACTTAATCTCTATAAACCTCAGTTTTCACACCTGTAAAGTGGCCATGAGATAAGAATACCAGCTTCATAGTGTTGTCCCGAGGACAGAATGACACAATGCCTGCTGAAGCCCTTAGCACGAAGCACCCTCAATACCTGTTAACTCATACGAATTAGTCCTTCTCTTCATAATAATGGAGTTATGCAAGGGCCAGCCAAGCATCCAGCAATAACTGCGTATTCCCAGATCCCTCATTCCTCTCTCCACAAAAGCATTTGAAAGTTTTCTATACAATGACTACTCTTTTTTCTGTTACTAAGCATTTAGAACGAACAATAGCGACCTATCCAGAGGGAACATACTCTACTTGTTAAATCACAGTCCTGACTCCGGCAGAGAACAAGCCCCCTCTCTCCCCCATCCACACCCCCTCCCCACACACACCACCTTGCAAATCAAAACAGTGTTTGCTTGCTTGCTCGGGGTTGCAAATTTGCAGTAACTTCCCAGCAGTTTCAATCTGGTACTTTTCTCACATGGCCTCTGGCCTCATCTCTACTGTTATTGTTCTCTTTATTTCACTTCCCCGGAACTAGTACCCACACTCTCCGAGACTGACAACTTTTCTTTTCCGAATTCTTTCCGAGGGTTGTTTACAGAAGTCTCTAATAGCCCATTTATGATAAGGACGAGGCTCCTGGCCTCCCCACCCCCAACTCTCCCGCTAGGAGAACCTTTCTCCTCTCCGACTCCTAGAGCCCGCCACAACTGCAGCCGACTCGAAGTCGGGGGCTTGCAGATTCTCAGTCTCCACCTCCTTATCCCCACCCTCGTCTGTTAAAGAAGTAATTTCGGGGCTGGCCCGGGTCTCGGCCGCCGAGAGCCCTGCGCCCCCCGCCGCGGGTCGGCGCCGCCGCGAGTCGGGAGCGGGTCCCGGCAGACCGCGCCGGGTGGCTGGGCTCGCGCGCCCCCAGCGCAGCGCCGGCGGGGCGGGGACAGGGGCGGGCCCCGGCGTCCAGTTTCGCTACGTCACTGGGAAGTCCCCGTAAGATCAGAGCGCGGGCTCGAGCCGGCCCCCGGGGCCCAAAGCTTCTCGGGTGCGCACGCAGTCGGTGTCCAGTTCGGTCCAGCCCGCCCGCCTGGTCCGACCGTCCGCTCCGCGCGCAGCTCTCGTCCTGCAGACGCAAGGTTGTTATCCAAGGTTGGGGGACTGAGTTCCCGCCGCCCGCTTGCGGAGATGCCTGCGAGGAAGACGCGTAAGTTTGGGCAGCCGAGCCCCACGCGGGTCCCGGCAGGTAGGGGCCCCTGGGGTCCGCGGAGATCCAGGCCGGGGTCCAGGTCTCAGGAGGGGCGAGGTCAGCCCGTCTGCACGGGGTCTCAAGGTCGGGCCAGGTCTGCGCCTTTGCACGTGCTTTCGGGGCGCCTCCGGAAGTTCTTCTGGGGTTTTACCCAGGACCGTGGAGACGGCGGGAGAGGGAGCCCGGTGTGCGGTTGGGATGCAGCTGCATTTTAGCGGATGCAGAAAGCTTCTCCATCGCTCGGCCTCCATCCCTCCTCGCCCTGCCCCGGGGCCATGAGTTGAAAAAAAGCGCGAGTGCGGGCGACAGCCACGAGGAGAAAGTCGTTGTCAGGGCAGGTGAAGGCGGGAGAAGCTCCAGGAGCGGCCTGGCCTCCCAGCGCTTGTTGAGACAGGCCCTCTTCCTCGGAGTCGTGGCCCTTGGAAGGCCCTGCTCTGTTCGCTACCACTCTCTCCACCCCCAGCGCGAACAAAAGCAGTAATAACGCTTGACACTTGCACAACTTGTCCACAAAGGACTGATGGAGGAGTGTGGAGGCCCCACAGGGACCACTGCATTCAGGATCCCAGCAAGTCGTGCTTCCTTGTTAAGAGTGTAACATTGTAACCATAGGTATTAGTTGTAGCGAGGGGATAGGAGGAGAACAGTTGGTCCCCAATTTTTTTAATCCATCCATCTTCCCTTCACTCCCTGCCCCCCCATGTAGCCCCATCAAATAACTTTTCAGGTCAGCCCTCTCCTTTATAAATCTTGTCAAACAAGGCAACTGTCTGCTAAGGGGCAGCAGCAAAGAAGGCAGTAGGGCTTGGCTCGAAATCCCTATACCTCATACATACTGCGATCACATCAGGCTCTAGTAGGCTGCCTTTTAACTTAGTTTCATTTTATAGAGCCCGTGGGGCGTGCCAAGTGGTACATTGCCAGTGTGACTGGCTAAGTGGGCACCAGACTCCTCTCTGGCTCTCGCTTGGGAGAGAAAAAGCTTTGTCCACCTTTTGTGGTGTCCCAAGAGTTCTGACCATGTTTTCAAAAGGTCTAACCTGTGCATAACCCTCACTGATCTAACTTAGTTGGAAAGGTCCCTCTTAAACTTGTTAGATAGTAATATTTATTGTAATGCGATATAAGTGACATAGAACATTGTATTAGTCCCCCCCCACAACATAACGATTTGATATATGTATATATTGTGACATCATTACCACAAGTTTAGTTAACATCCTTCACCACACATAGTTACAAATTAAAAAAAAAAAATTAGTACATTTATAGATGTATAACTGTAACAAAAAGATTAAGGAAACAACTAGGAGCTATTTTTTGCCCTTTTTTTTGGTGAAAGGGATAATTTTTCCTCTTATAATTCAGGGCTTCCAAAATTATATGCTGAATGATAATTGTTTTTTTAGAACAATTTTTTTTTAGGATAATTAATTTTGGGGGATGTGTTAATATATCCCACTGACTGAAAAGAACGTGTCTTTGTAAATACTTATCAAAATGTTTGACTCTGTAGCCTATAAAGAATGGCGTCTTATGAGATTTATTAGATCTCTTGTTAGGGATTATGAAAATTTCACCCAGCTCTTGTACAAAGAGAAATTGGTTGAAATGTAGGTTTAAAAATCCGCTTTGCTATACATTACAGTTTTCATTTATTTTGAGCCTAAATAGGGTCTTTGCAGAGTCTATTTACAAAATAAACTGGATTTTAATTTGTAGTCATAATGATTTTTAATGTTCATGATCATGATCTTAAAGTGGATGGAGAAGAGTCTGATTTGCTCTTTGAAATATCCAAGAATATTGAAATTTTGGTCAGTATAGGTTTGGTGTTAATTTCATTTACTTAAAAATTTACTTGGAAATTAGATTATAAGCATTATTTTTCTTAAGTTAATATTCAGTTAATTACAATATCTCTATACTAAAAAGTAGTAAACGTGAATTAAACATCACTTATTTTCTGCTTCACTCATCTCCATAAAAGCAATGGATTGGTGCAGATTGGGCTCGTAGGAAGAGTTTGGCTCCGAGTAAAATGTAAACTTCTAAATTATTTTAGAGAATGTGGTCTTAATTTTGGAATAAGGTTTTATGAGTCTTTTATGAGGAAATTTCAAAGAGTTTTTTCAATGAGGAAAAGAAGACATTTAGATTTGCCTGTTAATGAGGGCATAATCTGAGCTATGAATTATTGCCATTTAAAAAAATAAATCCTACTTGAAAACAACACAAAAGAGTTTAGAATTTGAGTTCTGTTCCCCCAACCAACCTTAAATGAGAGAGAAAAGGATGACATCACCTCAGGCTGGCAAAGGCTTACTCACTCTTTGTGGTATTTGACATATTAAATGTCCGTATTTGAAAGTGAGATAATATTTGCCTCATCTAGGTTGGTTTTAAAAAAAAATATTTCAAAGTAAATGTCTTGTTTCTTACCTTAACTAGTTTTTTGTTTGTTTATAAGTCACAATGTGTTAGTATATATCGTGTGCGTGTGTGTGTGTGTGTGTGTGTGTGTGTGTTTTCTAAGTAGCCTTTCTCACATTCAGAAAACAGGTGTACATAGAGCTAAAGTTAATCCCTTGGATGGGCATAAACTTGCTGGTTGCAGTTTGCAGTATTGTCAATGTAATTTTGATGTTTTGCTTTCCTTTTCAGAGCTTGAAGTTGAGTGTGCCATTCAAATCAGGAGAATTGGAGACAAACTGAATTTCCGGCAGAAACTTCTGAATCTCATAACCAAACTCTTCCGCTCAGGAACCTGACTGCTTCAGAAGCCTCTGAATGAGGAGACTCCTTTAAAATGGAAGATTCCCCAGTAGGTGCAAATTGCATCAATTAGAGGAGAGACTGCCTTGTAATGGAGAGGAATGTGAAGGAGCTCTCACTTGCTTCTGGCTGCCCTTGGGAACAAAGATGGAATACATCAAAAATGAATTTGTGTTGGAGGTTTCCCTGAAGTCATTCTTTGGGATGTGAGAACATTATGAAGCCACCTTGTTCATTTTAAAGCAAGGATGGAAGAACTTTGAAAATAGGACATTAATTATTTATACGTTTTGTTTTTGCTTAGATAATTGTTCTAGTATTTTTACTAAAGGTTGCTGCCCAGCCTGGTATCAGAGAAGTTGACAAATGATCAGGCTTGGCAGGGTTCAAGAAACAGAAGATGTTCAGTGTTTGTTTCTACTTTTGGATGACAACTCCAGAACAATGTATAATATTTGGTTTATGTATTATCTTGTTAAAAGTAAAAATTTCCTGGGCCGGCTCCGTGGCTTAGCGGTTAAGTGCGCGCGCTCTGATGCTGGCGGCCCGGGTTCGGATCCCGGGAGCGCCCCGAGGCACCACTTCTCCGTCCAACGTGAGGCCGAGTCCCACGTACAGCAACTAGAAGGATGTGAACCTATGACATACAACTATCTACTGGGGCTTTGGGGGGAAAAAACTGAATAAATAAAATCTTTAAAAAAAAAAAAAAAAAAAAGTAAAAATTTCCTTCTGAGAACACTGAATGTCATAGTGAATGTTGATTTTATAGGTCACTACAAGATAAAAAATAATACGGTAGTTTGTTTCTTTTGACTCAAAATGTATTGCTTCTGTTCAGATGACCTTTCATTCAATGTGTTCCTGTGGGCCTTAACTAGAAAATATGTACTTTTAAAAAATTTGATAGAAGTATAGGAATGTTACTTGGTGCCAGTAAAATTCTTAGAGGTTGAATATTGAAAGATAAAGAGCATGGGGATTTTGTATAACCAACGACAATGGAAAAAAAGTGAATTTGACTTTTTATTGCTGTAATTAAAACTTAGTAAAACAAGTATTGTCAAGTAACTGTTGGTAAGAAAATGAATGTGTTTCGAAAGAAGTTTCTAAAATCTGTAAAATGCTCTTTCTCATGCTAGTCAGTGTGCATCCTATAAAAAGTGATCTTTTAGGAGAAATTAAGCATGTTTTTATCATTGGGATATACTTTTTAAAAAAAAACAGGAACAGGTTGCTCATCCAGAAAATCCATTTACATACATGAATATATATATATACACACATATATATAATTTGCATTAGAGTAATGTTAATATGTAGATTCTAAGAAGGGGGTTTCATGTATTTCATTTTTTTAATTATTAAAAGGCCAGGTTATCAAAAAAGTCCGCAAATATATAAAAAAGGAATAATAATGTCATGATTGAACTTAAGCAAGAATAATTTTATTTATTTTACCTATTTATAATTAAAATATTTTTTATTAGCTTAAAATGTCTATTAGGGAAAGTTGTAGTTTGGGGTTATGAGACAAGGGTTTCATAACTACCTGAACTCTTATAGTAAGAATATTTTAATGATATTTTAATATAGACTGTAGCCACTTTAGATGAAAAATTACCTCAGCATCTATTTTTCCTTCAGTATTCCTTAAAGCTGTTTATTTAGTTGCAAAGATTTTTTGCGGGGGGGGGGGCTTCTGCCTAGAGGCAGATATTTTGCCATATGGATATTTATAGTCTATAACTGTATTTATACATATATATGCATAAAATTTGATACTGTAGCTGTAAACTATTAAAAATTACCAAGAAGCTTTGCTGTGTGGTTATTTTCTCATCATGTAGGCTACTGAATGTTCATTACCAAACCAGAATATTTTAATTGATTTCCATCAGCACCATTTCTGTCCCAGTTCCATGGTAGGAATAGAGAATACAGGAGCATTTGGCAAGCTTTCTGCTGTCAAGTGACTTACACTTTAGTTGGGAGAGGAAGTCAATGCCAGGCAAGGTCTTGAGAGCTGCTGAGTGCCTTACGTTAATGCGTGGAGAGGGATTTATTTAAAGTAGCCTACAGAGATTCATGATCTAATTAGAGGTGTGGTCAGCCCGAGTCCTTGGGTGCTCCTCAGTCTGTCTGCCAGGCAAGAGGAGCTTCTGTGCAGTTTCCTTTTAGGTGACCTCATGCTTCTCCCTCTGCCCCAGCAGCAAATATTGCTTCATCTGAAGCTAGTCATGTGCAGAAGTAGGTGTAACTCAAGTGGCCTTCCTGTTGAGTGTGAGAGCTAAAAAGATAACCCTGGTTTGTAGCTTCAATCTAGAAGCCACACCTTCAACCCACTCCTGCCCTCAAAAAGAGTCAGCTCAAATCCTGAGTGTAAATTGCTTCTCTTAGAAGGGGAGGGAGAGAGGAAGAGCTGCAGTAGGCAGGTGACTAGAGAGAGGCAGCTAGAAAGCTGGGGGATGAAGGTGCTGTGGAGAAAGTGGTGTGTACCAATACCACAGCTCCTCCAGGGGAAGAACTTCGTATTGCAGGAGTCGGAGGGCGAGACTGGCTTCATAAAGAGTGGGGGGGTTCATCTGTGTGATTTGATTTGAAGGTCACTGGAGGAGTAACTCTGTCCCTAAGCCTCTGCATAGCCAGAATTGAACCTTTGGTGTTAATTAGTTTTGCTAAAAGTACCCTTGGTGCTCTTTTATATAAGGAGTAACACAAGAAGGCTTGGGCACGAATCACAATCTTCTGGTATGAGAACTATGTATTTTCTGAGAGCTGTATTTTAATGTCAAAGAATTCCCAAGATGTCTACATAATTGTAATTGTATCTGATGACGGACAAAAAGCTTCTAGAAATTAAAAAATACTTTGACTTGCATTTATATTTAAAAGAAATCCTAGGGCCGGCCCCGTGGCTTAGCGGTTAAGTGCGCGCGCTCTGCTGCTGGTGGCCCGGGTTCGGATCCCGGGCGTGCACCGACGCACCGCTTCTCCGGCCATGCTGAGGCCGTGTCCCACATGCAGCAACTAGAAGGATGTGCAGCTATGACATACAACTATCTACTGGGGCTTTGGGGGGAAGAAAAAATTAATAAATAAATCTTTAAAAAAAATAAAATAAAATAAAATAAATCGTCAATAGTCTGTATATTTGCAAAGCATCTATCTATCTATCTATCTATCTATCTATCTATCTATCTATCTATGAATGAGATAAGTTGTTCTTCAGTCTAAAGGCCTTGTGCGCTGTGTTTTGAGTTTGTTAATCCCTTGTGTAACTGCCCATATGCACATCCCACTAGGCAGGAACAGCAAAAATGGTTAAAATCGTGTCAAACTCAAACCTTTGTCAGAGGGAATGATCCACCAGGAAGATAACCGACATCTTGAAAATAGATTGGTAACTGGGAGTGATCACATGCAAAAAGCACCCCACCTTGGAATCCTACAGCTGGTCTTTCGAGCTAAAACCATTAATGAGCTGTGTGAGCCAGGGATTCCTCTGAAATCAAGAGACCCAGATCATCTTTAAGGTCACTTATAGTTTGAAACAAAAAATGGGATGACAAAAGGGTCCGCAGAAGGTCTCCCACTGTACTCCCTGTCCTATAGCCCTATTCCCAACCTCATTTCAGACAGTCTAAGAGAGAAGTGAAGAGTTTGCAAAAAGAAGTAGGGCAGTGGATGTGAAAAGCCAAAAAAAAAAAAAAAAAAAAAAATCTGTTTTCGGGGTTCTTCTCCCAAACATTGATTCTCAGTCCTGGAGGAGGTTGGGCAGAACTTCTGGGTGTTGTAAGCATTTTCTTGGAAATGAGAATTCCCCATGCATTCTGGCTTCCTTGAAGGTGCTGTCACCGTCAGGGCTGCTTACTTGCAGCTGAAAATAGATGGGGTCACCTGACAGAACACACCCTACCGTGTAATCACTTGAATATCCTCATGTAATAGGTCATGGTTCAAGAGCAAAAACTTTGTCAATACAATCCAGGCACTAATCTTAGCTTCTCTTTTATGGACTTTCAGAAGTCAGTTTAACAAATTCAAAGTGAAACGGTCACACCCACTAACTGTCTTCTTCCAGATTGGCTACTTTTTTAAAACACCAGAGAAATGAGACAATTGATAAGAGTTATAGATGAGGATTTAGAATTTCTTTACTTGGTAAGTGTGGGTCTCAGGCTGACCCCCAAGTCAACTCTCTACTCTCTGTGGTTAGAAACTGCACAGTGCATGGAGCCTGGGCTTGAGTTTAGATTGCAAATAGAATGTGCAAATAACCCCTTGATGTTTCTTGTATTTTAGAAAAGCCTTCTCTTCTTTTTGTCATGCTCTCACACTAATGATCTCTAATGGAACTTATGAGATTTGCTCATTTCCATTTCCACATCTTTACTCAGTTGTTTTCAAAACCACAAAGTTCCTCTCATCGCAGTTGTCATTGACTTCTGACTTTGGAATCAACCAGTTATTTTGCCACTTACTCTTTGCAGAACTCTGGGTAAATTGCTTGATGTCTATTTTCCTATAAAATGGTGTAAAATACACCTATTTCAAACCATCTTGAGACTCAAATGAAGTGAGAATGTTCACGGTGTCTGGCGCATGGCCATGCTTGGAAAATGTCAGTTAACTTTCCCTTCAAAATAGGGGGTTAGATATTAGCTTCTTTACAAAGCTGTGGAAGATCTTGCCCAATTAAGATTATTAGACTAAAATGAAACCTGTTGAAGGAAGGCAGTAGGGTAGTGGTGGTGTTGGAGAGGAAGTGGCAGTTTTTCCCTTGATGAGGCCATCTGGTTTTAATCTGTAACCTCTTAGTGATGGTAAAACATTTATTTTCCCCCTGTACATAATAGGTTTCACGAATACTATCGAACTGCCTGAAGTCCCTTGCACATATTCATATAAAATTCGGGTCCTGATTTACACAATACCACCTCGGGAAACAGGAAGAAGGTCCTGTCTAGTTATTTTGGACTTGACTAGATTTGGGCAAGGCTGTTTTCAGGGGAGAATCCAGAAGGGCAGGCTCTCCCCTGAGATGAAACTGAAAATTTGGTAATTTGGAGAACAGAGGTCAAATCCTGTCAGCTTTTGTTTTTGGCTTTAGGGAACATGAGTTGCATTCACCTACAGGGTTTCTATAGGGCTAGTTGGAGTCTGTATTCACGTGTTGTAAGCTTCCACAAAATAAACACTGCTTACTAATCACCCACGATGTGTCAGGCACTTCAGACACATAATTTTATTATTTCATCTAGTGCTCACAATTATTTGGAAGATGTGATTATCTTCTTTATTTAGTGGAGGAAACCGCCTCAGAGAATCAGCCATTTTCCCAAAGTCAATTGGCAAATGAGTGGAAGACACAGGATTTGAACTTGGGTCTTTCTGACCTCAAAGCTATCTTCTCTTGCCACTACAGCACAACTGCCTCCCACATGGGGTTGAGGGAGGGCCCCCTCCCAGAGCAAAGCTGGTTGTTTTCCAGCCCAGCGCCTCATTAAATACAGCCAAGTTTTATACCCCTGGGTCTTCTGAGGGTGGAAGGTTGATTATTAAACCAGCTGATATGTGAAAAAGACTGATAAGTGCAGCACCAGTTTGCATTCCTCGAGCACAGCACGGCAGCTAGTTGCTTTCCAATCTCGAGTGATGAATATGCAACCTCAGGAAACTGTCTTATGTTATTCCAAGAAGAAACCAGAGTGAGCCAGGAGGGAAGGTAATGCGCCATCTCATCCCAGGGAGGGATTTTGTGATGGACAAGCATGGAATTAACTCTGAAAGACACACACTCCCCACTGGCTCGCTTGTCCCCAGCTAAGACCAAAACAGCGCCTACTGAGACAGACCTGCAGGAGCTATTTGTAATGGGAAAGAAAAGGATTCAAAGAAGCCTATCAAAACAGCAATTTGTGTGTTTTGTCGGCTGCCCCGCCGTGTCCGCCCTATTTCAGCAAAGCCAACCAGAGGTTAGGCAGGAAGAAGAAATTGTTGCCACCATTTTTTTTTAAAACTAAACAATAGAGAACATCTGAATTAACCAGTCTGCATTCTTGGTGATTCATGTGGACAAGTGTTGCAGGAGGGGCAGGGAGCAACGGGTGGTTGTGTCGATTATGAAATCTTTTGGTTTTACGAAGTTCACTTTTTAGTAAGAGATTCCCAGATCCTCTGTTTTCAGGAAACATACACATTTATCAGTTTATCAGAAAGCAGAGGGGAAAACATCTTCCTTTGCCTATCTCAAAAAAAGACACATACAGCACAATACAGCACCTGACACAAAAGTGAGAAAAGGGCTCCTTTCCTCCTTTTGAAATTTTTACTGATTTCGAGTCAAAAAGAACAGATATCTGAGAATTAGCAAATCAGGACTAAAACTTTCATTTAACTTTCAAAATGTAGTTATAGAAGCATATGAGGAAGTCAGGCTAATACTTCACAGATGACTCCTTGGGGGCCTGGGAAAGTACCAGCCTGGATGATAAATCTGGGCTTTTCTTCCAGACTTTAAATTCACATAAAGGGGGAGAAGGATGGTAATATGGCCTAGATGTGGCTTACTTACAAATCCCACTTTTTTGAGAGTAAGCTGGTGAAATTAAAAAGTGTATATTTCTACATGTTTAGAAACACATTCTGCTATAATTTTCAACCTAAATCGTCTACAGTTACATTGGAATTCTCTTCATAATAAATATTTCTGGCAGGACATAGATATCAGCCCCTTTCTTTATTGCAACATTTTATTGTTTCATCCCTAAAGCCTATGGAAAGTCCTCTGGTCTGGGTTTGCCTGGGAGTGTCCTGGTTTGGAAACTGAAAGTCTCATGTCCTGGAAATGCCCTCAGTTCAGGGCAAACCACATAGCTGGTCACCCTTGTGTGGCTGTACTCTAAGGATCTCCATCTAAATAAACTATATCCTGCTTCTTTTTTCTTTTTGGCTCATTTGTGAGAAGGGGATAAACATAACTCCCCAGCCCTGTGGAATCACAGGGTTCACAAGGGGATTAAAAGAGATGATGGATGAAATTCTCTCAGCCCAGGACCTGGCAGTTAGTAGGCCCCCAATCAATGGTTGCTAAAAAAAGAAAAAAACACCTCTGGGTGGATTACAAAGAATTTACAAAAGCCAAATGTTATCCTGATTTTGTTAGAATTATTAAGTACACACTGAGTGAAGAGATGGAGAAAGTCTTTGACTTCTGGACTTTACAGTTTAGTTGAGGAGACAGCTGAGCCCAATCAGATGAAACATCTACAAATGGTCCAGAATTAACAGTTATAAAAAATGAAGGTGTTCACTGGAGAAAAGAAAAAATTCAGGAAGGATCAGGAATTTTTAAGTTCAAATAAAGAAAGATGTTGTTTATCAGATAAGTTATTTCACATATCAAAATCACCAGTGACTCAGAAGTCTTAACGGGTTGGTCTACCAAGTTATCCCTGGGACGCTTCTCCAAAGGCTAGTCTTCCTTGTTTGACTTCCTCAAACATGCTGTGTTTTTATCATTTTGTAGTTTGTCTTCCATCTCCATTTTTTCATAGACACTGTTTTCTTAAAGGTCACCAGCAGCCTAATTGCCACATCCCAAGGCCTCTTGTTATATTGCATCATGTTCAACCTCAGAGCATCACCTCCTCCTTCCAACTTATGTAAAGTGATTAGCATACCGCACCATGTGCCTTGAGTCCTCTTAACTCTTAGCAACTTCCTCTTTCCTCTTGGTTTTTAAATGTCAGTTTCCCAAGTTTCTGCTTTCAACATGTTATCGAAGAGTAATGACCTCACGTGCTCACTTTAAGCTAATTAATTTCCAGTTTTCATCTCCATCTAGCTTCTCCCTCTGCCACCTAACTCTGTCATCATGCTAGATTTCTTCACTTTCTAAGATTTGTTTATAGTTTTCATTAAATTTGAGTTTTGCCTTCTTGTTTTTACTTCTCAAAGCTCTGTTATCCTTTAAGGCCAATGTCAAAAGCCATTTCCTCTGAGAAGTATTTTCAGATTGCTCAGATCAGAAAAGAGGTTCCATTTTTTATTTTTCCAGAGCACATTTTTCTTATGATTACACTTATTTCACTCACATTTATGTTAACGGATTTTATGTCTGTTTCTGTAACTTGATTATAAGCTCCTACAGGTGTAACATAGATCTAATTTATTTTTTAATCTTCTGCATCACTTAGCAAAATGGCATTCATTCATTTACTTATTCATTCATTCATCCCTAAAGTAATTTTTGACCACATGTGCCAAGAAGTACATTTGACACTAGATATACAAAGATAAAATAACTAAGAACACATGTCATAGCCTTGAATGTCTCAAAGTTTAGTGGGAATATCAAGACAAAAACAGATAATTACAATTAATCTTTTAAGTACAGTGCTAAGAGCTGAGCACAAAGTGTTGTGGGAGTTCTGAGGCTCACAAAGCATAAGTGTGCATCTGTGTGTATGTGTGTTTTTGGCAGCAGGTATTGAAATCTTCATGGAATAGATGTTGCATGAGATGAGTGTATTAGGTATATATTGCTGTGTAACAAATTACCCCCAAATTTAGCAGCTTAAAACAATACATATTTATTATCTCATAGTTTCCGTGGATCATGAGTCTAGGTGTGGATTAGGGGGCTCTTCTGCTTCAGGGTCTCTCACAAGGCTGCAGTCAAGGAGTTGACTAGAGCTGTGGTCTCATCTGAAGGCTCAAATGGGCAAGAATCTACTTCCAAACTCTCTCATGTGGTTGTTGGAAGGACTCAGTTCTTTGACAGTTGTTGGACTGAGGGCCTCAGTTCTTTTTTCTTTTCCTGAGGAAGATGCGCCCTGAGCTAACATCTGTTGCCAATCTTCCTCTTTTTGTATGTGAGCTGCCACCACAGCAAGGCCACTGACAGATGAGTGGTGTAGGCCCGCGCCTGGGAACCAAATCTAGCTGCCGAAGCAGAGTGTGCCGAACTTAACCACTAGACCGCCAGGGCTGGCCCCAAGAGGGTCTCAGTTCTTAACTGGAAGCTGTCTAAAAGCCACCCTCAATTTCTTGCCACATAGGCTTCTCCAGCTTGCTTCATCAGAGCAAACACTCAAGAAGAATGAGAGAGAGAGAGAGAGAGAGAGCGAGCAGACAAAAACAAGATAGGGATCACTGTCTTTTATAACCTAATCATGGAAGTGACATCCCATTGCTTTTGCTATATTCTATTTGTTAGAAACAAGTCACTAGGTCCAACCCACACTCCAGGGGAGGGGATCACACAGGTCATGAATACCAGGAATTGGGGATTATTGAAATCCATTTTTAAAGGCTGTCCACTACCACAATTCTTAAAGAATGAGAGGTTAACTAGTTCATTTCTCTCAGAGGAACTAGCATGAGCAAATGCATGATGAGGAGAACTACACAGCATCTGAGACACTCGGTGCTGCTGGATCTTACAGTTTAAGGCAGGAGAGAGAAGTAGGGCCTGGTGTGTCATATTAAGGGGCTTGGACTTTATCTTGTAAAATGATTGTGCTGGTCTAAGTGGGAGTAACCAGAAAGTCGATTTTTAGATATCTCAGTCTGTGCCTAGATAAAGGATGGATTTGAGGAAAGTCTAAAATCTGAGAAAGCACAAAGGATGTTGTTATAGAAAGATGGTGAAGTCCTCAATGGTGGCTGTGGTTAAGGGTAGAAGAGGGGACCGAGCTGAGATATAAAGAAGAGGTAAGGTTGATTGACTTTTATTTGCTGTTCTTGTGGGACATTCAGGTGGAAACGTCTAGCAGACAGTGTGGATATACAACTGTGACGCTCAGGGAAGAACTTGACCCAAGTTTGGGAGTCATATGAATATCAGCAGTTGCTACAACTGGAAGAGTTGAATAGAGAGTGAGATAAAAAATGAACCCCAGGGAACACAAGGGTTTTAGGGATGTGCAGAGGAAGAGAGGCCTGTTAAGGAAAATAAGAAGGAATAATCATAATGGTCAAGAGACTATTTGGCATCACTCAAGTCAGGTGAGGAAAGGAGGTGACCAATAAAGTCAGATACAGCAGAGAAGTCCATCTTGATGAAGACTGAACACGATGTGCACATTCATGCATTCACACAAGCCTTTATTAGAGTTTACTTCACGCCTGGCACTGGGATAGGCGTGGGCCGTGAACAAGACAAGCATTATCCCTGCCCCCAGGGAAGTCACAATCCAGTGGGGAGATGAACGTCAGAGACAGTTATAAGCACCCAAAGGAAACAAACAGGGTGCCATGAATGAAACAACAGGGAACAAAACATTCAAGCAGGATCTTCCTAAAAAAGGAGAGCAGAGAATAGCCTCAGGGTTCCCATTGAGGAAATCTCTTCATCAAGCCAGGCAGGAAGGCTGGCGTTCAGAGCCCTAGCAGCTCTTCTGTGGCTTCTGCACCCCAATTTGCTGTTTAAATCAATGGGGCAATAGGTGGTGTATTTGTTTCCTGGGGCTGCCTTGCAAGGTACCACAAATTAGGTGGCTTAAAACAACAGATATTTATTTTCTCACAATTCTAGAGGCCAGAAATCTGAAATCAAGATGTCAGCAGGGCCATTTTCCCTCTGAAATCTGAAGGGGAGAATCCTTCCTTGCCTCTTCCTAGCTTCTGGTGGTTGCTGGCAATCCTTGGCGTTCCTTGACTTCTGGAAGCATGTATCACTCCAATCTCTGCCTCTGTGGTGACATGGCATTCTCCTTGTGTGTCGAGGTCTTCACATGGCCATTCCCTCTTCTTGTAAGTACACTAGTCATATTGGATAAGAGACCATCATAGTGACCTCATCTTAACTATATCTGCAAAGACCCTCTTTCCAAACAAAGTCACATTCACAGGTACTGGGAGTTAAGACTTCGGTGTATCTTTTGGGGACACAATTCAATCCACAACAGGAGGTATTCAAGATAATTAGTAAACTTCACTAAGACCAGTTTCAACAGACTGATGAATTTTAGTATTAATTCGTGATTTGCCTGAGATCTGCTCAATAAAAACATTTGATAAGTTAAATGGCTTGTTGCTTTCCTCACTACTTGTGGTACCTTGCTAGTTTTGGTCAGATAAAAGAAATTCTGTGAGTGCTCAGCACTAAGAGAGGAGGAAGAATATTGACCTGGCTTTTGTTAGCTCTGGTCCTTATTGCTGGGCTGAGGCTCCTCGCCCAGCCTCACTCATCATTTGCCTAAAGGAAAGTCTGACCTGACAGGGAGGTCTCAAGATGTCAGTGTCTCCCTTGAAAATGTGTATGAGGAGGTTGTTTTTCTGCAGAGGAGGTCCATTGTATTTGTCAAGGGAGCCTGTGACTCAGTAATATTTACGAGCCGTTGGACTGGATTGGTGGTGGTTCCTACTTAGCTGTGTTTGAGAATCCCCTGCGGAGATTTAAAATATCCCATCCCAACCCCAGAAAGCCTCATTCAATTGGTCTGAGGTGGGGACTGAGCATCAGTATTTGTCAAGCTCTGCAGGTGATTTGTGCAGCCAGACTGAGAACCACGGCACCAGATGATACCTACCTCTACCGCCCTTTCTGGCACTAATATTCGGATTCTGATCCCATCCAAGCTTTAAATAAGTAATAGGGCATATCCATCAAAACTGTCAGTGCCAAGGCAGGAGGGCTTGTTGAGGCCCATGAGTATTATGATTTAAGATGCTTCTGGTGTACGTCTCAAAAATTTCCCTTAGGCTTCTGGTGGATTCTGTTGCTGCACGGAGGCAGGCGGCTGGCTCCTGAGGCCTCTCTCCCCTACTTCCTATACCACTATGTTTTCAGAAAGAATCAGCACAACAGAGGGAGATACTGTATAGCTTCCAAGGGTGTGAGGTGGGGGCGGGGGGCGGGGAAAGCAAACCCCTACTAGGTGGGTGGGGGGGTGGGGAGATGTCAGAGGGAAAAGAGGCAAATGGGAGGTGATGAGGACAGGGCATCTAACGTGAACCTGAAAAGCAAGCCAGTCTGCACACCTGTTGATGCTGAAAATGGGCCACCGTTGCCTTTGTACGGTGACTCAGCAGGTTAATTTCCAGGAAATGTTTTTTCTTTTTCTTTTTTTTTTTTTAATGAGCTGGTGAAGGGGAACATGCAAACAGGCAAGTTAATAGGACTGAAAAAGATTTCAGCTTCTGTGTTAGATATGGAAATAGCTTTAATTGTTTAATTAGCTCCCCACAAAAATAATCTAATGGCCACACTTCTCTACTTTTCTCAGCAGACTGGTATTGTATAAGCCAGGGGTCTCTCTTCCATCAAAACACAAACCAAGGCTGGATAGAGACTCAGATAAGATGCCGGTCCACAGTTAATTGCCCAGAAACCCACACAGCCTCCCTCTTTGTTGTCTATCTCACCACAGACAGGAAAGCTGGGTGTGGGGTGTTGTTGTGGATCTGGTCAGGCACACGGCCCCGTGGGATTTGAAACTGCCCTGCGGGCAGCTGGGATGAATCAGCTTGCGTTCTTCAGCCAACACAGGGGGCCTGGCAGGGTGGGGCCCAGTGCTACTGAGCACAAAAGACCTCCGCTTGGCTCTATTTTGAGCTTCAGGGTCTTGTAACAGGTTCAGTAGGAACTGCAGTGTGGGCTGGGGAGCCAGGAGGGATTACACGCTGTCTGTAGGTCCCTGTTTTAATAGCAGTTTACCCTTTCTGATTGTTTGATGTGTGCCAGCTCCTGCATTAAGTGCTTTGTAAGTATAATTTCATTTAATCCTTCCAACAACAGCAGGGCTAAGTATGATCATCTCCACTTTTTTTTAACAAGGGGAGAAATTGTAGGTCAGAAGGTTTGGAAGCCTGCCCAAAGTCAGAAGACTGAATGCAGAGGTAGAAACAGAACGGAGATCCATCAGATTCCAAAGCCTGTGTCCTTGGTCTTCATGACAGAGCTGCCTGTGGGGAATGAACTCAGTGAGCATTGTTGGGAGCCTACGATAGGCCAGGTGCTTTGCTGGGCACTGTGGAGAATGAAAATGTGGAGCCACTAGCTTCTAGGAAACCTACCCAGGTAAACTGGAAAATGTTCATTTTAGTCTCAGTTCTATCCTTACCAGTGGCATGACTCTGGCTAATTTATTGAGTCCAGGATTCCTTTCTGTTCAGCTATACAATGGAGGTCACAAGACTCTTGTGAACGCAGACAAGAGAAGGGATGGGGACAGCGTGTTGAAGAGTAACACAAGCTCAGAAAAGTGAAGCTCCTTCGAAAGATACCTAGGTTTCAGCTGGGCTGGTTCGGAAGCTAAGTACTCTCAGGCCAAACTCAGTGTCTTCATGCATCCAGACGCCTCTCTTTCTATTATCCCTCACATTCTGTCACTCCATCGGCAAACTCTGTCAGCTGCACCTTCTGAGTGCAGACAGAAGATGTCCCTTCTCTGTTCTGCTTAAGTCGGAGCCACCGCCATCCCTCACCTGGATCATTGTAGTGGCCTCCTAATTGGTCTCCTGCTTCTCTCCTTATTATCTCTCCAATTTCTGCTCAAATATCACCTTATCAGAGAAGCCTTCACTGAGCATCCTTTTAAAAATTGCACCATAATTCACTATACCCCAACTCTGTTTCTTCACCACTTGGTCTAGATTTGTCGATTTGTTAACAATCTGATGCCCACTCTAGAATGTAGGGCCCCTGATGGCAGGGACCCTGGCATTTTTGTGTACTGCTCTGTCTCCAGGACCTAGGACCTGGCAGGCAATAGGTGCTACCGTACTTGATCCTTTTCAGTTCATTTTCAACAGTCTGCCCTTCTTCAATTACATTTTTAATATTAAAAAACTCAGAATATACAGAAAGGTAGAAAAAAAGGGAAGGATATTTACCCATCATGGCAGTCCCAGAAATAATCACTGTTCATACATTTAAAACAATTTTAATGTTTTAATATAATTTTAAGAGTATTTTAATCACAAAGATTAACCGATCAGCTTTTCATCCTGTATGTTCTGAATTTTGACATTTTACTTAAAGCGTTTGAACACCAGAGTGACCTGAATTTGGGGTCTGTGCTCAGCATCATTCATAAGTTTAGCATTATCAGCTAACCCTTAGCCAAATACTTTGAGAATGTAGATCTAAGACGCTCAGCACACGTGGGCTGCTCACTCTTTGTATAATGTCCTGACAACACATGACACTAGTCACGCGTTCATGGATTAATTCATTAATAAGCTACTTCTTCAGCACCTACTCTGTGCTGTGCACACAGTTTCCTGTCTCAGTTAGAACCTTGCACTGATGTGGTGTCATCCTTCACGTGAGTTTTCATCGCGCCGACATAGTAGGGCCATCGTGCAGAAGCTGGGGTTGTAGTAGTGGTGAAGGAAGACGGTCTGGCTCATGGCTAGTAGGTGGCTTTTATGATCAAGCCCATGACAGCCACGGAGACAATATTTTGAAGTGGGGAAAGCCTTGGACTCAGAGACAGAGAACCAGGTTTTTGTCCAAGTGTCGCAACTAACTTGCTGAGAGAACCGGGAAAGTCACTCATTCTCCTGATGCCAATTCCTATACTGAGAAAATGTCAGGGTAGAGGGGGTGTGTGCATGTCTGTGTGTGTGTGTGTGTGTGTGTGTGTGTGTGTGGTAATTCCTTGAGTCTCTTTAAAGATTCATGATCTTGGCTAATTTTCTTGTGATTTGCCACCTATTCTATAAGTTGAGTCCAGGAATAAACCAAACCAAAGCACCCTCTTACCCAACCAACCAAACCACCAAAACCCATCTCAACAACACTTACCGTCTCCTGCTCAGATTTCCTGGAATAGGCCAAACAGCAGAAAACAGCTCTTAGTGCTGCCCTGGGTGCGTTTACACCGATCTCTGGCTGTTTCTGAATCTGAGGAGTCTCTGGTCTTTTTCAGAGCTTCCCATCTCCGGAGAAGGATGAAAAAAATTGAGGATCACCCACCCTAAATAGTAGTTTCAGCCAAGGCCAAAATACCTATGGTCACTTGTGGCTTCCTGATACTCTCAAATGCAAAATGTCTTACAATGATACGAATCTTGTAGAATAGTCTGACCTTGAAGCCTGACCAGTTACTGCCACTTATACATTATTTCGAGTTTTTAGTGCTTTAAACATACCAGGAGGTTGACTTTTATCTTGTTCAACCTGCTGTGAAACAGAGTGAAATTAGTCATCCTGGACTGGCTAATGTTTAATTCTGCGTCAAATGTAGTATTCCTAAACCTTGCTCAATTTTGCCTTGTAGTCTAAACAGGAGGCTCCTTCTCCATGGTGGTAGCTCTGACCTGAACACCCCAGATGACATGTGCCTTTGCAATGGTATGAAACAGGGCCATGCTTCATCTGCAAGAGGACACCCGTGCCTGGCAACGCATAAACCTCTTGTCGTCTCTGAGGGGTATTTCATTTCACCTGATAGCAGGCAACTTCTCTGTCAAGTACACTGTGACCACATCATCCTAGTGGATTCTTTGCCAGGGATTCCCACAGGAGGACAGATTGCCTGTGGCTGTAAATGTTTCCTTAGATAACTTACAGCTCTCTTTAATTGCATTCTCCCCCAACTAAACATAAAACGAGGGTGACAGTTTTCCAGCTCTTTATTTTGATCACATGACAGGAAGATCTTTTAATGTATTAACTCAGTTTTTGGTGGGTTATTCCATGAACCTCCTGCTGTTGGGCAGACAGAAACCAAGCTCTGTTGCCTCCAGGGAGAACTGTCATAGCAGAACCAGAGAAACAAGAACCAAACTCTTGGCTTTTAGTTTCAAAAGCCAACAGCCAGGTGTAAGATAAAAAGATTTGGAGGAATAGTTGGTCAAGCAGAGCCGGTTCTCCCCAGTGAAGATTAGATAGAGTTGTCCAAGACAGAAAAGACTGGAAGAGGGATAGAGTTGAATGAGGCTGCGGACAAGGGACCAGATGTGGATATTAGCAGGGTCAGCTGAAGCAACACTGTCTCTCTCCAGCAGCAGGGAGCTGTGAGGGAGCCTGTGTGGGACCTACAGACCCCAGGCTTTATCCACGAGCATCCTTCATCTCCCATGTGCCTTAGGTTTCTTTTCCTTCAGGGAGTCTGCCCATGAGCAACACTTGCCTGTATCCTAAGTCTTTGCTCAGCATTTTCTTGCTCACTGAGAGACATCATCCTTTTGGCAGCTTAGGACACTTAAGCTGTTAAGCAGGTGACTTTCTAATTCCTTTAGTTCTTCCCTTAAAACCCTAATGTACTGCCTCTGAACAGAAGAATATTGAGTGTTGGCAGGCCCTCTGCTTCCAGTCGTCAAACATCAATAGACCTAGTAGAGATTGTGAAGCTGTCAGAATATGAGGCTTGATCAATTTACCAAACAATTGCAAATTAACTAATTCAGGTGTAGTAATTCTACAATCCTTTCAGGTCCACATAAGAACCAGAACTATTCATTGCACTTCAAGAAAACTTAGTTCAAATTATTCATACGATTTATCATTAATTACTGTATTAATTCTTTATAGAACCTAACGGGCATGGTCAGTTTCACCAAATTGATTTGGGGGGATACAAGTCTAGAATCATTTCTCTTTCTTTGCACTCTTTTCTCATCTCCTGCAGCTAGCGTATTAATACCTGACTTAGATAGACAAACTCAGTAGGGGATGGTTGAGTTTTCTTTCACCTGAGTCTTATTCAGTGCTGGCTAACTACTATAAACAACCTCAAAATATAAGTGACTTAGCAAAATGGAAAGTTCCTTTGTGGGTCATGTAAAGTATAATACTGGTGGTCCTGGTTGAGAGGTGTTCTAGGCTTCTCTCTTCCAAGGAGTGATTCAGGCAGCCAGGATCCTTCCATCTTGTGACTCTACCATCTTTTGGCTTCAAGGTCACTGTTATGAACTGAATTGTTCCCCCCCCAAAAAAAATCATATTTTGAACCCTAAGCCCCAGTACCTCAGAATGCCACTGTATTTGAAGATAGGGCCTTTAAAGAGGAGATTAAGGTAAAATGGGGCTCTTAGGGTGACCCTAATCCAATCTGACTGATGTCTTTATAAGAAGAGGAAATTTGGACACATAGACACTAGGGATGCACATACACAGAGAAAAAGCCGTGTGAGTGCACAGCGAGAAGGTGGCCATCTGCAGGCTGAAGAGAGAGGCCTCAGGAGAAAGCAACCTTGCTGACACCTTGACCTTGGATTTCTAACCTTCAGAACTGTGAGAAAATAAACTTCTGTTGTTTAAGCCCCCCAGTCTGTGGTACTTTGTTACGGCAGCCCCAGCAGACTAATACAGTCGCCTTGTCCTCATGCAGAGAACAGACGAGGGAGAGAGATTGGAGAAGCCCCTCTGGGAGCTCTTTGTGGCCAGTCTGTCAGTGGTCTGAGTGAACCATATCTTTTCCATCTATATTCTCTGGCCCAGAATTTAGTCATAAGTATTCATTTACAATTATTCTTTAGATTGTTCATATATGTTTTCGACACTCTTTGATACACATGGTGCATATCACAGTGAAAAAATTAAAAAACAAAAAAATTAAAAAAAATCTTATTCTAGTACCTGAAAAGTAGTACCTGTTTAATAGGAGATTTAGCTATCTCCTTTTTCCCGAATTTTAGGGATCCTAGATCAGAGAGTCAGGGAGGAAAAACAATCTTCCTACTTTCTTTTAGGTAAAACTCTCCTGGTTTGAAATTTGTGCAGTTTTTTTGTTGTTGTTTGATATTTGCATTTATAATTCAACAATGATTTTTTTTTTTAAAGATTTTATTTATTTATTTTTTCCCCCCAAAACCCCAGTAGATAGTTGTATGTCATAGCTGCACATTCTTCTAGTTGCTGTATGTGGGACGCGGCCTCAGCGTGACCGGAGAAGCGGTGTGTCGGTGCGCGCCCGGGATCTGAACCCGGGCCGCCAGCAGCAGAGCACACGCACTTAACCACTAAGCCACGGGGCCGGCCCTCAACAATGATTAAGAGAACTGTTTTCATAAAATAAATTCTGCACAAATTATTATTTTTCTGTTACTAAAAGACATTAGATCTTTTTTAGAAGAGACTTGTTTTGATTCTCTATAAAACTATTCTGAAAATAGCCAGCTGCATTTCTTTAACAGAATTACATTTTTTCCAATAATTTTTCAAAATTAGTGTTTTATTGCATGTATGTGCACTCATTTCCTCCATTCTTTTTTCTCACCAAAAGGACAACAGTAAAGGTGTTAAGAAATGAATAGCTGACCAAAAGTCTTTCTCACATTTTTGTCCTTGTACTTGGGGCCTGCCATATCTGTTGGAGAATGGAGGACTCCCAAGGTCTGAATCATGGTTTCCATTGATGTCTGAGATTGTCACTCGCATTGAGTCCTGTTCAGAAATATACCATATGAGGAGCAGAATTGTGTGGTAGTAAAGGGCATACAGTCTGTTCGAATCCATCACTTAATAGGTGTGAGGCACTGGGCAAGTTACTTACCCTCTCTGTGGTTCAGTTTTCCCATCCACAAACTAGGGATGACAACAGAACCAACCTCACAGAGTTGCTGTGTGGATGAAATGAGTTAATATATGAAAAAAACTTACAACAGTGTCTGGCATACACTAAGTGCTACGTCAGTGTTTGCTATTATTGTGTTAATACCTAGCAAGGTATTATCATCTTCTGTGGATAAAGCCGTCAATATTTTGTTTTTGCTTTAGCATCATGCTTTCCAGGAAGGGTAGAAACTATCAATGTGAAGAAAGCTAATACGTTAATTTGAAAAATGAAGACAATTGCACAAGAGGCCTAAATGAGAAAAGGCGCACCTGTCTTGGAGAGTCACAAGTCCAGGCATGCTTTGTAACAGATGCCTCAGAATTCCAGTGCTATAGGAAAGACCCACACTTAAAACCCATTGTCACAATCGCAGCCACAGATCGTCTTGCCCAGTTCTCCAGACCTGCCCAACTGGAAAGACTGGGCATGGTGTTGCAATTCCCTTCTGAGCCAGAGTGTTGTTATTCTAGCCAGAGAAAGGAACCACATAATTGGTGAGAAAGACCAAGCTTAATCTCTAAGCAGTTAGAGAAGTCTGGACATCTGAGAGGGCGAATATTTAGGAAGTTGCCAAGTATGTGTGGGAGTGTCCATGACTCAAATTCTGGGGCTGAGTCAAAATAAAACTTATTTCTGGAAGTAGGTGAATGAGGTTGGGGGCAGGGGGGAGACACAACTATTTACCATGTAATCTTCTTTTCTTTGACTTTTCACAAAGAAATCTTGTAATCCCTGGCAGGATGCATCCAGAAGACTGAAGGCTTGCGGATAACCTACCCTTGCCAACCCTCCAGTTCTAATTTCATGCTCAGAAGAATGTTCTCTCCCTTCTCCTCTCCTCTAACATCTCTTCACGGAGTGAGACACCTCAGCCTCCCTAATGAAATATTAAACCAGAGGAACTTTCCAACTGTGCGTGAATTAGGAATGGGTTATGTGTGGGGGGAGCAATCAAATACTTTATACACTAGGTGATGCAATAGTGTCCCCCTAAAGCAGAAATCCCTCTTAAAGCAAACTGTCTTGAATTTAACTGAGCACAGAGCAGACATGCCACTGTTAGGCCCTGACACTGCATTGCTGTGTGTGTGTGTGAACTTGAGCAAATTAGTTGTAAATTTCAAGGTCTCAATGTTCTCATTTGCAAAATAGATATTGTAAAATCTAATGAACTGGTTGGATTCAAGGCAAATTTTCTAGTTCCAGAGATGGAGGTAGAAGCAAATTCTTTTTCTTTCAGGTGGATGTGCAGAAGGTTTCTGAGGGCAAAGGGGTTCTCCCCTTACACAGAGAAACCAGCTGCTTGGGGAATGAGTAAAACAAAAAACAAGCTTGAATGCTGCCTCCAGTGTCTCCAGTGCAGAAGGGAAGAAAGACAGGGGAGAAGGAGGATACAGTTTTCTCCGGTTCAGATGGTATTGCACAAGAGCCCCAGGGAAGTGGAGGGGGAGCTGTCTCAGCAGCTTACTGGTATCTGAGATAACTGGCTTCTGAGTTGCGGTAACTCACAGCACTTCTAACAGCAAATGTGTGGGAGTTTTTTCCCCACACCAAGCAATTCTCCAATTTTCTGGATTCAGTTCAATTCTGACACTCCCTCCCTGGAGTTAGGGCAGACCCCTCAGATTAAGGGCTCAGTCCCACAAGACTTCTGAATGACTAGCTATAAATCAGGAGTTCCCTTATCCCCCTCCTCAGGTTAGATACTTGCTAGAATGGCTCACAGAACTCAGGAAAACACTTTATTCACATTTACCAGTGTATTATAAAGAATACCCCTCAGGAACAGTCAAATGGAAGAGGTGCACAGGACAAGGTATGGGGGTAGGGGAGTGGAGCTCCCATGCCCTCTTGGGGCCCGTCACCCTCTCAGCACTTCGACGTGGTCACCAACCCAGAAGCTCCTGATCTCTGTTGTTTAGGGATTTTTATGGAGGTTCCATTGTGTAGATATGCTTAATTAAATCATTGGCCATTGGTGATTGAACTCAATATCCCTTCTCCTCTCCCTCAGGGGGCGGGGCTGAGAGTTCCATCCTGCTAATCATGCCTTGGCCTTTCTGGAGACCAGCCCCAGCCTGAAGGGATCTGGGGAACTCCCAGCACCCAGCCATTCCATTAGCATACAAAAAGAAACTCAACGCTCCAGAGATTTCAACGTGTTAGAAGCTCTGTGTCAGGAACCAGGGACTAAGACCAAATATTCATTTCTTCTTGTATCCCACCAGTCCAATCAGGAGAGCAATAGGCAGGGACTGTTGCTCTGAGGAAGGTGCAGACTGCATGTCCTGCCACATCGAGGTACCCTGAAAGCATGGGCAGAGGGCCTTTCTAGAGGCCAGCGAGGTGTGGTCTTGACTCCTGGTGCAGTGGCCAGGCATCAGGGCTTGGGATTCCCACCACAGGAATAAAAAAATAAACTCCAATCGTACACCTCTGGTCATTCTAACCTGGCAACTGAGGTTCAATTCAAACTCCTACATTATTCTCTAGATGCATTAGGCGGTCTGTGTTTAAGGCGTACCATTTCAACTAATTTAGCAGGATGCTGACGACTGAAAAGAAAGCCGTATACGTACAAGGGGGTTTATGTCAAATGTCTTTGCCCATAAACCTACCTTGCAAGGCTGCTGTGAGGATGATAAGTTTTGTGAAATAACTTGCCAAGGTTCTAAACACAGTGTCTACCACATTAAGTACTGGAAGGTGAATAAGACACAGTCCATGTCCTCACGATCCTTAGGGTCTAGTGAGAAAATGGAAAAATAAATAGGCCATTTCCTTCGAGTTCTAATTGACCAGGAATGTAATGCAGAGTTTGTGGATGAGCTCCTATGAACCCCTGGAAATTTTATGCAAAATTAAGCTTAAGGGAGCACATCCTATTTTCCAAAGGTCTAAGTCCGAAAGTTTCATTCAATTCTTAAAGGTATCCATGGCTCAAAAAAGTTTAATAACAGTTCTTTAGAAGTAGATGAAAGGCATCCCCAAATTATCTTATGAAATACAATATTCTGTATTTTCCTTTATTTTTCATGGGGCTAGCATTATGTTTTATAAAATCCTTTAATAAAGATATTTCCAAAGTAAAACTATAGACTAATTTCACTTATGGATATAGATGTAAAAATTCTAAATAAAATATTCACAAATCAAATGCAGTATTGTATCAGAAGAATAGCATACCAAGGTTAAGTAGGTTTATTCTGGAATGCAAGAATTGTTCAACATTTAAAAAAAATCTGTAAATAGTAATTCATTACAGTAACGAATTAAAAGAAAAACCCATAATATTAATAGATATTCAAAAGGCTTGTGATAATTTGGTATCAATTTCAGAAAAAAAATGTTACTTAAATATGGCAAGATTTACCAAAACACAAAAGCAAACGTCATACCAAGGGTTATAGTGCAAAAGAAGTCATCTGAATTAAAATGAGGAATATGATAGGTACACCTGCTATTTCAACTTATTTATTACTTCTACATTGCTTTGGAGGGTTTAGCTAATGTGATAAAAGATTAAATCATCTGTGTAACTATTGGAAAAGAAAAGGAAATATTAGAATTAATAACTGAATTCAGTAAGCCATTTGGACTTTTTAGTTGTTTTCCCTTTACCTTTATTTATTTATTGAATAATATTACATTTTAATGTAGTGTAAGTTTTACATTTTTATGTCAAAAAATGTAATAATCTTTTCCTTTAAAATTTAGGATTGTGTATCCCTGTTTAGAAACGCCTTCCCCACTCAAGACATTATACAAATCTCCCCATGACTTCTTCTAGTAGTTGTATGGTTTTTATGTTTAAACTTTTGATTCATCTGGAATCTCCTTTGGTTTAAGGAGCAAAGTTAGGATCCAGATTTATTTATCTTCAAAATGGTTGTCCCAACACCATTTATTAAATGATGCTTTTTCCACCATTGATTTGAATGCCAACTTGACTACAAGCTATATTCTGCAATGTAGCTTGGTCTGTTTCTGGAATCTGTACTACTGTTTCTTTCTTTTGCAGTTCCGAGGTATTTCTATTATTGTAGCTGCATTTTATATTTTAATATCTGGAAGAACGGATTTCTAGAGAGAATCTTCAAATGGTGAAGGGAAGACGTGGCAAAGAGGTTAGTGATGCTACAGGAGAAAGGTGATATTTAGACAGGAGAGCCCTGAAGAGGCGGGGGAGATGGTTTCCTGAGCCACTTTGAGGCATTAGTGTTGACCACAAGGAAAGACACCTCTGACACTGAGGAGACAGAGGAGGGAAGGCCAGCGGCAGCAGGCTCACAGCCCTTCTAGGGGAGATCACCTTTCACTTTGTTCCCGATGCTGTGGCAGTCATAGGCAACTGCGTTTTGTGCTTATGGTTCCATGTCCATCCCAGCCATCCCTAATTAAATCAGGAAGGCTCGAGCAAGATGCCATTTCAGAAGTTAATAGTCAACATGTGAGATGATGGGAGATGAAGAGCTCTGTCCAAATGTGGGTGAGCTTACTCTGTCAGAATCTCCAGTGTGTTGATTTGCTTAACAGTCACCTTCTAGTTCCAGATTCTCTTTACATAGAAAACATAGATTCACAGTGTGAATAATAAAGTAAATTTTAATGCTGCCTCTCTTCCTCCCTGGACCCAGAGGGAGTAAAGCAGAGTAGTGTCCCTTTCCAAAAGTGAGTCAAGAATTGGAATTTCTTACCACTGTGGTCAGGGGCCACAGAGAAAGGGACAGGGGCTGCTGCTTCCCCTGAGGCTTCTGGTCCTAGAGGACACTGGGTCTTGCCTCATCTAATTAGGAAGAAGTAGCAAGTCCTCCCAGGCTGTCTCAGCAGGGCCAGCAGCCTCTAGGGGTGAGTGGATATCCTGTTGCTCCAAACTGCCCCTGACAGATGGCCATAGAACCTACTTGTTATGGGGCTCGCCAACTAGTTTGGCATGAGAAACGCACTGGTCCTTTTAAAAATAACCAGCCCAGAGCCAATCAAACATAATATGTGCACCTAAAATTCCAACTGCTGCTCTATGCTCGAATGTCATGAACCCAGTTTATACTTAAAGATTTTAATGAATTGAAGAGAAAAGTCTCTGCTATAAAAGGAAGGGAGTCTCTTTACAAAATGGCGTTTGCTTTTTGGGGGTCCAGATCCCCAAATGGGATTCCTCTGGGGACCCTACCAAATCCCGAGGTTAACGGTGGTTCAGCCTGTGGTCTCCATATATTTGGAGGGTATGCAAAGGCTTTCCAAGGGGTACAGAAACCTGGATAGTTTTAAGAAATGAATTTCCTGATTCTCAACTTCCATATACATATTTTCCTAACATTTATCTGCCTGAGGGTTTGCCCTCAGGTCCTCTTTTATAACCACCCCTTCCTTATTCATTACAAATCTTTTTGAGGCTACTGCCCCTGGGTGTGAATACTTCTGTATATGAAAGTGAAAGACAGTTAGAAGTGTTGGTGAGGTGTTGAGAAAGTGAATGACTAATGATGGGCTGATAAGTTCTTTTGCAAATCAAGGAAGTTTCAGTTGGAGGAGGGCATGAGCATGTCGTTAGCTTTTTATCTGACAGCTCTTCAAGTGATTTGTTTTTAGTGATAGACAACTAATAAAGTAACTTATTTTTAGTGGTATACTTCAAAATAATTTTATCAGTAAAACAGAGAAATTGTTCAGATAATTGAGTAACACTTCTATACCCAAATTCCTTCCATTTCTATCTATTTATGTGAACAAAATATTCACAATTGTTTCAAAAAAACAAAAATAGGAATAAAATTGATGTTAGACTAGTTTCAGTCTATCATCCACAGATACATTAAATACTTGGAAAAAAAATCCCCCAATTGTTAAACAAAATAGTCCCATTTCTCTATTAAGAGCCTCATTCCTGATACATTTTACTTTTTAAAAATTTTATATTTTTAGTTTATATTTACTTTATATTTAATGACTTAAAATATGTAATATTTAGATGCTTTGATCAATTGTTTACTTATAACAATTGTAAAGATAATTCAATCCAGAAAAAAAAATTTAACACAGAGCTTATGGTCAAAGGACATAATTTATTCAGTTTCAATTTATATACCTATTTTTGTTATACAAATGCAAGGAAGATGAATAAAAGACTTTCAGGCATAAAAATATTATACTAGGATTTAATTCTGCAGGGAAAGGCAGAGCACAGAGCCAGGGTCTGTGAACTTGTCCTGTCCTCAGATTGCTCTCTCCATGCTGAGGTTTAGAGGCTGGAGGCCCTGTGATGAATTCTGTGAGTTCATCTCTCCAATGACAATAGGTATCATTAAACGCTATTACTTAGGCTACAGTAAGTTGGTCTCCATCACTTAAAAGAGAACGAAATACATTTTCATTTTTCTTCTTCATGAGATCAGGAGGCAAGGCCACATGCTGAATATGAGGAGAGTGAGGAGGGTGTGTTGGTTAGGTCAGCCTACCAGCTGTAGCTGATACCCTCCCTACCCCACCTCAGTGGTATAACCTAAGTTTATTTCTCATTCAAGTAAAACCCATTTGGTGCAGTGGAGAGGGCAGGGATGTGTCTGTGTGTGATTTGCTTCACAAAGTCATTGAGGGCCACATCAGGCCTTAGCATCCACTCTGCAGATGACGGAAGAGACAGAGGAGCATTTGTGGGAGGTGTGGATAGGCCAGGCCTGGGAGATGGGAACATCACTCTGCTGGCATTCCATAACTAGATCTCAGTAGCATGGCCACACCTTATGCAAGGGGGCTATGAAGTGTAGTTTTCCTGGGTGTTCTGGAAGAAGAGGACACTGGTTGGATCTTTGGCTGGCCATATCTTCCATCCTGGGGTAGAAGGTTTGAAGAAAGCTGAGAAGGTTGAAATGCACCACTGGAGCATGAGAGGAACAGCTGACCAGGAACACATTAGCCTGCTTGACAGCATCAATGTCAAGTTCTATCTGTGGGGTGGAAAGATTTCCTCCAGTAGCCCACACCAACAACAAGATGGATAGTTGGTTAGATCTAGGTTGGGGTTTTGGGGGACAGGCATGACAGAAGGACCAGGGAACAAAGGAGTTGAGGATCTTGGTAGGAAAGAATTGGAAGTGAGGAACTACCACGTATTTTGTGGGTAAGGAAAGAGTGGGCATGGCTGATTGGCAGAAAATGAAAGGCTTGTGTGCCTAGAGATCTTCATGAAATTGAAAAAAGATGTAGTGAATGGAAGACAGTGAGAGTTGCATGGTAGAGATTGCCATCCAAGAAGGATGTATATTATGGACTGAATGTTTGTGTCTCCTAAAATTCGTATGTTGAAACCCTACCCCCTAATGTGATGGATTAGGAGGTGGGGCTTTGGGAGGTGATTAGGTCATGAGTGTGGAGCCCTCATGAATGGGATTACTGCCCTTATAAGAGTCCTGAGAGAGCTTGCTCTCTCTCTCTCTTTCTCTGCCATGTGAGAATACAATAAGAAAACATCCATCTGCAACACTGAAGATGGTCCTCACCAGAACCTGACCATGCCAGCACCCTGATCTCTGACTTCCAGCCCGCAGAACTGTGAGAAATAAATTTCTGCTGTATATAAACCACCCAGTCTATGGTATTCTGCAATAGCAGTCAGAATGGACTAAGTGTGTTTGAGTTTATGATTTTGGAGTTGGGACAACCCTGGATAGAGCTGAGATGCAATGTGTGGCCAAGGGAATGAGCAGGTGTGTGTGTGTGGATGTGTGTGTGTGTGTGTGCGTGTGTGTGTGTGTGTGCAGTGAAGGTAACCTTTTCTCTTCTTTGTTTTCCCAAATACCACCCTTTTGGGTACTGGGTCCCAATACACACCTGTTATCTTGGCCATGAGAAGATTAGATTAAATGATTTGAATCAGAAGTGGTGAAGAACAATTACTAAGTGGATTTTGTTTATAAAATATTACAAAAATTTTTTCAGTGATGTGGATTTGTATAATAGAGAAAAAGATGTTAAAATACCTAGACTTTTTCAGGTAATTAGGTTTATCAACACTTTTCCATATATGTGCATTGTTTTAAATATAAATAAAAAAGTAAAGGATACTATCACACAGCAGATATGGTGTTAATTTAGCAAAATGTAAAATTAAACTCTGTTTTGCGGGTGGATGGAAATGAAACCAAGCCTATCTCAACCTCATGTGGTTACGTTGTACCTGTTATAACCCA
The DNA here is from genome assembly GCF_057802395.1 of Ceratotherium simum simum. Classification (NCBI taxonomy): domain Eukaryota; kingdom Metazoa; phylum Chordata; class Mammalia; order Perissodactyla; family Rhinocerotidae; genus Ceratotherium; species Ceratotherium simum. Next base: position 47,434,380 of record NC_141913.1, read on the forward strand.
CATGGTTTAAAGTGAATGATTGGCAAATAAAAAATAAGAACAACAGTTTTAATGCATGATACTTTCCATTGTATTAGTAGATAATATTATTAGTATCCTGATACAGAAATGAGGGCTTTAGGGGGCCTCATTAGAAACACCAGGGCTTTAGGGGGCCTCATTAGAAACACTGAATATTAAGAAATACCCTTATATTTTAGCCAAAGCTAGTCAGGTTTCCTTTTTCCTATTAAGCTTTACCAGGTGTCATTTAGGGAGACTTCCCAGGTAGGATCCTTTCCAGGTAGAAACAACTGATGTAATCATCTTGGTTTACGGAGGCAAGAAAGTTCCTTATTAGGTAATATCTGCATTGCTCAGGTAGGAGGGTGGGGGAATCCCAGAAAGAAATGGCTCTACAATACAGGGGTCTATGTATACACACTTTGCTGTGCTCTTGCTCACCACACTTAAGCACAATTTTAAAATCAGACTCAAAAAACATTTCTCTGTGTTGACTTCCAATAATCTTCATCATTTAGGCCACAAGTAGAATCCAAGAAGTTGACTATTGAAAGTTTAATGCAGACACCACGGGGTGGGTTGCTTTACCTCCTTCTTCCTTCTCTACATGTAATTGCATATCCTCAGTGAGAAGTTGGAGCTGATGTAATCGAGACTTCCTACCCAAATCTGCAGTGCAGTTCTCCTCTTGCATGAACTTGAGTGACATGGGAAATCAGAGGTTAGGATGTGACTTAGAATATTCCTTTCTATTTTAGGGACTAAAACATCTTTAAGGAACATATTTGGGCCCAAGAGAAGGGTTAGAGTCCATAGAATGAATGTTAAAAATTTAAAAACTCACAAAATTTCCATTTCTTACAAAATAAAAAATGTTTTTTTTCTTCAAGCCTAAGTCCAAAACTCAGGCTATTTCAAAAAAAGATCTCAAATATACAACTATTTCTCCCTGTGTAAGCACCATTATAAATTCAATCTCTGAATATAAAATGTCTGTGATTGCCACTCTCCCTACATAAAAACCCCAACGGTAGACGTCTTCATAGTTGTATTTTAACCACATGGCTTTGCTCTTTATCTTAGAATAATGATGACAATCATCTGTTTCCTATAGTTTGTTTGTTAACCGAAGCCAACAAGTACTGTGAGTTTATCTAAGTCAGGACAATAGAGTACACGGGGAAAAAAAGGAAATCCTTTTTGTAACTACAAGGGGGCATAAATGAGAGAGTGTTTCTGAAGCAAGTCATGTTCCAAAACGATGGGCAGGTGTGATGGATTTCCCCAACAGCCTGAAGCATTGTTTTTTTTAACAAGAAACTATCTCTGACTAAAAAAAAGAAAAAAAGATTAAAAAAAATGAAATAAAAAACAACAACAGCTGGGGCCAGCCCAATGGCATAGCGGTTAAGTTTGCGTGCTCTGCTTCGGTGGCCTGTGGTTTGCGGGTTCAGATCCTGGGTGCGGACTGATGCACGGCTTGTCAGGCCATGCTGTGGCGGCGTCCCATATAAAGTAGAAAAAGATAGGTACGGATGTTAGCCCAGGGCCAATCTTCCTCAGCAAAAAGAGGAAGATTGGCAATGGATGTTAGCTCAGGGCTAATCTTCCACACACACACACACACACACACACACACACACGCAAAACCAAACAGCAGCAGCAATCTGCATCATTGTACCCAGAGCAGGAGAAGTTGTCCTATGCTTAGATATAATTTCAGTCATTTGAGGATCAAGAAAAAAAACCGCTGTCTTTAAAAAGATAATTTGGCCTTGTATGAACTTGTATTTGGCCTCCAAGCACATTTAGAAATTGTGGACTCCCGGAAGATATTTGCTTACTAAAAAATATTTTTATCATTGGTTAGTGTTCTGGGTTGAATAATAGCCCCTTCTAAAATCACGTCCACCTGGAGCCTCAGAATGTGACCTTATTGGGATTTAGGGTCTTTGCAGATGTAATTAGGTTAAGATGGAGTCATACTGGATTAGGTTGAGCCCTAAATCCAGTGACTGGAGTCCTTATAAACAGGCCTATGAAGACACAGAGACACAGGAAGACCACCATATGAGGATGAAGGCAGGTATTGGAGTGATGAGTCTACGAGTCAAGGAATGCTGGCAACCACCAGAAGCTAGAAGAGAGGCAGTGAAGGATTCTTCCTTAGAGCCTTCAGAGAGAGCACGGCCCTGCCGACACCTTGATTTCAGACTTCTAGGCTCCAGAACTGTGAGAGAATAAATCTCTGTTGTTTTAAGCCACCAATTTGTGGTGCGTTGTTATGGCAGCCTTCGGAAACCAATATAGTTAGGTTGAGTAAAATACAGAGGTGAAAGCGCTGTGACAATAACACTTTTTCTAAACGTTCTAATGAGCAGCCTGTAGTACTGCCTGAACCAACCCACGATGCTTCCTGTTGGATGAGTGAAGTTCACAGGTTCTTTGGTTCAGAGTTTACTAAAATGTAGCTAATCGACTTCCCTTCAAATAGAGAAATAATTTTCTATTTCAAATATAGTTAGGTGTGGTGTGCTTCATGGTCTCTTTAACTTCAGTAGATTGAGCTCTGCATAGGCGCATCATACATTGCAGTCCCTGAAAATATGACTTTTGTAAATTATTTTTGCATTTTCCTTCATCTCCAACGTCAGCCTCATAGATACATCATATTTAGTTCTACTTTCAACTAACAGTTACAAAGGCGATGTTTCTTTGTCCTATGAATGCACTCCAAACCATTCTGTTGCTTATTTACCAGACTTTATGAGGCTATGAACCTTTATTGTGATTTTGTATTTGAGGCTTAGACAATATTTTAATATGCTGATAATAAAAGCACAGAGATTACTTAGACTAACAAGTGATGACCCATCACAATAGAAAAGTAAACAGAAATTTAAATCATCATTTTGCTAATGGTTCTTCCCTGGTATACTCATCAACCTCCATTCCCTCTTCTGCCCTAATATACAGCATCTTTTACGAGCTTTCTTCTGAGTGTTACTATAAGAAGGGAGTTATTATGGCCCCCTTTACACAGAGACCTAATGGAATGAAGGACTTGCTCCACATCACATTTTTCCTATCAGTGTGTAGGTCTTCCAGCTGGATTAGGGCCAGCTCTTCCTCCTCCTCTCAGCCCAAATCTTGTCCTTCGGCTCTCTCAATTTCCTTTTATATCAGGAATGAATTCCATGTTCATAAGCATGTGCCCTGTAGCGGCCAAGCAACATTCTCTTTGAAATGGGTTCCCTTGATGTCAACATAGGGAAATATGGCAGAATGGCAAGGCAAGGTTTCTGACTATACTGATTTGCAGCCAAAATGGAAGCTAAAGCCCATTGGCTAAGTCTGGCCGTTAGCTTACATAATTATAAAAGCATAGATCTTTGTCCACTGGTGATATTTCCCCTGAAGCACCGTGAAGTTTAGTCTAACATGCGATTTAGTAGTTTGATTTTCCTGTCCTTTGGTCTGATCTTGTGGTGAGAATATGGGGCCGGTGCTTCTTGACTCAGACGATCACGGTTTTGAGAAAGCTTTTGAAAGGTGGGGGAATTACATAAGCTCTGCTGCACGGCTAGATGATCTGAAACTTTGCTCTGCCTAAGAAGTGAATGCCTCTGGTTTTCATGTTCTTGGAAATACAGATAGCTTTCAGGGAGATAAATTAAACATAAATTTTAAAATTGACCAGCTAGCTAACCCAGGAATTGTATTAGATTTACATAGTCAGGATTTTAGAATTTGAGAGATTTGGGGTCTCATGTATACACTTTCTTTAATGGCAGCTCCAGCTGGTAGCTGTTAAATACTGTCAATCCAGAAAAAATGAGAAGAAGGAGAGCTACTGGGAGCTACTACTGTGGGATGGTATCTTTAAACACTGGGGAACTTGCTAGAGATTGTCTTGAGAGGCAGATGGCCTCTAAGGTCACCAATTCTGTGGACTCTGCGAAAGAGAATAGAGGAGAGTTGTCCAAATAAAGGCATAAAGAAAAAGTAAAACAAATAGCGGGGGGTACAGACCTCTGGGTTCTAGAACACCACTCAACATTGCATTGGACTGGCCATCTTGTTTTTCTACAAAGTATCAAGTTCCATCTATTGGGGAAATTTTCTTCCCTAACTTCTATAGAAAGCAAATTAATTATTTCCTTAGAACTGGGGGTTGGTATCTGTGTTTTTAAGACGGTTCTTAGACTTTTTATCCCTCTTTATATCAAAGTAGACTTAGACTGCAATTGTGATTTAAAAAAAAAGGTCCTGCAAAATGTTACAAGTAGAACGCCTCAACGCACGTTTTGCTTTCTAACGTATCAACGCAGTGTGAGGACTCGCACAGGAACGCAATGGCCCGTTGCTTGCCGATGTTTAACTTCATTGTTGCTGAGCTCACAACTCATCTGACTGAAAACAATCCTTAACCCCGATATTTTTCCGTCATTTCAGGATCTCGCTGTACCACAACATGTCACTGTGGTATAAAATTAAGAAGGAAATTGAAACAAGGGAAATTTTTACTGTTAAGAAACATAATAAGAAATAGTGCTTGTTTTATGGTATGATTTCTATGCTTTCTAATTACACGAACTCTACACAGTTTGTATAGTCAGTGAAACACTGAACTCTACGGCCAGGTCAGACTTCGGTTTCAATGACGGAAAAGCAAGTGCATTAAGATAGATCTGTTTGTAAAAAGAGTATTTAAAATTAACGTCCTGGGGAAATCAACAGAACTTTCTGTTATCTGATTTCTTTCCACATATGGTTCAATGCTCCGCTAATGGTTTCCATTTGAAAAAGCAAATTCATTTAGAAAGAAAGATGTTTTGTAGTATACCTAAGGAAACAATGTTCTTAAGAATACACAGTTCTTCAGAAGTCCGAATGATTCAATCTAAGAATTGCCAGTCATAAGTTTAAATATAATTAACCAGCACTTTATTTTATTTGAAGTTGCAATCTTCATTGGTCCACAAACGGGGGTTCACATACACACTGCTCAGTGAACTCGTTTACAAAAGTTAAAGGGATAAGTGAGCACACATAATTTTGTGGGAATAACATCATGCGATATTTTTCCTTCTGTGTCTGGCTTATTTCACTTAGCATAATGTTTTCAAGGGCCCTCCATGTTGTAGGATATATCAAAATTTCATTCCTCTTTATGGCTGAATGATATTTTGAGCAGGCTTTTAGTATCATAAAAGCTTACTGCAATGGCCACAGTGAGGTACAGGAGTGCTCAGGATTAAAAACCATCTTCTGTCTTCTATCTTCCTCTTCAGTAGCTCCCATAGTCCCTAGCACAAAATTAATCTCCATAAATACTTAAGCTGTTTCATTAGCCTTGCCTATAAACCATATTGAATTTATAGGGGAAGGCAGGATCTTGTTCCTAGCAATGTATCAAGACTCTGGAAGGCTGCCAGGCTCCCAGCTCTGAGGCCATGCTTGCTGCCAATTCTCTCTGCTGGGCTGAGTCGGGCAGGTGCAGAGGAACATGGCAACTGGATATCAAAGGCAGCTGCTGTGTGCTGACCGGAAATAGGGCCATCACAAGCAGGGGGTAGAGAAGAAATATTTTGGTAATGGTTTTCATAATTTTCCTCTTTGTGAGGACATAGGCTTTAACATGGCAGAGCCCCAAGAAGAGAGAACATGAATGACAGTGATTGTACGCGGTCTTTTATAACTTGGCATTCTGTGGCTTCACAGAAGACTTTTGAAGTTGGAAACACTTGGATCTGGTAATACTAAACTTTAAAGTCACTTGGTCATTTCCTCTCAAAAACTGTTGCATTTTAGAAGAAATACTGCCTCACTTTCCAGACATCTTTCCTCAGAAGAACTAATGCTTAAAAATTATTTTCTAAAATTCTTATGATGAGCAATATTATTCTTGAAATGACAAAAAAAATGTTAGTTAAAAGGCTCACTTTTGTTCTTGTTGTTAAATGTAAAGTGACTGGTGCTTTCTGTATTAGAGTCTGTCTATTTCTTCTGTAGGCTATTACTAAATACTAACAACAGAGAGGAACTTTTTATTAAAGGCTTAGTATATTGCAGTGCCCGAGTAGGCATTTTATACACATGCTTACTCAATGTTCGTAACTATTCTGTGAAGTAGATGATATAGTCATTATCGTTATACTCATCTTATAAATGAGGAAACTGAGGTTTAGCACAGTTACAAAATAAACAGCAAAACCAGGATTCCAGGTCAGCATTACCAAATGCCAGCGACCTTATTGTTAGTTACTACGCTGCATCAGGTTATCAGGGGAAATTTAAGATAAACAGGTGACTAGAAACCAACTGGTCAAACACCTTGTTTTACAAATCAGGCGACAGAGACCAAGAGTGGTGTGAGCTCTGCTCTGTGCTCTGTGAGCTGGTTAATTGCAGGGCAGGAGCCGGATCCTGAGCCAGACGACCCAGTGCTTTCATCCAAGATGGCTTGTGCTTTCTTGTAAACTGCTTTACATCCAATGGCTTTACAAATAAAACTCTTGTAAATACTAAAACATATTAAGGAGAAGAGGGGAGCTGGGAGGTGAGGTACCCTGACTTTTCTCGACAGTGATAAAATGGTTGGCTATTTCAAGGTGTTTGCTATCTTCACAACCACATTCAGTTAGAAGAACTTCTTTCTTCATTCCATCCTGTTTGCCTTCTCTCCTCCTTCCTCCCTCTTCTCTTCTAGTTCCCCCAGCTGCCCTTAACAGCGAAACATCCCATCCTAAAAGCAACGCCCGTGTCTGGATGATGGTGTCATCTGATTAAAAAAAGTTTCCTGGTCCTGCTAGAGATAAATCAAAGAAGAATCGCAGAACAAGAAAAAAACCCCAGGGACGAATGGATGGAGAAGATGTGGTATATATACACAATGGAATACTACTCAGCCGTAAGAAACGATGAAATCCAGCCATTTGTGACAACATGGGTGGACACTGAGGGTATTATGCTAAGTGAAATAACTCAGAGGGAGAAGGTCAAATACTGTACGATCTCACTCATATGTAGAAGATAAAAACAACAACGAACAAACACATACAGACAGAGATTGGATTGGTGGTTACCAGAGGCGAAGCGGAGAGGGGGGAGGGCGAAAGGGATGATTAGGCACATGTGTGTGGTGATGGATTGTAATTAGTATTTGGGTGGTGAACATGATGTAATCTATGCAGAAATAGAAGTATAATGATGTACACCTGAAATTTATACAATGTTATAAACCAATGTTACCACAATAAATAAACAAACAAACAAATAAATAAATAAAAATTAAAAAAAGAAAAGGAAAAACCCCCACATTGGTAATAATCCTTAGTTCTGTGGCTGGATGTGAGAAATCAAGGAAGTTCCTTGTGTTGGCGCACCAAGATGAGTACCCAGGTATCCTTTGTTATTTTTTCCATATTTAGTATTACTGTCTAGTGTATTTTAAATTTATTTTTGGTTGCCAGTTAGCTTCACTGTCCTCTACAGCAGCCGTCGTTTGGCTGCTGCTGTATTTTGGGGCAGTAGGGGTGAGCAGGGTGGGAAAGGATGAGACACAAGAAATGCTCTTAGATCTGACTGGTGTTTATGTTCAGACTCTGGTGGTCCATAAACTTCTATTAATTCACAGACATATCCCAGAGGCCCAGGTTTGCTGAGAAGACACACTGGAGCCAAACATCAAATCTGGGGTGGCTGCTGCTGCTGCTGGAAACTAACAACGGTGGGTGTCCCAAGCCCTGCTCTTTCCTTCTGGGGACAGTGTGGTTGGAAGCCAAAGAGATCTTGCAACTCGCAGTCCCGACTCATAGCTCTCTACAGACACACACACCTGGACACTTACAGCAGTGGCGGTTTTATCTGCAAAACAGGAAAGCCTTATATAGCAAAACCTCAATTAACAGGAAGCCAATGAATCCAAACCCCTCATTAACCAGTGACTCTTGTAACAACTGATCAGCTCTCTCAAATAGTTGTACTTCATGTTCCTGCTGTTAAAAAAACCTCAGAGCTCAATTTGTACCCACTTTCAGAAAGTACAACAGATCTTTTGACATACCTTGCTATAGTACTTATCCCCTGGCTTCATTTAACTATTTTGATTATTAATATCCCTTTGCCTTAATCACATTCTCTGTTTTTATCCTACAGCATTTGTACATCATACATTTTTATAAATGGCTTCAAATTCCTTTTGAAACAAAACTAAAAGAAGGTAATAATTAAAAATATATATTTCTGCTAAATATGGCCGTCTTAAAAGGTCCACAAAAAGTTGTTCATTTCTGACTGCTACTGACCTCTATCTCTATACACTGCAGTAACCTCATGTAACACTACTAATGCCTGTCCTGCGACATTGGAAACCCAGCTCTGTATTTGCAAGAATGTTTTCTCTTTGCCTATTCTTTGTTTCAGCCCCCTTCAGCTATTGCTTCTGGTTAGAAGGCTTGAGGAGAGCTCTGACTATTTTACTGCCATTATCTTCTCAAGCTTCTCAATACATCTTCTAGTAAACGCATCTTCTAAATATTTTGGAACTCATTTTGTTTCTTTCTTTTCTCTGGTTCTAATTCTGTTCAGTTCTTCTTTATGTCTCTATCAGACAATGGCAAAGATTTTTCCTTTTTAATTTTAATTTGTACAGTTTTAAGTTGTACAATTCAGTGGTTTTTAGTATATTCACAGAGTTGTGCACCATCACCACTATCTAATTCCAGAACATTTTCATCACCCAAAAAGAAACCTTGTACCCATTAGCAGTCACTCCTCATCTATCTCTTCCCCAGCCCCTGGCAGTCAAAAATCTGCTTTCTGTCTCTGTAGATTTGTCTATTCTGGGCCTTCCATATAAATGTAATCATACAACATATGGTCTTTTGTCACTAGCTTGTCTCACTTAGCATAATGTTTTCAAGGTTCATCCATATTGTAGCATGTATCAGTACTTCATTCCTTTTCATGGCTGAATAATATTCCATTGTATGGATGTACCATATTTGCGTATGCATTCACCAGTTGATGGACAGTTGGGAATAGTTTGTTTATTAATAAATTCTCCTGCTTCCTTGATTTCCTCATGTCAGTGCAGAATCTACATTATCCACGATTACCTTCTTAAACAATTCTGATCACAGCACCCTGTATTCAGAAACATGTGAAGGTTCTCCAAGAACTCATCTTTAGAATGAAGTCCTCACCCCATCCTCCCATCTTAGTCTTCTTGTCCCTTTTTGTTTCCGCAGATGCCCTGTGTGGAAGGACTCCCCTTTGGGTCTCTGCTCTGAGTGGAACACCCTCCTCCCTCTCCAGATGGTGAACTCCCACAAGCCTTCCCTTTGAAGCCTTCCCCACTGCCCTATGGGATGGAATGATGCCTCAGCACTTTCTACATTTGCCTTGATTAAAATACCTACGATTCTGTATGGTAATCATTTACCCCTTCATTGTCACTCCTACATACAATGGGAGCCCTTTGAGGAAAATGCGTGTTTCTTATTCCATTTTGCTGCATTCTCTGTGACCAACTCAAAGAAGATGCGTAATCAGTGATTATTTAATTCATGTGTGTACCTTTGTTTAACCTTTACTTTGAAACTTTTGTGGAGTAACTTAATGTGCCTAGCACTCAGTTTTTCCATCCGGAAAATGAAGTCGGCTACTTTGTAACCGGTCCTCATATCACCGGAGGAGAGCAAGCAGAGGGAATTATTCCGTGCTGTGACTATTGCCCCATCTTTCAGATGATAACGTGTTTTTACATACTTATCTTCTTTTGATCTCTCACGGTCCCTGTATCTGACAACTCTTGTTGTCCTCATTTGAAAACAATTTGAAAGCCACGCCAAGGGTGCTTAAAGGCCTTGCCTGTCTGAGATGGTGCAGCTAGAATTAAAGACACTACTACTGCCTTACGCTGCCCCCTCCTAAGGAAGAAAGATCCCGAAGAGAAGAAAAGAAACTCTGCACTTGATAATTTAACACCTGAAGGGAAATGGTCCTGAATAAAGCATAGATTTGTGTAAGTTGTGTTTGCAAAAATGAGGAACTCCTTTCTCTTCTCTTCGTGAATGCATATTTATAGATGTATTTCCCTTTACAAGTCTGAGGCAGGGAAAAGAGAGCAAAGCAAGCCTTTCAGTACCTCAGTAGCAGCCTGCAGGGTGCTATGGAGAAAGAGCCTTGTGTCTGAGAGAGCTTTCAATTCCCTTACTGTCCTCCAAAGCAATCAACACAAAACCGTGAGCAGGGACAGGGCGCCACCACCAACTTAGGCCTCTGGGCTGAAAAGAACCAAGGAGAACAGAAGAGGGGAGCTCGGGTAGTCAGAATCAGGGGCGGCGACAGTATTTGCAGGGTCCAGTGCGAAGTGAAAATGGAGGCCCCTTGTTCAAAAAGTGTTGAAAATATCATACAGCGACAGCAGAGCCGTAAACCCGTCATTAGTGGGCGGGGGGTGGGGGTGGGGGTGGGGCCCTGTACAGGTTGCGTGCCTGTGTAGCTGGCCTTACAGTCACGTACCCAGATATACATCTGTTCTCAGAATCACGTAGAAAACAACAACAACATATATTGCACTAAGGGATATGAACCCAAAAAATGTTGCCTTAAAATCATTTTTTTTTTTACTATAATGTAGCTTATAAAATAATTGTACTTTCTATGTGTCAGATAGTGCTTAGCAAAGACAAACATGTTTTTCTTCTTGAAAACTCTATTAAGTAGATACTACTAATATAAGAGTCATTTCATACGGGAAGAAATGGAGGGATGGGAATTCCAATAAATTGCCCCAAATTCTACTGAACTTAGGCAGTCTGGTTGAGTCTGTGCTTCTAATCACTATATGTGCTGCCTCTCTGAAATAAAAGAAAGAACTATTTACTTTACTACACATCTCTGCACCAACATATTTTGGAAAATGACAGTTTTTAAGGGTATTTTATTTTTTTGATCCTAAAAGAGAGAGGATTTAATTAATTGCAAGTATCTGTAGAGTACCCCATGGATCCTTCAGGTTCCTGCAACCCAATCTTCCATGTATGTTCCTGTCCAATTGTTACACATTCTCTTCAGGCCTCTTATTCAGTCACAACTATTCAAAAACACATCTGAGAAACAAAGAAATATGCAAAAATGCATCTCTAAATGAGCAGCAAATCAAGAAGTGTTTCTACTCCTGCCTCTGTTCAAATAACAAAATAACCTTCAAGAAAAGCAGATCAGATGCTAAGCAAACAAACAAAGAGCATTTAGCGTAGCTCCTGTAAGCCTCTCTGCTTACTGCTCAGGAAAACAACCAGCTTTTTGAATGTGAAGAAAAGGTTAAATTGGATCTTGTACTATAAAAATGAGTAAAGTACAAAATGAATTTTAGAAAGCATTTTCTTCAAAGTGTTCAAAATCAATATGAAGTTATGTTATATCTGTAATAAACTTAAATTATATGGAAGCTTCATAATTGATCTCTGTTCACCTTTCATGAGATATTGGATAAATGTATTGTTTCTGGGTTTTATTTATTTCTGTGTGGGCTTTAGCTTCTTGAACGAGAATTAGGATTGTGGATTTGCGTGTGATTGATGATAAAACAGCAATTTTTCACTGAATCTGAATTGATCCAAATCAAATAATATAAATATATTGAAGAATAGTAAAGAAAAAGATCTCAATATATAAAAATACATTTAAAATATTTTTTCCCCTAAAAAGTAGCTACTTCGAAGCTATTGAAAATCTCTTGAAAAATACTGAAAGCAGGGAAAGAACTAGAGTTCTTCATCCACACTTCCACCCACAACCTTTGATTTTTCTCCTGCGTTATATTGCATTTGTGTAAGGCAAACTGTTACCACAGAAGAACGTTTTAAACATGCCAGAGATTTCCCTGTTAGTCTGTCATCTTCCACTGGTTTGTGGTAAACGGTTTCCAGTTGCATTGGCTCATTTCCCAACCCTCCCATCTCTTCCCCTTTGTTCCCACTCTCACTGCATCTCTCTCTAGCATGCAGGGCCATTACCTATGTAATGCTCCCATCAGAACTGCATTTTGCAAAACTCTTTTCTAATAACCGTTTGAAAAGAAAGAAACCCACCTATCCATTGACCCACTAAAACTTCTAATCAGAATAATCCATCCTGGGTTTTATGCCTTCCTGAGAGTTTCAGACTAATGGGTCAAAGGCTGCTTCATTTTGAACGTATTCCACTCTTCTTGACTTGATAGACTTGTTTCAGGAAAGTCAAATGGCCCTTGGGAACAATATCAAATTATTTATTTCTTCTTTTTGTAATTGGAAAAGTTAAAATGAAAGAAAACAACAGAACATAATGTAACAAACATTAGCACCCACGAGAAAATATCAAACTTTTGTCAAATAAATAAGTATAACTGATGAAGTTGAAGCCCCTTGAATGCCTTGCTGGTCCTGTTTCCCTTAATTCCTCCCCAGAGGCCACCACCACGATGATTTGGGCATGGTATCCTGGCAGCCTATATGCTTTTACTTTAGCTACAAACATGTATTCTTTATAAATAGCATACAATATTGCTTGGATGTGTTTACAAGTTTACAAACATGGTATCCTGTCTTGCCAAGATCAAATTGAACTACCTTGATCTCAGGGGATACAAGAGGATGAAATTTCTTTAAATTATGACCCCTGTTTTAGAAACTGTTCCCTGGAACAAATTTTAACTTCTGGAATAATCAGAGCAGTAAATCTCCACTACAAACAGGAATTCTTGAGGTGAACTCTTTTGCCTTGGTGACTTTATGAAGTTCTGCTAGAAAGTGAAACTGGGTTGAGATTATCTCTTACCTAAGATCTGTAAACTTGAGGAAAGCTTGCTCTTGGGACATTTTTGACATTAGATTTTTCTGGCAAACTGAGTTTTTCCTGCAGCTACTGAAATCTTCAGGTGGTCACCATGGTGGATACATAAATACTTGCTATATTTTAAATCCCTGGATACAAGATGTAGTCACAGCTTTATCTGTCCAAACATGGATTTTTTCATGTTAGTGTGACTAAAAGTTTCAGAAATGAAATTTAAAATGCAGATTAGCCATAATTGTTATAAGTTCATCTTTTTTCTACATGGAAAAATCCAATGATTGTCAGAAATACGTACAGGAATTAAAAATTCTTCCAAGATTTATAGTTCTATAGTAATTTAATCTTAAAGGAGACTCTAATAGCACTATAAAAACAGCTGAATGCCTTAATACTGCAGAATGTAATGTTTCCTCACACGTTAACCGAAATGAAAGTCGGGTGTTAATAAATCTAGTAGTCTAGTGCCACCTTGTGGCTAAAATTCTTAACTACATCATGTTAGATTTCAGAGAATAAAACTTTATTTCTTTAAAAGATTCCTTCATTCATTCAGATCCCAGTGTTTGTTGGTAATTGGATTGACAGTGTCTGCTAGTAGGGCCATCAGCCATCTTGGTTTTCCTGGGATTGAGGGACTTGCCAGGACATGAGACTCTAAGGTTAAAAATCAAGACAGTTCCAGGCAAATGGGGACCAGTTGGTCACCCTACCTACTGGGCACAAAGCAGTGTCTGGACACTCAGCATGCAGCAGTGAATAAGATAGAAGGTTCCTGTTCTCACGGAGTGAGTGTCATTGTGGGGGGACACAGACGATATATGATCATGTAAAATAGCAGATAGGTACAGGTTATGCAGGTAACTAAAACAGGTTAATGTAATAGAAAGTGATTTGGTGCTATTTTAGGTTGAGTGCTGGTAAGGGAAGAGGTGACATTTAAGCTGAGAGATGAATGATACGCAGGAGCTGTTTGTATGAAAATAGGAGGAAGAACATTCTGGGTAGAGAGAAAAGTTACAACAGAGTCCCTGGGTCAGGAATAAGCTTGGTGTGTTTAAGGACCCAAAAGCAGTCAATGTGACTTAGGCATAATGGGTGTATTAGTGTTCCAGGGCCTCTGTAACGAATTAGCACAAATTGGGTGGCTTAAACAAGAGGAATTTATTGCCTCACGGTTCTGGAGGCCAGAGATCTAAAATCAAGCTGTCAGCAGGGCTATACTCCCTTTGGGGAGGATGCTTCCTTGCTTCTTTGTAGCTTCTGGTGGTTACCGGAATCCTTGGTGTTTCCTGGCTGGTAGATGCAGCCCTCCGGTGTCTGCCTGCAGCTTCACGTGGTGTTCACCCTGTATCTCTGTCTTCGTGTGATCTTGTCTTTTCTTATAAGGACATCAGTCATTGGATTAGGGCATTCCATAATGACGTCATCCTAACTTGAGTAAGTCTGCAAAGATCCTATTTTCAAATAAGTTCACATTTACAGGTATGGGGGCATGGTTAGGGATTCAACACACATTTTTTGGGGAGACAGTTCAACCCACTTCAGGAGACAAAACTGGAGGTGGTACAAGAAGAGGACAGAGAGGTAGGCAGGGTCCAGATCACACAGGAATTTGCAAAGTAAGGTAAGGAATAAAATTCTTGGTGAGTTTGAAGGAGCAGAGAGATGTGATAGCACAGCCATTTGAAAAAAAGATTACTACTGCAGGAAGATGGGCCATGGAGGGTAAGAGTGGAGAGAGAGAGGTTAGGAGAGAGTTGGTGTGACTTGGATTACAGATGGAGAGAGTTGGATGGAGTTGGGCTATGATTTAGAGATAGAATTGATAGGTTTTCTGATGGACCAGGTGCTGGTATATAAAAGAAAGATATCAAGGCTAACTGGCCGAGTTTTGATTTGAACAATCTGGTGGATATTTCAGTTATTTCCTGGGCTGAGGAAACCTGGGGGAGAAACAGGTTTGGTGAAGAAAACTGAGAGTTTTATCTCTGCAGTGGGAAGACAAAAGGATTATACCCCATTTCCGGACCCCAGATCACACTAGTATGTGAGAAAAGATAACTCCCACTCTAGAGGGTGGTGGGGAAAGAGGAAGAGATGTGTTTATGGAACAATCGGGTTTCAGGTAGAGCATGAAAGAAAAGAGAAGGCGTGGAGAAGAGTTTGAGGATAAAGGGAGTTTCTGATGCTACACTGTGAGTTCCACAGAACACACTGGCAGGGTTTGGAAGGGTGGAGAGGGGGGAAATGAAGTCGCATTAGTGCATGGGCCTAGTAGTTTGGGTGGTGATGGCTGAATTGCAGGGCTTGGCCTTCTGCTGGTGATGGAGGTGAAGCGTTCATAAAGCCTGAAGGGATTTTTATGATAATCTCTGAGTGGGAGGTATCCAGTTTAATGTATCCAGTATGGGAGCCACTGGGCAATTGTTCTGTCTTGCAGCTTCCAGGGAGCGTGGTGGAGAAGGCAAGGAGTACTAGGTTCCTTGACAGCTGGCGGAGGGCTGGCTTTATCTGGAGGAGGAGGCTGGGAGCCCCATCTTTTCTTGGTGACACAGCGAAGCATGAGGCTCTTGTGCACAAAAGCCTCTTCTATTGCAGGCAGCCTCTTCTGCTCATGTGTCAAGTAGTAATGGCACTAGGATTATGAGTTGTTTTGGTCATATCTACACTTTGGAATTCACGTGCCGAATGTGAGACATTCCACCTGCAGGCTTGATAACTGAACACTCTCAGGTATCTTTAAACTATACCAACTAGTTAGAAAACTTATAAGCTGAATTTTACTTTTTATCATTGTTTCTTACCTGACAAAACACAGTATAAGACAAAGATACAAAATGAGAATTATTTCACATTGAAAATGTAGATCTAAGCTCATATGAATGCATAAATACATTTCTTTTTCTTTTCTTTTTTTTTGTTTGTGTAGTTCTAAAGTTTTTATAAACACCCAAAGTCTAATTGCCATCTGTCACCATACACATGTGCCTTACTACCCCTTTCGCCTTCCTCCCTCCTGCCTTCCCCTCTGGTAACCATCAATCTAAACTCTGTAACTGTAGGTTTGTTTGTTGTTGTTGTTGTTGTTATCTTTCACATATGAGTGAAATCACACAGTATTTGACTTTCTCTGTCTGACTTATTTTGCTTAGCATAATACCCTCAAGGTCCATCCATGTCGTCACAAATGGCAAGAATTCATCTTTTTTTATGGCTGAATAGTATTTCATTGTATATACGTATCACATCTTCTTTAACCATTCATCCATTGATTGGCATTGAGGTGTTTCCACGTCTTGGCTATTGTGAATAATGCTGCAATGAACATAGGTGTGCATACATCTTTTTAATTTCTTGTTTTCATGTTCTTTGGATAAATACCCAGAAGTGGAATAGCTGGAACGTATGGTAGTTCTATTGTCAATTTTTTGAGGAATCTCTATACTGTTTTCCACAGTGACTATACCAGTTTATCCTCCTACCAACAGTGTGTGAGGGTTCCCTTTTCTCCATATCCTCTCCAACACTTGTTATTTCTTGTTTTGTTAATTATAGCCATTCTGACAGGTGTGAGATGATATCTGGTTGTAGATTTGATTTGCATTTCCCTAAAAATTAGTGATGTTGAACATCTTCTCATGTGCCTGTTGGACATTTGTATATCTTATTTGGAAAAATGTCTGTTCAGATCCTTTGCCCCTTTTTTTTTGGTGAGGAAGACTGGCCCTGAGCTAACATCTGTGGCAATCTTCCTCCATTTTGCATGTGGGATGCCACCACAGCATGGCTTGATGAATGGGTAAGTAGGCCTGCTCCCGGGATCCGAACCTGCAAACCCCGGACCCCCAAAGCAGAGTGTTCAAACTTAACCACTACACCACTGGGCTGGCCTCCTTTGCCTATTTTTTAATTGGGATGTTTGTTTTGTTGTTGTTGAGTCATATGAGTTCTTTATATATTTTGGATATTAACCCCATGTTAGATACATGATTTGCAAATATCTTCTCCCAATTGTTAGGATGTCTTTTCATTTTGTTGATGGTTTCCTTTGCTGTGTAGAAGCTTTTTAGTTTGATGTAGTCCCATTTGTTTATTTTTTCTTTTGTTTCCCTTTCCTGGTGAGACACGGTATTTAAAAAGATACTGCTAAGACTGACGTTGAAGAGCATACTGCCTATGTTTTATTCTAGAAGTTTTATGGTTTCAAGTCTTACATCCAAGTCTTTAATCCATTTTGAGTTCATTTTTGTTTATGGTGTAAGATAATGTCTACTTTCATTCTTCTGCACGTGGCTGTCCAGTTTTCCCAACACCATTTATTGAAGAGACTTTCTTTTCTCCATTCTATGTTCTTGGTTCCCTTGTGGAAAATTAGCTGTCCATAGATGTGTGGGTTTATTTCTAGGCTCTCATTTCTGTTCCATTAATCTGTGTGTCTGTTTTTGTGCTAGTACCATGCTGTTTTGATTACTATAGCTTTGTAGTGTATTTTGAAGTCAGGGAGTGTGATACCTCCAGCTTTGTTATTTTTTCTCAGGATTCCTTTAGCTGTTCAGGGTCTTTTCCAGTTCCTTATAAATTTTAGGATTCTTTATTCTATTTCCATGAAAAATGTTCTTGGGACTTTGATAGTGATTGTACTGAATCTGTAGATTGCTTTAGGAAGTATGGACATTTTAACTATGTTAATTCTTCCAATCCATGAGCACAGAATATTTTTCTATTTCTTTGTGTCTTTTTTGATTTCTTTCAACAAAGTTTTACAGTTTTCAATGTGCAGGTCTTTCACCTCTTTGGTTAAATTTATTCCTAGATATTTTATTCTTTTTGTTGTGATTGTAAATGGGATCGTAATCTTCATTTCTCTTTCTGCTATTTTATTGTTAGTGTACAGAAACACAACTGATTTTTGTATGTTGATTTTGTACCCTTCAACTTTACTGTATTTGTTTATTATTTCTAATAGTTTTTTGGTGGGTTCTTTAGGGTGTTCTATATCTAAGATCACATCATCTGCAAATAGTGAAAATTTTACTTCTTAATTTCCAATTTGGACACCTTTTATTTCTTTTTCTTGCCTGATTGCTCTGGCTGGGACTTCCAATACTATGTTAAATAAGAGTGGTGAAGGTGGGCCTCCTTGTCTTGCTCTTGTTCTTAAATGGATAGCATTTAGTTTTTCACGGTTGAGTATAATGTTGGCTGTGGGTTTGCCATATATAGCCTTTATTATATTGAGGTACTTTCCTTCCAAACTCATTTTATTCAAAGTTTTTGTCATAAATGGATGCTGTATCTTGTCAAATGATTTCTCTGCATCTATTGAGATGATCACGTGATTTTTATTCTTCATTTTATTAATGTGGTGTATCACATTGATTGATTTGTGGATGTTAAACCATCCCTGCATCCCTGGAATAAATCCCACTTCATCATGGCGTATGATCTTTTTAATGGATTATTGTATTCAATTTGCTAGTATTTCGTTGAGGATTTTTGCATCTATGTTCATTAGTGATATTGGCCTGTAATTTTCTTTTTTTGTGTTCCTTGTCTGGTTACTGTATCAGGGTAATGTTGGCCTCGTAGAATGAGTTAGGAGGTGTCCTCTCCTCTTCAATATTTTGGAAGACTTTGAGAAGAATAGATATTAAATCTTCTTTGAACGTTTGGTAGAATTCACCAGGGAAGCCATCTGATCCTGGACCTTTGTTTTTTGGGAGGTTTTTGATTACTGTTTCAATCTCCTTATTAGTTATTGGTCTATTCAGATTCTCTATTTCTTCTTGATTCACTTTTGGAAGATGGTATAATTCTCAGAATTTATCCGTTTCTTCTAGATTATCCAATTTGTTGGTGTATAGCTTTTTGTAGTATTCTCTTATAATCCTTTATATTTCTGTGGTGTCTGTTGTAATTTTTCCTCTTTAATTTCTGATTTTATTTATTTGAGCCTTCTCTCTTTTTTCTTGGTGAGTTTAGCTAAAGGTTTGTCAATTTTGTTTACATTTTCAAAGAACCAACTCTTAGTTTCATTGATTTTTTCTATTGTCTTTTCAGTCTCTGTTTCATTTATTTTTACTCTGATTTTTATTATTTCTGTCCTTCTACTGATTTTGGGCTTTCTTTCTTCTTCCTTTTCTAGTTCCTTTAAGTGCACTGTTAGGTTGTTTATTTGAGATTTTTCTTGTTTCTTGGGGGAAGCTTGTATAGCTATAAACTTCCTTCATACTAAGAGTACAAGGGAAGTTGAGTACTGCTTTTGCTGTATCCTATAAATCTTGGTATGTCATATTTTCATTTTCACTTGTCTCTAGGTATTTTTTGATTTCTCCTTTGATTTCTTCATTGACCCAATAGTTGTTCAGTAGTTTTTTTTTTAATCTCCACACATTTGTGGCTTTTCTAGTTTTCTTTTTGTATTGATTTCCAGTTTCATATCATTGTGGTCAGAAAAGATGCTTGGTATTATTTCAATCTTCTTAAATTTGTTGAGATTTGTTTTGTGGCCTAATATGTGATCTACCCTGGAGAATGTACCGTGTGCGTTTGAAAGAATATCTATTCTGCAGCTTTTGGTTGGAATGTTCTGTATATATCTACTAAATCCTTCTGGTATAATGTGTCATTTAAGGCCAATGTTTCCTTATCAATCTTCTGTTTGGATGATCTATCCATTGATGTAAGTGGAGTGTTAAAGCACCCTAGTGTTACTGTGTAACTGCCAATTTCTCCTGTTATGTCTATTACCAATTACTTTATATATTTAGGTGCTCCTATGTTGCATAGATATTTACAAGTGTTATGTCCTCTTGTTGGATTATTCCCTTTATCATTATGTAGTGCCATTTGTCTCCCGTTACAGTTTTTGTTTTAAAGTCTATTTTGTTTGATATAAGTATTGCTACTCCAGTTTTCTTTTTGTTTCCATTTGCATGGAGTATCTTTTTCCATTCCTTCACTTTCAGTTTGTGAGTGTCTTTAGGTCTGAAGTCTGTCTCTTGTATGCAGCATATATATGGGTCTTGCTTTTTATCCATTCAGCCACCCTATATCTTTTGATTGGAACATTTAGTCCATTGACATTTAAAGTAGTTATTGATGAGTATGTACTTATTGCCATTTTGTTACCTTTTTCTTAGTGTTTTGGAGTTCTTCTCTGTTCCTTTCTTCTTCTCTTGTTCTCTTCCCTTGTGGTTTGATGGCTTTCTTTAGTATAATGTTTGGGTTCCTTTCTTTCAATTTTTTTGTGTATTTATTATAGGTTTCTGGTTTGTGATTATCATGAGGTTCATATATAATAACCTATGTACGTAGCAATCTATATTGAATTGATGATCTCTTAAGTTTGACCTCTTACTAAGAGCCCTGCACTTTTATTCCCCTCCCCCCACATTTTATGTTTTTGATATCATATTTGACCTCTTTTTTTGAGTGTGTATCCCTTAACCTCTTATCATGGAGATAGATATTTTTAGTACTTTTGTCTTTTGACTTTCATACTAGCTTTACAGGTGGTTGATCCACTCTCTTTACTGTATATTTACCTTTACCAGTGATTTTTTTCTTTGATAATCTTCTTATTCCTATTTGTGGTCTTTTCTTTTCCACTTAGATAAGTCCCTTTAACATTTCTTGTGAGGCTGGTTAGTGGTGATCAACTCCTGTAGTTTTTGCTTGTCTGGAAAACTCCTTATCTCTCCTTCCATTATGAATGATAAACTTGCTGGGTAGAGTATTCTTGGCTGTAGATTTTTTCCTATAAGCACTTTGAATATATCATGCCACTCCCTTCTAGCCTGTAAGGTTTCTGCTGAGAAGTCAGCTGATAGGCTTATGGAGTTTCCTTTGTTTGTAACTTGTTGCATTTCTCTTGCAACTTTTAGGATTCTCTCTTTATCTTTAATTCTCAACATTTTAATTATAATGTGTCTTGGTGTGGGCCTCTTTGAGTTTATCTTGTTTGGTGCTCTCTGTGCTTCCTGTACCTGGATGTCTGTTTCCTTCCTTAGGTTAGGGAAGTTTTCAGCTATTATTTCTTCAAATACGTTCTCTGCCCCTTCGTCTCTCTCTTCTCCTCCTGGGACACCTATAATACAGATATTAATATGCTTGATGCTCTCCTAGAGGTCTCTTGTACTGTCCTCATTCATTTTCATTCTTTTTTCTTTTTTCTGTTCAGCTTGGGTGATTTTCTCTTGTCTTTCATCCATATCCCTGATCCGTCCTTCTGTGTCATCTACTCTGCTGTTGATCCCCTCTAGTGAATTTTTCATTTCTATTATTTGTATTCCTCAATTCTGATATGTTCTTTTTTATATTTTCCAATTCTTTGTTGTAGTTTTCACTGTGTTCATCTATTCTTCTCCCAAAATCAGTGAGCATCCTTATGACTATTAGTTTGTACTCTTTATCAGGTAGACTGTTTATCTCTGTTTCATTTAGTTTTTTTTCCTGAGGATTTGTCTTGTTCCTTATGTGGAATATATTCCTTTGTCTCCTCATTTTGCATATTTCTCTGTGCTTATATCTATGTATTAGGTAGATCAGCTACATCTCTCAATCTTGGAAATACGGCCTTATGTAAGAGATGCCTTATCTGCCCAGCAATATGTTTCCCACTTGTCACTTGTTCCAAATGTTCCAGGAGTGTCCCCTGTGTAGACTGCATTTGCCCTTCTGTCGTAGTGGCGTTATTCTTGCTGCAAGCTCATGGGTCAGCTAGGCCAGCCGCTGGGCCAGCTGGTTGTAAGACTCAGCCACGTGCGGCTGCTACAGTTACTTTAGTTACTTTATTGGATAGGGGCCAGCCCTGGCAAGGCTGGCTGCAAGGTCTAATAGCACACATCTACTGCTGTTTTGCTGTTAAGTGAGTCAAGTCCCCAGTGTGGCTGCTTGCTAAGCTCAGGGTCTCACAATTGCTCAGGCCTCTTGTGTGGCTCTCTAGAGGGCACAGCTCTTGTCTGCTCTCTCTGGATCACAGATGGGTGGTGCCAGTGCCAGGTGCAGCAGCATGTATCATTTCAGGCATTAGAAGGCAGAGCAGATTCCCTGTGTGGCTGTATGAGAAGGTTAGAAGCACAAGTCTTCTGTAGCTGACGTGCCCCACCACCTGCAGGTCCACACACGCTACCAACCCAGGCCTGCCCTGCATGCATGCCCCACCAAGCCAGACCCATTTTCCCTGCTACTGAGGTCCCACACACCCTGCCTATACAGGCCCACAACTTCACCTTGGGCTTGCTGGTGAGTGAGGCCAGTCCCTTGTATGGGCTGCCTGCCCTGGCTGTGCTCAATTGAATGGATGGTGTAGTGGGCAGAGCAAACCCCTGTGCTAACAGGCTAGAGGAAGGAATCCAACGGCATCCACCAGCATCCATGTCAGCACGACTGGCCTAGGTCACCATAATGGCTGCCACCAGTGTCTTGTTCCCTGGGAGGAGGTGGGCCCAGCAGCCTCCTGGCTCTTTGAGATGCACTCAGAGCTTAGCAAGTGGGTCTCTTTTACTGATAGACTATGCACTTTTCTTGTGTTTTTGTGTTGGTCTCCAGAACAGGTGAATATGTGCACGGGCCCTTTAAGGGCAAGTTTTTCTTTCTCTGAAGTTTGATGGTTTTTCTGGGGGATTTCTCATTGTTTTTCAAAGCCAGCAAAGCCAGGTATTATGGGATCTCATCTCAGTTGTCCTGAATCTACAGACTGGGATGCCTATTGTGGCATAGATCCCCCACTCAGATCCCCCTGCTCCTCTGGGAAAAGTTTTGTACCTTTAAGATTGATCCTGGCTGTGAAGCACGGTGGGTGGCTAGGATGTGGGTTTTTCCTCAGCAGGGTGTATTTCTGCCTCTTCCACCCCTGTCAGTATTGTCCCTTGTTGTGGAGGTTCTTTTTATCCAGTTTCCTGATCTCTCTCAGAGGTAATTGTTCCACAGGTAGTTGTAGATTTGCTGTGTCCATGGGAGGAAGTGGAGTTCAGATTCCTCCTAGGCTACCATCTTCCCAGAATCTATTTTTCTTTTCTAGGTAGATAAATGGTCTTATGTTTAGACTTCCAGGTCAGGCTAAGATCCTAGAAACTCAATAATAAAGAACTGCTATGATTAAAGGAAGGGAAACAGGAAGAAGTGAAAGGGTGAATACACATTTTTTTAAAATTAATTTTTATTTTTCAGTTTAGACAGGTTAGAGAGTTTAGAGGCCAGGAGGCCAACCAGGCTGGTCCATATGTCATATGGCATATTCTAGTCCATGTATGTTTGTGTCCTCCTCTGTCCTATGCCAAGAAGGGGAGGAAAGGCTGGCCTTTGTTCTCTAGCGCCCCATATCTGGAGAGGCCTAAGTAGGCCTTTTCTTCCTCAGTACCTCCAGAATGTGTGTCAACCACCAAAAGAGCAGCAAGAAGGTTAAATGCTTGGGCTTCTTAGTATCCTTCTGCTACTCTGGAGAAGTGTATGGTATGGTATAAACAAGAAGCTCTCTTTGGACAAAATTAGCTTTGTTTTATTTTAAACTTAAAATATTTTGACTAGTTTATCTTATAATTTACAAAAAGTAAACTTCATTCTTTTTGATGTTCAGATTTATGGATTTTGACAAATGCATAGAGTTGGGTAACCATTACCACAGGCAAGAAACAGAACAATTCTATCACCTCCCAAAATTCTGTCATGCTGCCCCTTTGTACATTTAATCTTTTAAAGTAAATTATATTTTTATTTATTCTTAGGCAGTTCATCTATATCAATAAGGTGAATCTTAAGAAAAAATTTTATGTTTTAGGAAGATTAAGCAGTTACTCTCTAAAATACCAGTATAAGAAATCCTTTTTACTATGGGCCCACCATGACTCAAACAGGCCCCTGTAATGTGACCACAGATGTTTTCTGTGTCCAGAAGGATTAAATTGCTCTTTGATTTCACTCTTTGCTTACATCCTTAGGACCTCAGTTCTTTTAATGTTTCTTCCACTCTTCCTCATAAAATGGTTATTGGTCTCCACATCATTTTTACTGTTCTTTAAATGTGTTCAAGCAACTTAACGGTGCCCAGAATTAGATGTAATGCCCCAGGTGTTGGTATTATACAGCATGGGCCTAGCCAGCATGCACTTTCTTCCTCCTAGATTCTGTCTAAAACTACGGTAGCATTTTTATTTTCTCAGCCATAATTTACTGTTTACTAACTAGGAGTATTGTGGTCCATTAAATAAACTTAAAAAATTTAACACATGGCTGCTAATTCATTTAGTCCTTACCCTGTACATGTGGCATTGGGATTTTTGCATCCAAGTAAGGACTTTTATGTTTACCCTTATTAATGTTTTCAGTGTAAAGTTTGGCCAAAGTTCCAGACCCTTGACATTGGTCTAGATCTTCTTTCTGTGACATGATGCACACGCTCTCCTTGCTCAATTTCCCATCAAGGATGGAAAGTAGCCAGGCATTTCTCTCTTACTGCCTTGTCAGCCTCACATCTCTCTTTAATCCCAATGCCCCTCTTTGCCCATTTTCTCTTATCTCTTCACTGGTGAATGATACCACAGCTGGAGTCACCTAAAGAACGTAATGAGAAAGGGGGCAAACCCAGCAGGTACTGGTGGACCTGCAACTCCACTGATGATTTCCTGTTTAGGGGGTTCTCAGGATACTCATGACTGGGTCTTATCCAAAAAAGCAAATTGAGGGGCTAGTAAAAAAAAAACTGGCTTTTAATTGGGACCATTACCTTATTATGGTGTATTAGGCAAGTCATAGAAAGCACATGGTCTGATCTAAAGGATAAAAGGAATGATCTATCAGTAGTATTTCACTGGTACATAATTCGTGAGATCCATATAAAAGGGGGAGGAACGGATTGGATTAAATTATAAGGATTCTGCATGTTACCCTTACATGTGTGTTTTAGTAAGAATGCTGAGAAAAATTTTTTCATTTTATAGGACCTGTTTCTGGGATATTCTGTAATTCTTTGCTACTATTCTTATGTATTTATTTATATTGTAAGAACACTTAATATGAGATCAACCCTCTTGACAAAATTTTAAATCCACAATACAGTATTGTTACCTATAGGCATGATGTTGTACAGCAGACTTATAGAATTTATTCATCCTGCATAACTGAAACTATGTGCTAACTGTTTCTTTGATTTCAAAATTTTTGATAATGGAAATGTGTGGATAGAACTGATGCTTTCATATCAAAAGTATTATTGACTATAATTTCAGAAACATGCATGTTTATTAAACACCAAAGGCATTCTATTTCCTATGAAATTATTCCAAATAAACAAAACTTGAAAATAAGAAACACTCAAGTATCGCTACCTAGGTCTTACAAATATCATTTTTGTTATATTTGTCTCAGATTTTGTAAACACAAAATAAGACATTTTGTAGATAGAATTGAAGCTCTATCTGTGTCTTTTTGTGTCCCTTTCAGATTCATTTCCCCTCTAGCACTCCCCAGAGGTAATGACCTGTTATTACCATGACGACTTATGTAGCTTTGTTTATTTATCTTGACTGCTGTGTAGCATTTAATTTATGGATATTACGTAATTTAAATATTTCCCTGTTGATGATTATTTAGATGATTTTTTTTTCCCCCCAAAGCCCCAGTGGATAGTTGTATGTTGTAGCTGCACATCCTTCTAGTTGCTGTATGCGGGTCTCGGCCCCAGGATGAACGGAGAAGTGGTGCCTCGATGCGCACCCGGGATCCGAACCCGGGCCACCAGCATCGCAGCGCGTGCACTTAACCACCAAGCCACAGGGCCGGCCCTAGATGATTTTTTGATATGACAATAACGCTGCAGTGAACATATTATACACGTCTTTTAGGTCACATGTGTTCCAAGTTTCTATAGCATATGTGTGTGGAAGTGAACTTTCTGGGTGATGGAGAACATCTTCAAGTTATTGAAGATTGATAAATTTCTTTTCAAAGTGGTTGTAACAACTTATAGCCTCACCAGCAGTTTATTCTGACAGCATATGCCACATCTTTGCCCATCCTTGGTATTGTCAATCTTTAAAATTTTTGCCAATTTTATAGGTGTAAAGCCGTAGGTCATTGTTGTTTTAAATCTTTTCACTTTTTAAATACTAGCTTTATTGAGATATAATTCACATACCATACAACTAACCCTTTAAAAGTTGTACAATTGAGTGGTTTTAGTTATATTCACTTTTTTTTTTCTTTTTGGTGAGGAAGATTGGCCCTGAGCTAAGATGTGTGCCCATCTTCCTCTGTTTTGTATATGGGATGTCGCCACAGCATGGCTTGATGAGCGGTGCATAGGTCCATGCCTGGGATCTGAACCTGCAAACCCCTGGCCTTTGAGGCGGAGAGTGCTAACTTAACCACTACACCACTAGGCTGGCACCCTATTTTCACATTTTAATGGTGTCTTTTTTTACAGAGGTTTCAGTGGTTGATGGAGTTAAACTAATTGATTTTTTTTCCCTTTATTGTTTATGCTTTTTGTATCTTATATAAGATTTCCTTCCTTATCTCAATTCAAAAAAGTTATTTTCCTACATTTTCTTCTGAAATTTAAAAAATTTTGTTTTTCTCATTTAGGATTTAATTCCCCTAAAAGAGACTATCATGTATAGTGTGAAATCAGGGATCGAAATGATCTTCTTTTATATGGATAACCAATTGACTCCAAACTATTTATTGAATAGTTCACTCTTTCCCACCAATTTATAATGTTAGCTCAGTGATATATTGGTTTTCCATATTTGCTTTCTAATGTGTTTTAACTATCTTTTGGTTTTTACTATGTCAAAAATCTCAATCTCTTAGAGCAAGAACATCTCCTATCTTTTTTCACAAAAAATGTTTGATCTCTTGGCCCTTTGCTCTTCCAAATGAAATTTAACATTGGCTTATCAAGTTCCACACAAAACCTTAATGAAATTTGAAATTAATTTTACTGAATTTATAGATTCAATAGAGATTTATAGATTCAAGGCTTATAGAACTTATAGATTCAGGAGAGAATTGACATCTTTATTATAGTGGGTTTTCTCTGCCATGAACACGGTCTATCTAACTGGTGGCTTCCCTAATTTTTGTCTTTGCTTCCAACTTGAGACGAATTTGCAAATAACGCCATTTGTCTCTGAGTTCTGTTTTCCTTTCTGAATCATTTATTCATTCATTCAGAAATATTTATGGAGTGTCTCCTGTGTGCCAGTCTCATTAGCCACCCCGAATCCCACTGTGTGAAAATTCATTCAGACCTGCTGGCAATTCCAATTGACCTTGTCTTCTCTTTTCAAACAAAACTACATTTTAAGCTAAACTGGATGTTGACCTAAACTGTGAATGACTAATAGGATTAAAGCCTCCTAATGTGTGTTTGCAATTATTAAATGAAGCTGTAGACATAAATCAGTCCCTGATTGGTGGCTTGTTCCTGGGAAATATTTTGATCTAAGTAGATGTTTTTTATGCTCTTTACCTCTAGAGCATCTGCTGGAGTATAAAAGTATGGAATCAGTTATTCTATGTCCCTTCACTCATTTTCTATTTATTCAGGAACTCCATACTGAATGGAACTCCATTCAGGCATAACCCGGGGAGATAAGCTCCATTGGCACCACTCAGACTGAAATGTCCCAAACAAGAAATGAGGAACTCAGAGAGTTTGAGGTGTGTGACAGAGTGGAGGGGAGGCTTAGAAAGACACTCTTAAGTGAAGAGAAGACCAAAGGGATAATGCCAAAGGGAGAAACTCAGGACACAACAATCTGAACAGGGAGGCCAAAGCGTGTTATAAAAGAACTGTGAGAGAAACTTAGTGTCAATTTTAGTTCACCGAGGTAGTGAAAGAGGTTGGAAAGCCAGTACCCTTAAGACAATAGTTTTATTTCTATTTTTTTGAGATTAATGGCATTTTTTCCAGAGAAAGAAGCAAATTCTGGTATTGTGCTTAGAACAATACCTCATTCTATGCTAAAAAAAAATTGATTTAATCAATGTATCAAATTTCATAAAGAGTCCCACCCCCATTATATAACATACAAATGAAAACTGTCACCACTCTCAGATTTTGCTCATGCTTTGTGTTCCTGAAAGAACAATAGGCAATATACAATATAATAGGTGATAAAATTGTACCTGTTTTAAAGATTTTATTTATTTATTTTTTTCCTCCCAAAGCCCCAGTAGATAGTTGTATGTTATAGCTGCACATCCTTCTAGTTGCTGTATGTGGGACACGGCATCAGCATGGCCGGAGAAGCGGTGTGTCAGTGCGCGCCCGGGATCTGAACCAGGGCCGCCAGCAGCGGAGTGCACGCACTTAACTGCTAAGCCACAGGGCCGGCCCCATACCTGTTTTAAATTAAACCTCAGCAAAGATGTCCTACGACTTTTAACAGATTGAAAGCACAGTCTCTTCCTTCCAACCATAATGTGCAAAAGGTATTTTGATTCCCTGCTGGTAAAAATAAAATTTATTAAAACAATTCCTCATCTTTATGAGGACTAATTTCAACTTTCAAAACAGTTTTTTATCTTTTAACTTTTTTTTGGTTAATTTTTTATTGAGGTAACATTGGTTTATAACATTATATAAATTTCAGGGTGTACGTCGCCATATTTCAACTTCTGTTTATTTATTTATTTCCCCCAAAGCTCCAGTAGATAGTTGTATGTCATAGCTGCACATCCTTCTAGTTGCTGTATGTGGGACGCGGCCTCAGCACGGCCGGAGAAGTGGTGCGTTGGTGCGCTCCCGGGATCCGAACCCGGGCCGCCAGCAGCGGAGCGCGCACTTAACTGCTAAGCCACGGGGCGGGCCCTCAACTTCTGTTTAGACTATACCATGTTCACCATCCAAAGACTAATTACCATCCGTCACCATACACATGTGCCCTGTCACTCCTTTCGCCCTCCTCCCTCCCCCCTTCCCCTCAGGGAACCACCAATCTATTCTCTGTGTCTATGTGTTTGTTGGTTTTTTTTTTAATTCTTCCACGTATGAATGAAATCATATGGTATTTGGCTTTTTCCATCTGACTTATTTCACTTAGCGTAATGCCCTCAAGGTCCATCCATGTTAAACTCTTCCTTTTCTTTTAACCATTGGCGAGCACATTTACAGCTTTCTTATGAGTACCAACACATCATATAAAGATATTCCTAATCATACTTTTTAAGTAATATATCATTTTCTACTGCAATGATTTTAAATAAGTTTTTTTAAAAAGGGGGATGAAAAAGTCTCTTCTCTTTTTCCAGAATGAAATCACACTTGTACAGAGTTTGATATAGCAGATGGATACGACACACTTTAAGATGATGAATATTTTGCATTCGGACATGGAAAATTCACATTTTATAAAGATAATTTTCTGGGTTTCCACTTGGCTTATGTTATGATGACTCATTTTGGCCTCTATTCTGGGGAATGAATCGCTGAGTAAAGAAGAACTGAAAACTATGCGCCGTCTAGAATCCAGGATACTGACAAAGCTTTTTATAGCAGATGTTCCTTGCACATTTATATGTGTGAAATACAAATGCAGTAGCTTTTCTTTTTGCCTATGATAAAAATTATTCTAACCGCCAAAGCAGGAAGAAAGTGTGCAATTTTCTGTGGGTGTTGACCTTTCATTTTCTCGTCCTCTCTTTTTCTCACTGTCAACTTCCTCCTCCCACAAGAGGTGACAAATTTTGGTGCAGTATAATAAAAAATAGAGTAAAGAGGAAGCTATGACCTTCAGTATGCTGGCTGAGGGTTGTCATGATGTAAGGCTAATAAGCAGGCTCTTGGTCAATGGTGGACTAATATTAGTATTAAAACTTTAAAATATATGGTCTTTGGCCGCCATGACTGACCACTGGTGATGATTAGCCTAATGCCCCTTTGAACACAATTATTTTGTGTCCCTCATAGTGCTGAATGATGACTCGTGCATTTGGTACAGTTTTTACATTTTCTAGCACTGTTTAACCTACTCAGTTCTTCAGTTTTCAGCAAGCAATTCCTCAGTGGTCATAATTCAGAATTCCTAAAATTTAGCTCAGAGAGAGATTAAGTGAAAAAAATCCCACAGCTAAGAGTGGAAGAGGTGGACTCACTCAAGCCCCAATTTTTAACTAAATCAACTCTATCATGGTATAGTTTATGTACAATAAAATGTGCCCATTAAAAAGGTACATTTCAATGATTTTGAAAAATTGATACATTCCTGTAACTACCACCAAGATCAAAACACAGAACTTTTTCCTTGTGTTAAAAAGTTCCTCTGTGCCCCATTGCAGCACCCCCTCCCCACACCCCAAGTCCCAGGCAGCGACTGCTCTGCTGTCTGTCACTATAGATTAGATTTGCCTTTTCTAGGGTTTCATAAAAATGGAATCATACTGTATGTACTCTTTTTGTTTGCCTTCTTTTCCTCAATATACTGTTTTTGAGATCCATCTATGTTGTGTGTATCCACAGTCATTCCAGCTTAACAAAATTGACTCAATACAAATTACAAATTTGCTACAACTAGTTTGATATTTTTGATACTTAAGATTACAGTTTTATTCTGAAGGCTATACGGTGAGGTCTGGGAGGGTCCTAACCACAGAGCTTCTCTGCCGTCTCCCCATGGAGTCAGGATGTGTCACCCTCCTGGCATATTAGTATTCATCAACCAGTTGAATGTGTCACCAACCAGGAAGTGCTACTGAGCTTCAGTGTCCAGAGTTTTTACTGAGATTCCATTAAGTAGGCATGGTTGGTCAAGTCACGATTGAACTCACTCTCCAGCCTCCCTCTCTTCCTTGGAGGTCTGGCAGCTGAAAGTCTCAATTCTCTACTCATGTGCTTGGTCTTTCTGTGGACCACTCCCTATCCTGAAACTATCTAGGGGCCCACCATGAGCCACTACATTAGCATAACAAAGACACTCTTTTTTTACTCAGAAAATTCCAAGAGGTTTTGAAGCTCTGTGCCAGGAACCAAGGACAAAACCCAAATATATTCTTTATGGGACCATACCTTCCCACACTCATGCTCCCATATCTTTCTCTGTCTGACATTTCATTTAGCATAATGCCCTCAAGGTCCATCCGTGTTGTTGCAAATGGCAGGATTTCCTTCTTTCTCATGGCTGAACGATATTCCATTGTATATATATACCACACCTTCTTTATCCACTCATCTGTCGATGGACACTTACGTTGTTTCCATAGCTTGACTATTGTGAATAAAGCTGCTATTTTCATAGGAGTGCAGAAATCTCTTTGATATCCTATTTTCATTTCGTTTGGATATATACCCAGAAGTGCAATTGCTGGATCATGTGGTAGTTCTATATATTTTTTAAATCATTTTATTGAGGTGATATTGGCTTATGACATTGTGTAAATTTCAGGTATACATTATTATATTTCAGCTTTTGTATAGACTGTATTGTGTTTACCACCAATAGTCTAGTTTTTATCTGTCACCATACATATGCGCCCCTTTACCCCTTTCACCCTCCCCCTACCCATTTCCCCTCTGGTAACTGCCAATCTGTTCTCCTTATCTATGTGTTTGTTTGTTTGTTTACCTTCCACATATGAGTGAAATCATATGGTATTTGTCTTTTTCTATCTGACTTATTTCTCTTAGCGTAATACCTTCAAGGTCTATCCCTATTGTTGCAAATGGCACAATTTTGTCTTTTTTATGGCTGAGTAGTATTCCATTGTATATATATACCACATCTTCTTTATCCATTCATCCATTGATGGGCACTTGGGCTGCTTCCACGTCTTGGCTATTGTGAATAATGCTGATATATCTTTTTGAATTATTGATTTCCTGTTCTTTGGATAAATACCCAGTAGTGGAATAGCTGAATCATATGGTATTTCTATTTGCAATTTTTTGAGGAATCTCAATACAATTTTCCATAGTGGTTGCACCAGTTTGCATTCCTACCAGCGGTGTATGAGGGTTCCCTTTTTTCCACATCTTCTCCAACCCTTGTTATTTCTTGTCTTGTCAATTATAGCCATTCTGACGGGTGTGAGGTGACATCTTATTATAGTTTTGATTTGCGTTCCCTAATAATTAGTGACATTGAACATCTTTTCACGTGCCTATTGGCCATCCGTATATCGTCTTTGAAAAATTTTTGTTTTTTAATTTTTTGAGGAACCTCCATGCTGTTTTCCATAGTGGCTGCATCATTTTGCATTCCCACCAGCAGCATATAAGGGTTCCAATTTATCCACATGCTCACCAGCACTTGTCTTTTGTTGTTGTTGGTTTTTCTGTTAATAGTCATTCTAACAGGCGTGAGGTGATATCTCATTGTGATTTTGGTTTGCATTTCTCTTATGATTAGACACATTGAGCATTTTTTGATATACCTGTTGGCCATTTGTATGTCTTCTTTGGAGAAATGTCTATTTATGTCTTTAGCCCGTTTTTAAATTGGGTTATTAATCTTTTTTGCTATTGCGTTTAGAAGTTCCTTATACATTTTGGAAATTAACTCCTTATCCAATGCATCATTTGCAAGTATTTTCTCCCATTCTATAGGTTGCCTTTTCACTCTGTGTTTTATTTTGTTTCAACTGCAGGTCAATCTATTGAATATTCTAAGGGGATACCAGGAATCTCATACAAGCAAATGCAGCACACTAAAAATTTTGCCTTGAATGGAGTGTGCTTGCTTGGTTGTATACTAATCATCCTCTCTTGATCTGGAATCAAACTTTACAATGTCAAACATATGCAAGTGCTGAAATCCTATTTATAGTTAAAGCTAACGGCATCTGCAGCAAGGAGAAACCTACCTATTTCAATGTAAAGTTACAAAAATGAAGATGTGATAATTTTGAAATAATCTTAATAGCTAACATGTAATGATGGTGAAGGGGTTCAGAACAGGCCTCCCCAAGATGTGCCACTTTGGTATGTGGAATATTTTGAGCTCAAGGCAATTAAGACCCTGTGGGCTCAAGGGAAACTTTTACCGCTCTCTTAAAGAAGTTGAATGGGGACTCTGGCCATAATAAGAGTTATTACCAGAAATAAATCTTTATGACCTATCTGTACGGCAGGGCAAACCTCTAATTACCAAACATCTGCTCTTTTTATCATCCTGTGAATTCCCCTCCTCCCATTCTGAAGCTTCAGGCCCCTATCCATTCCTTACTCAAGTTGTCATATATACCTCATTTCACCCTTTTGTCTCTGAGCCTCTCGTGTATGTAGGGTTCCTGTACGTATGCAATTAAATTTAATTTTCTCCTATTAATCTGTCTCATGCCAATTTAATTCTTAGATGAGCCAAAAGAACCTAGAGGGGTAGAGGAAAATTTCTTCCTCTCCCACAATGGCTTACATGTGTCAGAATCATATTAAATGCATTACATGGCTTAGGGAGATTGGAATGTGAGAGTGGATTTGTCATTTCAGACCCATTCATCCACACTGGGATGGTCCAGAAGATATACTTTTCACCAATACTGTGAGAAATAAATTTATGAGAGGAGCCCCAGCATCTGTGAAGACCTCTGTGATTGTTTTTCTCTGCAGGCCAGACCTTACAGTGGGAAGTGCGTCACTGAATTGGGAAACCTAAATGCAATGGGAGTAATTGGATCCAAGGCGGTAGGGGCCAATTCCAGGACTGAAAAGAGAAAACATCATTACAGGTCCACCTACATTAAAAGAATAAAATGGAATGTTATAAACAACATTAAGCGAATAAATTCAACTAGTTAGATGAAATGGACATGCTCCTTGAAATGTTCAAAACACGAAGCTCAAGCAAGAAGAAATAAATAACTTGAGCTTTATATCTATGAAAAAATTGATTTTAAAGTTGAAAATCTTCCCACAAAGGGCACTGCTTCACTGGTGGGTGAATTCCATCAAATGTTTCCTAGAATTCCCTTCCCTGCCGAGTTCCCAGAATAGTTAAATGTCGTAATCACGAGACATATTTACATGCAAGATTTGGAAGGGGGAAGTGAAGCAGCAGCAAATTGTTTTCATGCTCAGAAGGTGGGTGCAGGGCGCAGGAGCTGTTCTGCTCACGCTTGGTGTTGCTCCTCTGCTGGCTCACCTGGCTGATGTCAGCAGCAGCCAGGCCCACAGTTCCTCCCGCTCCTGTGCCAGGGAGAGCGTTTAGCTTGGTGACAAAGGTGCCAGCTTCACCTGCAGGTCACTCTCATCGCTGAGGTTGGGGGCAGTGAGAGATATGCACTTCAGCCTGTCCATATATGTTCCATCTCATCCTACCAGGCTCAAGTTTTTCCTTGTTCTTTCCTACTCACATCCATCCTTCCTTCCTGAGTGCCAGCCCCACTCATGTTGACTTACATAGACTGTTTAACCAACTCCCACAATCCCGTTAGATCGAAGTGCTATAATAAATCACTTATTATACACATTGTTTCTACTGGTTCTGTTTCTCTGATTGAACCTCGACTCACACACCAGTCCTGGTGGCGTTTTAGCCTTCAGCCATTTGTAATGAGTCTTCTTGCAAAGAAATTTGTGTTTTTCTATCAAATATCAATTGGAATTAAAAAAAACTATGTATGTTCATAGTCTAAACAAATATTGCTCAGGTTGGGAACTTAATGCTTAGAGTAATGCCTGGTCCTAGAATGAGAGTCAATAAATAGACGCCTTGATTTTTCTTTCTTCTTTTCCTTCATTGTCCTCTTTTTGTTTTCCCAAGTCCCCACCTTTGCCTCAGGTCTATATTTTAATTAGTTAATTAAAATGTTTATTGAGTGCCTACTATATGACTACTGTGCATGTGACAATGTATCAGACATTGTTCTGGCAACTACGTACAGAGTGGGGAACAAAATAGTCTAATGTTGGTCTTCTTGGAGACAGGTGTGAAACAAATAAACACAGGGATATATAATTACAGCTTCCGTAAGATCTATGGAGGAAAAGATACCTACAAACATATCTAAGGCATGTTCTTGACACTCAGTATACACTGTGTGGGAAAGCAGCATTCATAAGAATTTCTACCAAGAAAGGGGCCCGCACATCACATTTTTCAGCACCTAACCTCCTGCAAAGTTGTAGTTTACATAATCCAAGCAAAACCCCAGAACCTCATACTCCCCAGCACAGCTGATTCTGGGAACTTCTAGTCAAGCTAACCCATATGAATCATATATTTATTTTTCTTTGACAATTCAAAGGATGTCTTTGGAGTTTTTTTCCCTATTACTATCAGGTGGTAGATCTATTATAATGAATTTCCCGTAGTGCTAATTCATAGGAGATCTTGATTTATGTTATGCTAGATAACCAGTTTTAATTGTAAACAGTGGCATAAAAAGCAGGTCTGTAATTTTGACTGGTCAGATGACTGTTGGTCACCAGCACCAGATCCATGACAATCTACAATGCCCGCCTCCTTGTGGTAAGTGCCCTTAAGAGATACATCTCCAATCCTGGTGCTATTCATTTTCCCAGTTTGCCCAAAAGTGTCTGTGTCTCTGTGTTTTATAAATATTTAAATCAACATATATTTTTAAAAAAGTATATATGGCCATTCAAAAAGAACAAAGCACCGTTCTAAACACAGCAATTATTTTTACATTAGCAAATTACTTTCCAGTCATTTTCACATAAGTACGTATTTCTTACGTAAATTGAATAATTTATACACTATTTAGCTCAAGAAACATATAGGGACAAGTTCCTCTTGCTGTTCAGTAGATGGCACCAGACACCAGGTTACCAACCAGCCCATTTTCAAACTTGAAGTGTTTATTTTTTAAAAAAGGTGAATGGATTTCATAAGTGTGCTAACATCTTACTCATTTCTTTGAGGAGTAGCAAGTTGGCTTAGTTTATATTTTTTTGTTCAACTGTCGTATAGTCCAAAGCTTTACAATTTAAAATTCCACACTCTGAAAAACATTTATTTTTGAGACTATTTTTTTAAGGTTCTTGATCATGCTTGTGAAAATTCTATAACTAAAAATACTTTTAGAGGGGCCGGCCCGATGGCATAGTGGTTAAATTTGCGCGCTCCGCTTTGGTGGCCTGGGGTTCACAGGTTTGGATCCTGGGCGTGGACCTACACATCGCTTATCAAGCCATGCTGTGGCAGGCGTCCCACATATAAAGTAGAGGGAGATGGGCACGGATGTTAGCCCAGGGCCAATCTTCCTCAGCAAAAAGAGCAGGATTGGCAGCAGATGTTAGCTCAAGGGTAGACTTTCTCACCAAAAAAAAAAAAAAAAAAGTACTCTTAGAGGTACTTATTTTACATGACAAAGGAAAAATGTATGCATTTATAGAGTTTGAAATACTTTTTGAAGTATACCACTAAAAAAATTGCCTGTGATCTGTGTTGATGAGGCTGATTTTATTAGCTTCAAAAAAATTTCCATCTTTTAATACTATTCGAACTCTGAGTTCAGAGATCATTGTGTGTAATGCCATATGTGTGTAATGCAGCTGGAGTAACAAAACAAGAACTTACTTGATAGGTGATAGTTTCCTTTTGCAGAAACAACTCAGAATGGGGAGCTCCTAAGTAAATATTAGGCTTTGGCAATTGAATAGAAACAATCTAGTGACTACTTCAAGTTACTCTTTCAGTATGTCAATGTGGATAATGCTACAGTATCAAAGTTCTCCAGTTTTTTACGTAATTGAACAGTGTTTGGGTTATGTGTGAATATCTTTGGAAAGTGATATTCTGAGCATCTTTAAAAATCTTTATATGTGAGCATAATTCTTTGCTATACAAACCAAGGATATATTTACATCTTGAGAAAAGATAAAATAACCAAAATAATAAATTATTTTGCCTTTATATGCAGCCATTTGCCCATTTGACTCTTTTACATCTGTTAGAATATTTGCTTTACAAATAGCTGTTCTTTACTTATCTTAGATAAGCACTTTACTTATTTAGATAAGCACTCATGTTATTGCATTGTTTGCTTAGTCCAAAAGAAGATAGAGCCAGGTGAGCCATCACTAGGGAATTTATAGTTAGTTGTTTTGTTTCTTGGTTCATATTCTCGTTTATACCATATGGGAATTCACTTTTGTATATAACTGAATTTTCCAGCAAACTGAAGCTTATTTCTTAGCCAAATACATAAACATTTTTTTATCTATGTCATTTGAAAATTCCTTAGATATCTTCCTAATTTCAAAATATACTAAATATTTAATAACATATTTCTTTGATGGGATCTTCTACTTCATAATGTTAGTCATCATCTCATTATTTGTTGTTGGTTTCTAAACTAAATAGTCCTAGAGAGCTGCTGTGATTTATAGTTTTCTGTGTTTTATCATCTACATGATCTAAATACAAAATATACTTAACAAACGATATAGCATGGATATAGATATCAGAATGGATGCTGGCTGAAAACACCTTCCAGTCACACCAGGGTCTACTGGCTGAATACGAGCTCCTCAATTTACTTTCTCTAGTCTGATTCTTTGCTCAATAAATGGCATCCTGTTGACTAATTTGGGTCCCAGGTACTTTGATATCTGGAAGAATGTGCTCTGGAGATTGAATATAAGTGTTCTGGTTACTGTTGTAAGGATGTCTCCTCCTTGACTGTAAGTGAATGAGTTGGCTTTCAATCCGTCAGTGACATGAGAGTTTAGCAGCTGATCTGGAAGCCCGAGGGTCAGC